>NW_006399882.1:3765309-3799389 GCF_000299155.1 Elephantulus edwardii | reverse complement strand
AATTTCCTCCTTCTTCCTCAGGTTCACTTTGCTATGCATCTCATTTCTGCACTGTTACTCTGCACATATAATGCCTAATCATCTACTTCTTTTAAATAGTTCTTTTCTTCATCTATTCTAATGCAGTATTCATTATTTATTCCCACTTTTCTTAGTTTCTCCTCAACCTTCCCATGCCAGTCCTGTTTTATAACAGTGGTGAACACACCTTCATGCAAACATACGATAATTTTTCTAGCCATTCATTTGTTGATGGGCACTTGGGTTACTGCCATCTCTTTTCTATTGTGAACAACACAGCAATAAACATGAGTGTGCGTACATATATTTGGGCAGCAGCTCTAGTTTATTTAGGGTATAATACCTAGTAGTGGAATTTCTGGGTCAAATGGTATTTCTATCTCCAGCTTTCTGAGAAAGTGGCAGACCATCTTCCACAGCGGTTGTACCATTTTACATTCCCTCCTGCAGTGAATAGAGTTAGAATAAGATACTGGAGCACCACAACAAGATGAAGGAGAGCAACCCAATTTAAAAATGGGCACAGGATATGAACAGATACTTCACCAAAGAAGACATTCAGATGGTGAACAAACACATGAAGAAATGTTCAAAATCTCTAGCTCTAAAAGAGATGCAAATCAAAACAATTATGAGATATGATCTCACCCCAGTAAGTATAGCAAAATTCAACAGAACAGTAAACAACAAATGCTGACAAGGTTGCAAAGAAACTGGAACCCTTATCACTGCTGGTGGGAGTGCAAAATGGTGCAACCACTATGAAAGGCAGTATGGCACATTCTCAAATAAAAGACATCCAGATTGGCTAAGAGATGGTTAAACTGTTGCTATATGCAGATGACATATATGCACAGGAAACCCCAAGGACTCAAGTAAAAACCTGTGAGAGCTAGTTGAATAGTTTAGTAGGGTGGCAGGATACAAGATCAATATAAAAAAATCAGTGGGATTCCTCTACGGTAACAAAGATCTCTCAGAGAAGGAAACTAAGAAGGCAATACCATGTACAACATACAGCCACAAATTGAGATACCTGGGAATGAACCCAGTTAGAGGCACAAAAGTCCTGTACAAAGAAAACTATAGGGTATTTCTGTGAGACACAAAAAAAGATGTAAATAAATGGAAAAATGTGCCCTGTTCATGAATAGGAAGACTCAATATTGTGAAAAGGACAATATTAAAAAAAAATCTACATGTTCAATGCTATCCCAATACAGATACCAAATTCATTTTCCAAGGATATCAGAAGGGAAATTGTTAAGTTTATTTGGACAGGAAAGATATCCTGAATAAGCAAGCACTTTTGAAAACCAAAAATAAAGTAGGAGGGATAGCATCCCTATTTTGAGGCAACCCTGACTTCAAAACGTACAACACAGTGGTAGTAACCAAAACAGCATGCTACTGGTAAAAAGGCAGGCACATAGACGAATGGAACAGAATTGAGAACCCAGGAATGGATCCAGCTATCTATAGTCAATTGGTATTTAACAAGGAAATAAGATCTATAAAATAACTCTTCAACGGATGATGCTGGCAAACCTGGACTGCTACCTGCAGAAAGCTGCAAGAGGATCCACATCTCACTCCTTAAACAAAAATCAACTCATGGTGAATCAGAGACCTGGAAGTAAAGCTCAAAACCATAAAGTTTATGAAAGACAAACTGGGACCAAGCTTGGAAAGCCTATTCTATGGTATAAAGGGGCTGACAAATACAGTCATAAATGCATAATCTGGAGAAGATAAAACTGATGAATGGGACTTTCTAAATATCAAATTCCTGTGATCATCAAAAGCTTTTCCCAGTAGGGTTAAAAGAAAACCTGCTGACTGGGGAAAAAGCATTTGGCAATAGCATCTCAGACAAGGGTCTCATAACAAAAGTTCATAGAATCCTACAGGGTCTTTACAAGAAAAAGACTGATAACACAATTACAAAATGAGCAAAACACATGGAAAGACTTTTCACAGGGAAAGATAGTCAGATGGCTAACAGACACATGAAGAAATTATCAAAATCACTGGCAATAAGAGAGATGCAAATCAAAACCACAATAAGATACCATCTTGTCCCGGTAGCAGTGGCAAAGTTTAGCAGGGCAGCAAGCAATAAATATTGGAGAGAATGTGAAGAGATAGAAACTCTCATTGGTGGGATTATAAAATGGCACAGCCACTCTGGAAGGTGGTTTGATGTTTCCTATGGAATAATCACACAATGGAATACTAAGAAGCACTGAATAATAATGAACTTGTAAAGCATTACACAATATAGGCTACCCTGGAAGACATAATACTGAGTGAAATGTTTCGGTCTCCAAAGGACAAGTACTGAATAACACCACTGTTATGAAGCAGGACTAACATAAGGGGCTGGGAGAAGACTAGGAAAAAGAGTAGATAGATACTGAACTCTGAATGGGAACAGATGAGGAAGAAAATTTTTAAAAGGAATATATGATTAGGCATTATATATAAGACAATAGTCCAGAATAAGACGTACATTGTAAAGAGTGCTGGGGGAGGGGGAAAAGAAGGGAGATAAAGGAAATTGTACAACAATGAATGAATAAAAAAAAGAATGTAAACTGGAGCAAGGGAGGAGGGGGGAGAAAAATGTGCAAAAATTAATGACTGAAAATAAAATTTTTCTGTACACTTTCATTAAAATTACAGCTAGAAAAAGAATATAAAAAGTTGAAGATAGAAACTTCTTATGACCCAGCGATTCCACTACTAGAATTACACCCCAAGGAAATAACTGAGACATAAATGGAGATCTGTACACCAATGTTTGTAGCAGTGTTATTCACTATTGCAAGAATATGGAAGCTCAAATGTCCATCCATAACTTAATAGATTGAGAAATTGTGATACATTCACACACTGGAATACTGTGCAGCACTTGGGAGAGACTGGACAGCATTATGCTGAGTGAACCTCAGTCTCATAAGGACAAATACTGCATGATACTATTATTGTAAATATAGAAGGATAACTAGTAAAACATGTATAGGGATTAAAGGGAGGAAGGGTTGGTAGAAGAGGGATGAGGATGGGTAGGAGGAAAATCACAACATTGCACAATTTGTTGAGTGGAGGAAGGAGGTGAAGGAAATGGGAAGGATCCAGTGGGGACCTGAAAAAGATAGGGTAATGAGGGGCAAGGTTCAGTGGTGATTAAGTTTATAAAACATAATGTACGAAAAACACACAAACAAACAAGCAAACAAAAAAACCCAACATAATATACGGGAAAAATTGTTTGAAACACAATTTGAATGAAGAATAGTGCGAAACACAATGTATATGAACTTTGTAAGCAAACCGATATAAAGTTTAAAAAAACCCAAAAAATATACCCAAGGGAAAAAAAAAAGAAACTAAATGACAATTTGTACTGGGGGGGGGAAGTAAATAGAGAGACTTATGATAATTGGATGCTTTGCTTTTATTTGTATTAATTTACAGGTTATATAGGAAAAAATTACTAAAGAAAACTATGGAGCACTTACAAAATTCTATGTCTCATTCCCTTCAGGAAAGTGCAGAGAGAGTTTGCTTCACTTGATCTTCTCATAACTATCTCACCAGTTTGGGCAGCTTGAGTTAGGATGGGTTTTCAGAGCAGTGAGATTAGATTCAGCTGATTGTATGATCTGAAGACCTTTGGCATCTGTGGGTTTAATTTTGTTTGTTGCAAAGCCTTCTGAATTTGAATTTTGTGTGCTGCTGGAATGGAGCACTTAGCTAGGGAGTGAGCTTAGCCAGCTACCTGACACCTGCTTCACCTGTTTCCCTGTGCTTCTTGTTGCTCCTGTGAAAATATGTCTTCAGTGTCTCCTGGTGTCATTTACATGTTCAGGTACATATATACCACATGTTAATGATGGATTTATTAGCTCCTGTGAAAATATGTCTTCAGTGTCTCCTGGTGTCATTTACATGTTCAGGTACATATATACCACATGTTAATGATGGATTTATTAGCTAGAGAGGTATTTGAAAAATAGGGATTCACAAAGGTTTCTGGATGTATCTGCAGTAACAACTGTATTTTATCTGAGGCATAAGAATATATGGGTGTCTGGGTAGAAAACATAGATTGGGCTGTAAAAATATAAATATTTGGTAAGGGAGAATCTGGAGCAGAGTGATGTTTGTATATCTTGTGCAAACTCTGTTGCTGGTTGCCTAGATCACTGGACTAAGAAAAATTTCGGGGTTGCACTTGAGAGTAGTGTGCAAAGAATGTTTTAGCCGCGTGGGTATAGGATGATGAAGTGATGAAAAGCATCTACATATTCACAGTCAAAGTGAACTTAACACTAAACTTTAAACAATAGATCTAGAGGTCTGTAATCTCTCTTGATTCACAGATGTAAGAACCTTCATGGGACTAAGTACTTAAATGGTAGACAAAGTGATCCTATGATGTAAAGAAGGGGTGTGCTGGAGATGGGGTAAACATGACAGTATGCTCAGACAAGTTCTTGTGTTTGCTTTCCAAACGTAGAGCTTCATTTGTTTCCTGAAAAGTTTATAATCTCGCCCCATTGACTTTTCAGGAAGGAGGTTTTTTCCTGCCTTTTTTATCTCGATGGAGTATCTCATAAAAAAAAAAAAAGTTGACCTCATCAGACTGAGTTTTCCCGCAAAATGGAAAGAAAAAATATTCGTAGTAAATAAACCATATATTTTTTTTTGGTCCTTATACCCCAGCACATTCACAGAAAATGCTCATAAAGGATGCTTGTAACACCCCACCCATGTGTCAGTCTATTTTTATAAGTTGCCTAATTGGCACAATTTTGAGTCTTTATGGATGCAATAAAAAAAATCATAGTAAGGCTGAGCTGTAAATGGAGCCTACTCTTGGAGCTCATAAATGGAATTTATTGAAGCAAGGAAAAAGGCTTTAACATAAATCACCTGTCTCTATAAAACAGGGCTTCTTAACCTTTTTTGGGGGTCATGGACACCACTGAGATTCTGATAAAAGCTTTAGACTCTATCTCCAGAACATACATCGTAACGTAATAATCCAAGATATGGAGAATACCACAGTCTCCCTGAAGCAAAGGTCTTATGTGCCCCAGATTAAATCTTCCTGCTTTACATTTGCGTCACAGATTCTCAAGAGAGGCAATGTATAAGCACTGTACCAAACATAAACTCTACAAGTTCCCTAAGAAGGATTTCATGGTTGAAATAAATTTTGAAAATCATGCATGGCTGAAAATGCATGTTGGAATATTAGAAACCCTTCACAACCAACACTCTTGGCACTGGCAGTCAGGAAATCAAAAGACAAACTGAATTGAGGCAATCTGTTCTCAGGGGCTTCTCCAAAGTGCTAAAGAGCAATGATGTCAGTCTGGAAACTAAGGTGCACCTAATCCAAGTCATAATCTTCACAATTACTTGCTTTGCATCAGAGATCTGGGCCGTAAGTTAGGATGACAGAAGAAGAATTGATGCCTTTGAGTTATGATGCTGAAGAAGTCTTGAACATACCATAAACTTCCAGGAGAGCAAATAGGTCTGCTCTGGAGAGGGTGAAGTCAAGTCGTTCCTTGGAGGCAAGTAGTTTGAAGCTCTATCTTGCATAATTTGGGCATATGACCAGGAGGAAACAGTCCTTGGAAAAGGACATCATGCTTTCCTGAAGGGTAGAGGAACTGCACAGGAGCAGAAGATCCCAGATGAGATGATTTTACACAGTAACTGGGTTATGGGAGTAGGTGTGTCAGAGTCAGTGAAACTGGCTCAGGACAGAGCAGGGCTCAGAGCTGTTGTACGTAGGATCACTAAGATTGATAGGTGACTCAATGGCACATAACAACAACAGAAATCTTGCCCTAAAATTTTTTTAATAGAAGAATGGATTCTTTAATTAATGGAAGAGATTTAATTAATGAAAGAAGCTAATGTCTTCAATACCTTAATTCTTTGAGTGAGTGCAAGCTCTTTGGGGCTAGCAGGTTATCATTCCAGAACACAAACATCACTGTCCATTCTGGGGAAAAAGTGTCTATCACCCTTGTTTGTTCATCTTGCCATTCTTGTTGCTCAGGCAGTAAAATTTTTTAAAAAATCTTTTGTGACAAAGCATTTCTCCTTTTCATGTATCAGCATGTTAGTGAAGGTATTTGGTGTATGTTGGCAGACAATGCTGTTTCCTACTAAGCAATGTATGATCTTTGTGATTTTTGTCAAGGAACTTGATTCTGAAAATCTCAATTTTTTTCTCATCTGTAATATTGAGGCAACAAAATCCTACTATTTATAGTAATGAATATGTTGCATTGGGAAAATTTGCTCTCAAGGAGCTCTCTAAAGTGCAATGAAATCAGTTTAAAGGCTTAGATGGGCCTGATCCAAGACATGGTCTCTTCAATGATTTCTTATGTATTTGAACGTTGGAGAATGAATAAGGATGACAGAAGCATCGATGCCATAGTTGTGAATATCCTTTGGATTGTGAAAAGAACAAGTCTGTCTTGGAAGAAATACAAGCCGGTGTAATGAGTAAGCCATAACGATGCTGTCAATACTTCATGTCAAATACTTTGGGCATGTTTTCAGAAAGGACCAGTCCTTGGAAAAAGCCATTATGCCAGGAAAAGTGGAGGGTCAGAAAATGAAAGGAAGGCCCTTGACAAGATGGATTGACACAGTGACTGTAACCATAGGAACAAGTACATCAGAGATGGTGAGAATGGAGGGCATTCTCCATTCTCCATTCTCCATAGGGCAAGGTTCAGATCTGCTCAGAGAGTCGGTATGAGTCGTAGTCTACCCAATGACAATCAGCAATAAAAACAACAAGAACTTAGGATAGAGAAGGAGCGTCTTGTAGTGCAGTGACTAAGTGCTCAGCTGCTAACCAACAGTTCGGTGGTACACCCCACCCCAAACAGCTCTGGAGGAAAAAGACTCCTAGAAAGATTACAGCCTAGAAAACTTTTGGGAATGTTCTTCTCTGCCAGCAAGGCTCGCTTTGAATCAAAACTCAATTTATATCACCTAACACAAACAGCTTGGTAACAGGAGTGGCATCCACTTCCACAATAGCTTGTCTCTGGAAACCCTATGAACCTGGAGAAAGGACGAAAGTTATACAGGAAGAGTCCAGGACTGTCATTCATAGGGTCGCTATGAGTCGTCTGCGACTCGATGGCACTTAACACCACCACCACCACCACCACCACAAACAGTTACAAAATATAGAAATAATGTCTATAAAATACAAAATCATTGCTTTGCATAGTAAATATTTGATGATTATTTTACTTTTATGAAAAAATAAGCCAAATATTTGCTTTCAATTTGCTTGCTTTTAGGCTTGAACATCAAATTTCCTTTTTATAACCCTCTTTTTGATGAAGTTTTAGCTTGTTGGTTTGAAATAGAGAATTTTTCTCCCCACTAAACCTCTGGCTGAGATCAATAGCATGTAATAATTACTTCTACTTAACCTTTTATAGTTTGAAAAAGACCTCCGTGGGCATGATTTCACATTGTCTCCACATCCACATTGACATGTAGAAGATTGGAATGGCTGCTGTTTCCCTTTTATAGATGAGGGAATGGGACTTCAAAGAAGCTAAGCAGTTTGATACCAAGAGGAAGATATAAAATCTAAACTTTAAACATGATTTGCTGTCTGTCTTTTCATTCTATCTCCCAGGATAATACACTAAAAGGAAAATGTAAGGTGCTGTTTTCTGGATTGAGATGGACAACTCAGCAAACCCTTGAATGGAAGAGATGATATGCATGAAAAACAAGAAATTCTTTGTGTACAATATGTTATCATTATATACATTAGTGTAATTTACATAGTATGTAATGGATAAAATACAGTCTAGAGTATGCTGCATCTTCCACTAAATTGTTATGACTGGCACTAGGATGTATTTGCATTCCTTTTAGCAGGCCCATAGTTTGGGAACAGACAGCAAGTAGGAACAAAGAGAATCCAATTATAATTTCAAATTCTCAGCTAAGCTTTTTCCTTGGGGCAAATCTGGCTTGTTTGTAAAAGAAAACTAAAGCAACAAGAAAGTGGTTATTCTCTGTTCAATTTTTTAGCAACTGTGACCATCATTGTGGGGATTGCTCCAGTCAACGACTTCAGTCCTGTATTTAAACCTGCACACTACTTCTTCTCTGTTCCAGAAACGGCAGGAGGTGAGAAATCCTTTGCTCCTATAATGTAAAGATGTACATAAGAAAGCATCCCCAAATATCAAATGTGTTGTCAACAAGACCAAAGCCCATACCTTTACAAAACGCAACAGGTGAGGGAAATCATGGGGTGAGGGAGAATTTGGGGGCTTGCAACCTTCAGGGAGCAGGTGCGCACTGATAACACCTTTAGTGTCTTCTGATGGCTGCTTTGAAGGTTTGCTTGGAGGTCGACATTGAGAGCTAGGGATCCAGGTCTCTGGGACCTGGAAGGTTCTCTTGGAGGTCGATCTAGGACTCATAATGGACAATTACATAGGAGGTTTCCATTCTGATCTACCACACAACTTTGAACAGATTCCTGACAGCTTTGTAAAAGAAAGACATACCTACTTAAACCTTGGGTATCTTTTAATAGATGACCAAATAATTTCAGAAAAAAAATTGCATATAAATAGGATTATTGTTAGACATGGTCCTATTTTCCTCCCATTGGTTTACATACTGTTTTGTAAGTACTCAAGAAAGATTTTCGAATAATCTTTTGTTAGATTCTCACTAACAATGACTCTTTCCTGTTCTTTTGATTATCTAAGGTAGTTGCTTTCTGCCAAGATCCATCTAACATTAGCTATAATATCCTTAGTACCACAGCCTCTTCTAAACCCAGGCTGCACATCTGGCAGTTCTCTGTTGATGTGTTTTTCCAGTTGTTTTTAGATAATTTTCAGCAGAATCTTGCTTGCATGTGATATTAATGATATTGTTCGATTTTTTTGTTTGTTTGTTTTTGTTTTTGCACTCTGTCGGGTCACCTTTCTTTGGAATGGGAACAAATATTTTTCTCTTCTGTTCAGTTGGCTAAGTGGCTGTCCTCCAGATTTCTTGGCACAACTTAGTGAGCTCATCCAGGGCAGCGTCTGTTTGTTGAAATATGTCAATAAGGATGTCGTCAACTCCTGGAACCTTGTATTTTTTCAATTCCTTCAGAGAAACTTGAACTTCCTCCTTCATCACCATAGGCTCTTGCTCATACATTATTTAATTAAATTCTTCTGTGTCAGCCAATTGCTTCTGGTACAGTGACTCTATACTCCTTCCATCTTCTTTAATCCTTCTTGGACCTTTTAACACTCTACCCAAAGCATCTTTAAGTATTACCTCTCACGGCTTGAATTTTTCAATTCCTTCAGCTTAAGAAATCCTGAGCTAGTTCAGCCCTTTTGATTTTTTGACTCCCGCTATTTGCACATTTCATTATAGTATCTTGCTTTGTCATCCCGAGCTGTCCTTTGAAATTTTCTGTTCAGCTCTTTAATTTCTTGATTTCTTCTTTTACCTTTGGCTTCTCAGGGCTCAAATGCAATATTTAGAGTCTCATCTGACATCCTTCTTGGTCTTTTCTTCCTCTTCTGTCTTTGTAATGATCTTTTGCATTCTTCATGGACAGTACTCTTGATATACTCTCACAGCTCATCTGGTCTACGCTCATCGGTGTTCAAGGCCTCAAACCTGTTCCTGAGATGGTTTTGAAACTTGAGTGGGATAGGCTTAAGGTCAAATTTTGGTTCCTGTGGATTTGATTTTATTTTCTTCAACTTCAGCTTGAACTTGGATATGAGTAGTTGGTGGTCTGTTCCACAGTCAGCACCTGGCCTGGTTTTCACTGCTGCTATTGAGTCTCTCCACTGATTCTTTCCGCAAATGTAATTGATTTGGTTCCTATGCATACTATCAGGTGAAATCCATGGGTATAGCATGTCTTTGTGTTTCTTATAAAAGGTATTTGCAATGAATAAATCATTAACTGTGTAGAATTCTATCATTCTATCACTAGCCTCATTTCTGTCACAAAGTCCATGTTTTCCAGCTACTGATCTTTCTTCCCTGTTCCCAACTTTGGCACTCCAGTTGCCCATTGTCATCAATGCATGTTGATTGCTTTCAGATGCATAGCAAGAAATCAGAAAGACCATGGCCTGAATCAGATGCACTTTAAAAACTGACATCATTACTCCTTAATAATTTGGAGTGGTCCCTAACTGCAGATTTTCCCAGTGCAGTGTGTTTCCTTATTTCCTGACCACTAGTACCAAGGATATTAACTGTGGATCCAAGCAAGATGAAGCTGTTGGCAGTTTCAGTCTTCTCTCCATCCATCATGTTGTCTATTGGTCCAGTGGTAAGAATTTTTCTTTTCTTGACATTGACATGCAATCCATACCAAAGGCTGCATTCCTTGATCTTCTGCAACAAGTGTTTCAAGTCCTCCTCATTTTTTTAGCAAGCAAGGTTGTGTCATTTGCATGTTGTTGTTCGGTGCTGTTGAGCCATAGACGACTCATAGCGACCCTATAAACGAAAGGCCTGAGCACTGTTCGTACATAGAGTTTCCGGAGGCAAGCCATTTCAGAAGTGGATGCCGCTCCTGCTTCCAGGCTTGTTTTAGTTGGGAAGCTCCAGCCAACACTGTCCACCATGGGTAACCATTACCTCATTTGGCACATCAGTGTCCCAGTGTTCAGCATCACAACAACCACGAGTTACCTCTGTACAGCAATGCACAGACCAGTGCTATACCACCTAGAAGAATGTTTGACAGGAATACAATTTGAACTTGGCCTGAGGGCCACAGTCATCTGCATAGCACAGGTTATTGATGAGTCTTCCTCTAATTCTGATGCCACATTCCTCTTCACAGAGTCCAGTAAAGGAAAAGATTTAGGGTTTTCCATGGCAACATTATTAATTCAGACAGTCTGGAAAAAAAAAAACAACACCAAAAAAACCCAAACAACCCATCAAAACAAAACAACACTCCAACATCAACGAAATTGACTGACACAGTGACTCTAAATAGGCTTGAGCGTGGCAGGTGATGGCCCAGGATGAGGCAAGCTTTCTACCTGTTGTTCATAAAGTTGCTGTGAGTCATAGTAGACTCGACAGGATCTGACAGCAACACCTTTATTTTACTTAGAGAAAATGGAGACCAAATAGAGAAACAGTTTTATTCAAAGACACATGGCTAGTGAGTTAGCAGCAGAAATGAGACCTAGCTGCAAACCTCCAAATTCCTCCAAAACCTGTTCAGGATTCCAGATTACCATTATTGAGTAGATTCTGACGGCCCATCTGAAGTCACTGGAGTTGGAAAACAAATACTGAGAATTGAGACAAAGAAACCAATGGGTCATTGTTCTGTGTACTATTTTACACCTAGGTGGATAATATAATAACTGAATTGTGTAGGTCTTTTCTTTGGAAGTTAACACCATCATGTGGCAAAAAGAAGAAGGATGTTGGAATAAAAAAATCTCTCTCTGCCACTTCTAGTCTGATGACTTTGGGCAAGCCAAGTTATATGTATGTGTCTCTAAATTATACATGTGAAATGGAGATTAAAATAACTGTGTCATTGGTTAGATGTGAGAACTAAATGATAAATGTACCTGTATTAAGCATAGAGAAATCTCTGTTGGCCTAGTGGACAGAAAGTGATGCCACCAAGCCAAAGGTGGGTGATTTGCAGTTCTCAGGCCTGGTTTTAGTTATTTTGGATCAAACATTCTTCTAAGCAGTTTAACACTGATCTGTGAATTGCTGTACAGAAGTAACTCATGGTTGCTGTGATGCTAAACACTGATATGCCAAATGTGAGAATGGTTACCCGTGGTGGACAGTGTTTGGTGGAGCTCCCTGATTAAAACAAGCTTAGAAGCAGGAGTGGCCTCCACTTCTGAAATAGCTTGCCTCCAGAAACTCCATGAACTTGGAAAAACAATGAAAATTATACAAGTGTTCAGGTCTTTCATTCATTCGTAGGGTCACTGTGAATCATCTATGACTCAACAGCACTTAACAACAACCACCACCACCTGTATTGACCACAAGGCACATATTAACAGTCATCATAGCCCTTAATGAGTGCCTACAGTGTGGGAAATTCTGTCTGTCCTTTTCCACTATCCCTAGATCTTCTCCACCAAAGTACATGAGCTGTAAGAAATTAGGAGATGATTGAGTTTTTTAATTTGTTCCATTTTTTGCTTTGTTTTGGTTTCTATTTGAGGAAATGTTCATCAAAACAAAGACAATTTTTCTCACAACTGACAGACCATTTACTTTCAGGAAGGAAAATGAAGATTAAACCCACTTAGAAAACAAACTCCCTTCAGACTATGAAACATTTAGCCCATAACCTGGAGGACATTTCCATTTCAAACACACAGATTGGAAGTCTCTTCCCATCCTGGGTTAATTAGCACAGAGGATCTGTGTCTTGATGACTGAGGTCGCTCTGGCGGAGTAATGGCAAAGAAGCTGCGCTGCAACCCCGAAGGCACGTGGTTCTAGGCCACCAGCTGCTCTGCCGCAGAGGGATGGGCAATCTCCTCTCCTGGGATTAATTGCATCTGAAATCCCGCCGGAGTGTCAGCTATGAGTCGGTTATGACTCTATGGTACACAACAACAATAACGGATTAAGGGTGAAAGTGCCATTCTGCAATATTTACTAATATCTAGAATATTTTATGGAAATTCTATGTGTATTATTTATAGTATTCTATAAAAATTATTTAAAATAATTTCCCCCCGATGATATGTGATGAGAAAATCTCTTCTTGACCATAAAAAAACCTCCGAAGAAAGTAAGGCATGGGCAAAAAAGAAATAGATAAAAATCTTTTATAAGAAATTATTTAAAAGAAGAAAGTGCATGAAAGTATCGTACTGTATGGCAAGTCCTAAGGAAAAACATTCTTCATGTCCGGTAGTTTTTGATGAGGATATTTGGTAAGCTTGCAGTGTTTTATAATTAATCTACTTTAAACTTCAGCTAAAGATTCTCAAGTGAGCTTTTAGTTTTATTGAAAGGTTAATTTTACACCTACAGGAACATGTATGCTTCCTGTTTTATTTAACCAGGTTAAATGGGAAAATGACACCGTCTCTGTCCACGCGGTAAGAGAGATATGGCAATTTTACCCTTAATCTGTTTGATGTGGTTTTGTAGCCGTTGGGACATCTTTTTCTTTAATACTAAAGCTTTCACTTCGGCGATTGGCTGGACTCTGGAGGCGCAGTCATGGGACATTATGTTCTTGCTCATTAGTGTGGTTTCTCTGCCCTTGGTGTTATTAGTCGTGTTCATTGCCTGCTTAATAGCACGCTATTGGAGACTGACAAGCCTTGGTCAAAGGAGGATGTGGGCTGAAAAAGAGATGCTTACGAGGTTGCAGGTGGTTGGATCCAGCACGTGAAATGGTTTCTTCATCATACCTTTTCATTCGTGATTATTAGCAACCTTATGGCCATGCACGTGCATATGTGGGTGTGTTTGGCCGTTGTGTAATGATGTTTTACTAAACGGAGGAGGCAAAGTCATCTTCTGTGGGCTTACAACCCAGATAGAAAAGGATTAAGGAGTAAATTCATTGTTGCCGTCATCTATGACCATAATTATGCTGCGTAATGAAACCACAACATAAACTAGGGTAATACAGAAATATACATGTATTTGGCTCATAAATCTGAGAACCGACTGTGCTATCCCTCTGCTCTTGGCAGTTTGCTCAAAACTATGGGAGTTGGGCTAATTTTTTTCTTCTCTTTTGTTTTTATTTTTCTACTAGTTTATTTACAAAATTCAGATACAAATTTGAACAAATTCCTTCGATTTTCCTCACCCTTCCGCCCATCAGATTGTACAACCCAATGATTAATTCCTCCGTCCCCCTGCACATCCACATCTCTCTGCTTCCAACCTTTCCCACCCCTCCTGGATCCTTGTTCTCATTCTATAATCATAGTTTTATACAATATTTATCATTGTGGGTCTGAGTTAATTCCCTCAGCATAATGCTCTCCAGTTTCTCCCAAGTTAGGTAATCATTTATAAAGTTATTGCTCCTGCTTGCTGCACACTATTCCATTGTGTTAATGTACCATGATTTCTCAATCCATTCATTTGTGGGTGGACATTTGGGATGTTACCTTGTTCTTGCGATGGTGATTAATGCTGCTATGAACATTGGTGTACAAATCTCAGTTGGTGCCTCGGTTCTCATATTCTCAGGGTATATTCCAAGTAGTGGAATAGCTGGGTCATATGAAATTTCTATGTTCAGATTTTTGAGGAAGCAGCAAACTGCCTTCCAGAATGGTTACACCATTTTATAATCCCACCAACAATGGGCTAATTTTTAGCTGATCAGCCTTGAATTCCCTGGAGTGATCAGAATGACTTAGGTTCTGTATCATTATCCAATAGGCCACCATGAGTATGTTTTCAGAATGAAGGAAGAATATGAATAAGGCAATTACAGTGACACATTGTACAAAATGTAACTAATGTCACTGCATAGGTTGTATGCTGTTATTGTTGTTATGTACTGTCATCTAAAACTTATAGGGATCCTATGGACCCTACTCTATCCTAAGCCAATCTCAGTCTCTAACACACCTACTTCCATTACCACATTCACTAAGTCAATCCATCTCACCCAAGATCTAGCTCTCCTGCACTGTTCCTCACCCTTCCAAGCATGATGTCCTTCTCTAAGGATTGATCCCTGCTGGTAACATGCCCAAAGTATGTGAAATAGAACCTCAAAATCTTTGCCTCCAAAGAGCAGCCTGGTTTCACCCTCTCCAGAACAGATATGTTTGTTCTCTTGGCAGTCTACAGTACACTCAATACTGTTCCCCAGCACTACAGCTCAAAGGCATCAAGCACAATTTGTATAGAAGTTGTCAATGGGAATGGAATCTGCTGTGTAAACATTCATTGGAAATAATATATGCTATTTATACTAAATTTGAGGCACACACATACAAAACCAAAAATATTCACATAACTTGGGAGATCTGAAAACACAGGACAATGGTGGGCATAGTTGAATGTTGACTGTTGTTGTTGATGATTGCCTACGAGTTGAGCATGACTCATAGTGACCCTATGAACAAAAGGCCTGAAGCCCCTCTACTATCGACATTTATCAAAGTTCATAGAGTTTCTGGAGGCATGTTGTTTAGGAAGTGGATGCCACTCCTGTTTCCAAAGCTGTCATAGAATGTTATTGGTTGAGTCACCTGCAATGCATCAGCTACCTTAATCTTATCTTTTGGGAAAGATATCTTCAGTCTCAAATACCCCCACAGTATCAGATCTAGAAAAGACCTGCCCAGACCTTCCTTGGAATTATCACATTGTGTCAGCAATGTAAACAGAGACAGTAAGTCATAGAATTTAGAAGAAGCTCTGTGGCCAGGATCTTCCCTCAGTACAGCCTTAACAAAAATATTTCTCTGAAGGTGTACATGGAATTTGGACTTACATCCTCCTAAACAAGAAATGGACAATGGAATGGGGATGTAGCAGGGATAGGGCGGGCAGTGAATGTATTGGTTATTTCTGTAAGGGAAGTGTCTTTCATCTGGTAGGTAAAATTATTGCCTGTCAGATATTCTTCTAGTATTGATTAATTTTATAAAATATGAATGAGAATGATTATAATGAAACACAGTGTGAATGAAGAATAGTGTGGAACACAATGCATATGAGCTATGTAAGCAAACCAAGATAAAACAAACATTTATTTTTATTTAAAAACTAAACCAAACCAACTAAAACCCAACTTTGCTTTTCAAATGGTGATGCACTTTCTCAAAAAGTCAATCTGAATCCTTTTGAACAATGCTGCCTGTTTGAAGAATCCAACTCTACGTGATGGAAAATGGATACTTATCACTTCAAATTACATGGCATAAGTCAAATATCAATCAAGAAAAGTTATAGAAATAGAAAAACTAGCTTCCATGTATTATATGCTTTTTAAAAAAACTCAGCATCAGGCAAGATTAGACTTGGTAGAATAGACTATCTGATTGAAAATCTCAGTTTACATTCTGGTTTTATTTTAGGTGTTCTGGTCTTCAAACTACCTTATCTTTTTTTCCCCCTTTGGGAGAAATTGTTGACCTTTTGGTATCATATAGATTTTTTTCTATGGTACATTATTTTAACTATACTCTTTTTTTTAATTTGTGTGTCAATCTATTCTGTTAATACAAGGTAGCGTCAAAGGGTATCTATCTTTGGTTCAAGGTTTGAAGATATCTCAGAGGTGGTCTCAGGAAGTACTCTAGTCTTGACTGGTCTAGTACGTCTGTACTTTATAACAATCTGAGTTCTGTTCCTCATTTTTCTCACCCTAATCTCCAAATATTGAGGCCCTGATTAGAACAGTCAGTAGCGGTAGCTGGGCTTCATCTAGTTCTTTTGGTGACATGTTAAATTTTTTAAGTGTAGTACATCTAACACAAATAAACCTTACCAAATGTTATTGACAGCTTTCTACAAAGTTGGCAGAGTGACAGCCATTGATGAAGACCATCCACCAAACTGTGTGACTTACAGAATAACCAATGGAGACATCCAGGTCATACAAAGGTTTTGGATTCACCCACTCTCTGGGATGATTGAACTCACCACGCAGCCTGACTATGAGTCTGTGAAGCAATATAATCTCACTGTGGAAGCTGTGGACTGTGACAGATTTCAGCCTCACACAGCTATTACTGTGGTAAGTAGAATCCTAGAGAATGATTCACACACACACACACACACACACACACACACACACACACACACACGTATATAGCTATAGATAGATAGACAGATATAATTGATGTTTCAATTCACCACTGGTTCCATGGTAGAAAAGTGGTAGAAAAGTGATGATTATTTGTTTCCTAAAGGCTATAGTTTAGGAAACTCTATGGGACAATTTTACTACTTTACCCTATTTGGCTGCTGTGGAGAGGAATATACCTGATGATAGCAATAAATAGATAAATAAATAAATAAATGTGTGTGTATACACAAAATATATATGTGTGTGTGTATACACACTATATATATGTGTGTGTGTATACACACAATATATATATATAGTGTTCATAATAGAAACAAATATATAATACATGTTATTATTGTTGTTGTGTGTTATCCATTCAAAACTGACGCATAGCTGAGCTTCCAGTGGGTTTTCAGAGGCAGTTCATCACACAGAAGGAGATTGCCCATCCTTCTCTCATGGAGCAGCTGATGGTCTTGAACAGTTTCCATGGAGTAGCTTGATGACCTTTGGGATTGAAGTACAACTTCTTGCCACAAGGCCATCTGTTTAGAATATAAACAAATTGTTGTTGTTAGGTGCTGTCGAGTCGCTTGCGACCCATAGCGACCCTATGTACAACAGCCTAAAATTCTGCTCTGTCCTGTGCCAATCGCACTGCCTCTGACACACCCATCCCGATTACCCCAGTCACTGAAGCAATCCACCTCATAGAGGGTCTTCCCCTCCTGCGCTGTCCCTCCACTCTACCAAGCATGATGTCCCTCTCCAAGGACAGGTCCCTCCCTACAACATGTCCAAAGTATTTTAGATGAAGCCTCAGGATCCTTGCCTCCAAGGAGCTGCCTGGTTTAACCCTTTCCAGGATGAATCTGTTTGTTTTCCTGGCAGTCCATGGTACCCTCAATACTCTTCTCCAGCACCACAGCTCGAAGACATCAATTCTCTTTTTATCCTTCCTAGTCATTGTACAAGTCTCTGATGCATAACAAGTGATAGCAAAGACCATGGCCTGTATCAGACACACCTCAGTCTCCAGAGAGACACCATTGCTCTTAAGTACTTTGGAGAGGTCTCTAACAGCAGACTTTCCCATCACAAAACATCTTTTAATTTCATGGCTACTGGTGCCAAGAGTGTTGACTGTGAGGCCAAGCAAACTAAAGCTGTGAACAATCTCAATTTCTTCACCATCCATCCTGATGCTGTCAGTTGGCCCAGTGGTGAGAATATTTGTCTTCTTGACATTGAGCCTCAATCCATATTGGAGGCTGCAGTCCTTGACCCTCTGCAGCAAGTGCTTCAGGTCCTCCTTAGTTTCAGAAAGCAGGGTTGTGTCATCTGCATAACGCAGATTGTTGAGAGATCTTCCAGCAATCTTGACCCCACATTTCTCCTAATAGAGCCCAGCCTCCCGGATAATCTGTTCTGCATACAGGTTGAAAAGGTATGGAGACAGGACACATCCCTGGCATACGCCCTTCCCAATTTTGAACCATGCAGTGTTTCCTTATTCTGTTCTGACAACTGCCTCTTGGTCCAAGTATGGGTTTCTCATTAGCACAATCAAGTGTTCTGGGATTCCCATTCTTCTCAGAGTCAGCCACAGTTTGTTATAATCCACACAGTCAAACGCCTTTGCATAGTCAATGAAACACAGATATACATTCCTCTGGTATTTCCTACTTTCAGCTTAGATCCATCTAATATTAGTTACAGTATCCTAGTACCACAACCCCTTCTAAACCCAGCCTGGGCTTCTGGCAGTTCTCTCCTGATGTGCTGTTCCAGTTGTTTTTGGATAATCTTCAGTAGAATCTTGCTTGCATGTGAAATCAATGATATTGTTCTATAGGTCACCCTTCTTTGGGATGGGAACAAATATAGATCTTTTCCAATCAGTTGGCCAAGTGGTTATTCTCCAGATTTCTTGGCACAACTTGGTGAGCATGTCCAGGGGAGCATCTGTTAGCTGAAATATGTCAAGTAGTATACCATCTATTCCTGTGGCCTTATTTTTTGTTATTTCCTTCAAAACAGCCTGAACTTCTTCCTTCATCACCATAGGCTCTTGCTCATATGTTGTTTCATGAAATTCTTCTGTGTCTGTCAATTCCTTTCGATATAGTGACTCGGTGTATTCTTTCTATCTTCTTTTAATACTTCCTGCATCATTTCATATTCTGCCTAAAGTATCCTTGATTATAGCAACTTGAGGTTTGAATTTGTTCCTTGAGTTTAAGAAATGCTGAATATACATATATATTTCTCATTTTAACCTTTGATATAGGCAATATTGTTATCATTTATACTTTATAGGTAAGAAAATTGAGGTACAGAGTTTAAATAGAAAATATTTTAGATTTTACTGGAATTCAAATCCAGACTGCCTCTCATCAAACGGTGATAATTTTCACTTTGTTCACAACAGAGTTAACTAAGGTACATTCTTTTAATAGCAAAATGAGAGAACATACAAGACTAGACTGTGGTAGAAACATCAAAGGACAGAAGACATCGGTGGGGTGACTACTTCTGTATTGATGATGTGCTGTGTTATTAATGACTCAATGGTTTCGTGACTGGGAAAGAGGCAGAAGTGGATATGGAGAATGTGAAGGTCCCCATCTGGCCTGATGATTCACTGTGCACTTCCTACTATATTGCACAGCATTCTCTGACTTGCAGCTCATGCTGTAATTAGGTCCTAAAGAGCGTCATTAAGACACCAGGTCCATTCAAATCAATGGTTAGAATGACATTCACAGACAGTGAGTGAGTTGCAGTTCTTAGCAGAAGGTTAGGTGGCCTGGATGTCTTAGAAGAAACCAGTTAATTCGACCTTTAGACCTGTGGCGTGTTTTCCTATAGACACTTTGAACGCCAAAAATAGCATAAATTACATCACTTGCAATTATCATCCACCTGTTACCAATGACAAGAGAGGGAAGCAGATTTTTAAAAATAACATTTAACTGACTCTGATTGTCTCAATAGAATTTATGTTGCGCCTAGTGATAAAACAGGAGTACATGCATTCTTCCTTTATTTTAACAAATAATATTTATTGAGCAATTACTCCATGCCCAAGGCACTCTGAGTTATAGAGAAGATGACATATGCCTTCAGGGAGCTTGACATTTTTAACATATGAAGAATTAAACAGTATATAAAAAAAACCAAAACAGTTGCAATCGAGTCTAACTGATTGATAGCAGCTGGCAAATTGAAACAATAGATGAAAGTACATTAATGTTGAGAAAAGGGGGAGAGGCCCTTGGGCTTTCAAAATTTAGGAATCAATCGTAATTGTGATCATCATCATGATCGTCATGACTGCTGCCAACTTCCACTATTTCTTTAGAATCTAACAAAGGCCAAGGACTGTGAAATATGCTCTTGAGGAGTTCATTTAGTCTTCAGCCTTATCCCCTGTGGTCCTAACTAAAAAACCCTAACTCTTTGCCATTGAGTGGGTGACTCATAGTTGACCCTCTGTTGGGTTTCCAAGGCTGTAAACTGCATAGAAAGAGAGAGCCTGTCTTTTTCCTAAAGAGCCACAGGTGGACAACTAGGCCTTTGGATTGGCAGTCCCACTCCCTATGGAACACACTAGCAGAATTTTCAAGTAATTTTCCCCAAGATTAACCAAATAGGAAGAAGGAGAGAGATTAAGTATGAGCTCTTACATATTCTTGAATTTGAGTGGCATCTTTGTGCTTGGGCCATGCTAATCTTCTCTGTATCTTTCCAGTTTTAGTACGTATCCTGCCGAAGCGAGCATGTGCTCTCACATATTCTCATGTATCCAAAACTATCACTCCTGTCCATCAACAAATTCTCATTTCTATTTTTTAATACATCCTAGATCTTTCCACATTTCTATCATCCACTGCTGACGTCTGCCTGTACTACTGCGATCCCTTACTTGGTCTAGCTCAGGCTCTTAACAACTAGACTTCTTATTTCCATTTGTGACTGTTAAAATCTATTCTTCCCACAGTCTCCTGAATGAACTTTTTTTCCCCTGGACTGTCATTTTTTTTAAATTTTATTTTTATTCATTTCAGTGAAAGTTTACAGAGACTTAGGGTTTCCAGTCATCCATTGTTTCATTTTTCTCCCCAACCACCCCCTCTTCCCCAATTCACTCTTCTCCTTGAAAAGAAAAAGGAGAACTCTTTCATTGTTATGCAGGCCACTCCTCCCCAAGTCCACTCCATTATGCAGCCTTTCCTCTGGACTTCTGTAATGACAAGAATACCCATTCATATGTCCCTTTTAAACTGTTCTCTCATCTGTTTCAATGAAATATATATCATTCCTCTCCTTCTTTTCTGTCTTCCCTCAATGCTGATGTCAGTCTTGTTTTACAACAGTGGCCCTGTGCAATATTTGTCCTTTTGTGACTGAGACATTTCACTCAGCATAATATCCTCCAGAGTCATCCATTTTGCATAATATTTCATGAGTTCCTTGCTGCATAATATTCCATTGTATGAATATATCAGAGCTTCTCTATCCATTTGTTTATTGATGGACACTTCGGTTGTTTCCAACTCTTTTCTATTGCGAACAAAGCCGCAATAACATCCAAAAACTTTTCCAACAGGGTACAAAGGGAAGCCACAGATTGGGAAAAAATATTTGTCAGACAAGGGACTTAAATCTAGAATTTATAAAATACTCGAGCATCACAACAAGATAAAGATAAATAACCCAATTAAAAAATGGGCACAGGATATGAACAGACACTTCACCAAAGAAGACATTCAGATGGCCAACAAACATATGAAAAAAATGTTCAAAATCCCTAGCTCCAAGAGAGATGCAGATCAAAACAACTGAATAAACTTTTAAAGACAAATAGCTCATTTCTTGACGTTCTGCAAAGGCTTCCCATCACTCTTAAGCATCCTTACTGAGGCCTGCCATGTCCTGTGTTGTCTGAACCCTGCCTACCTTTTTGTCTTCACCTCCTGATTCTCCCTCTCATTTATCTCAGTCCAACCACACCAACTTGTTGCTGTTTTCCTCCCACATCGACAATACTTGCACCTCTAAATTTTTGCAGAAGACTATAATGATTAACTTCCAGACAGCCATGTGGCTCATATTCTCATTTTTTATCTTCTCTCTGTACCAATGAAATCCATTTACAAAGATCTTTTCCTATGTATGTGGGAATTTGAAGTAACCTGTATGTTCTTCAAAAGGGAAATGAGTTAGTGAAGCCTGGTAAAGCATGGTAGATAAAGCTTATAAAATGCTAAGAATCAAGAATAAATAAGTGAACTAGTAGTACAAACAGCAGAAAATTAAGATGTTGTGAGAAGAGCAGGAAATAGCTATAGTAAAATTGTCAAACTATAATGCAAGTTAAAATCACAATACTACACATTATGAATTCAATGAAGATATACACTTGCTTAAGGACATCCATCTATGTAGTTGGGAGGGGAAGAGGTAGGAGTATGACCAAAAAAGAAAGATCTAAAAAAAAAAAAAAAAGAAAGAAAGACCTTCCCTGAAAAGTCTGCCCTACTCAACTAAAACTGTGCTGCCAACCTGAAGGCATGTGGTTCAAATCCACCAGCTGCTCTGTGAGAGAAAAAATTTGATAATCTCCTCCATGTGTTTTGCTACCTCTGAAAAAATCAGCTATGGATCAGTTTCAACTTGACAACATGTAACAGCAGCATTCAAATATTCCTATCCCTCATTACCCCCATACCATTATTTACTATGTGGCATATTTTAGTATATCTATTTGTTGATGTGCTCTTTGCTTTGTCGCCCCAAGTATACATTGCACTGGTCCAGGGACTCATGTTTACTTCACAACTGTACTTTCTACGTGTGTGTATGTGTATGTGTATGTGTATGTCTACACCAGTATTTGGCCCTTGATAAATACTTATCAACTAGGTGGTTTTATCTTCCCAACAATCTTAAGGAAGTCAGGAAGAAGATTTCCTTTTCAAAGATGAGTAAGACAGGTATAACTTACTTGCACCAAATAAAGATGTTAGCAGTTGGTTGACCGAGGTTTGTTATAAAGAGTTCTGATTCCAGGCTAGTGGTATTTCCATACTACTACAGCAATCCCTCTGAAATACACCACATAAAAATATCTCAGATATTAAATAGCACATACAGCTAAACACATTTTACAAAAATAACATTGAAGAAAGAAGCTACTTTCCCCAAGAATTTAACTGAGGTTGAAACATCATATAAAATATTGTACAAAAAGGTAATACTTGCAAACAGTGGTTCTTCTGTGAAGGTGGCTGAGAAAGTCATTACTCATCTAAGAGGTGGGCAGATACCTTTTCTAGGCATTTGATCACTGACATTCTAAAATCGTTGCTATTTTTATCTTTTTCCATGTATGTAAATCACCAGTTTCATGATTTGTGCTATTTTATGGAGCACACTTTGAAATAATGAGATTGTTCTCCCCCACTTCCAATCTATTGTGCTTGAGATAATGTTGTTGAAGAAGAGGCTACAAACTCAGGCCATATATATCATTAAGCACAGACATATTTCACCCGCTCGAAGGGTTAGAATTTTTTGAGGCATCATCCTTCTGCTTTCTCTTTCTTTCTTATCAGCTATGTATTTTGTGAGCTTTCCACAGGCTTGTCTAATGAGCCTGACACTCTCCCGAATGGCCCCTCCGAATGCCACAGATGACCCAGGAATAATAAGGCAGCCGAGGAGTTGATTGACAGCCAGAACCTGAACCTGCTGGAACATTTCTTCCAACTCAACACTCTCAACTTTCCACTTAATAATTCCCAACGATCTGTCTCTAGCCAGATGCTTATTTCTGATTTGGCGTATAAATAGTCACAGGGTGCTGATGTGCGATTCCTCCCTTATGGCTGACAGGTCACTGTTGACATTGGAGACGAGAATGATGAAGCACCCAGCTGTAGCCCTCTACTGTATAAGGCAGTGATTCCTGACAATATTGCTGCTGGGACCAACATCAATGGCTTCAAACTAAACTGCCATGACAGAGATTCACAAGATTTTGAAATGCGCTTCGAGATTGTTTCTGGTGAATACGTTTTCTATTCTTTTTGATCATGAATGGGTGTCAAATGGACATTAATTACCTTAAGATACGCTTTTGCCTTAGAAATGACGGTGTCTGTAAAGGTCAAGCCATTTCATGCCAAAATTGTTTCCTCAACGTACCCCTTTCACTTCTCCAAATCCAAGCAAATATTTTTCCTTTAGTGGAGGGTGTTTTGACAATAAAGAAAGTTTAGACCTGCATAGGAAATGCTGAGGGTTAAGTTATAAGGAACTGTGGCTATTGCTCAGAATGCTGGTTGAAAATAGCAGCTCTTGTTCCACCTAATGGAAGCCCCTGGGTGGCAAAAAACAGTGGCACCTTGAAAGAGAAGCTTGGCCATCTACTCATGAAGAATCAGCCTTTGGAACCTCTAAGGAGCTCAGTTTTCTGCTGAACCATGTGTAGTCACTATACGTTGGAACTGACCCCATGGCAACTGGTGAGATTTCCTTCTGATGATGCTAACACAGATTCACTCAGTCATGATGGGCTTTTTTGTGTGTGTTAATATAATTTGATAATCATATTTTTGGATAAAAGAGTTCTGGTGACATTGTGCTTTACACTGCTAACTAAAACTTCAGTGGCTCAAATCCCCTAACTACTCCATAAGAGAAAGATGGGCATTCTCCTTTCCTAAATATTTACAGTCCTGAAAACCCAACGGAGGGTCACCAGGGGTTAAAATTGACTTGATAGCAGTGAGTGGCTGTTGTTGGATTTACTGAAACCCACTTTAACTATGCACAGAATCCTACGACTGAGGGGAATACTTTTTGTAGACTAAATTAGATACTATGCTGTCACCATCACTGCCCAATGCCATTGTGTCAAACTCCAACTCAGACTCATAGCAACCCTACAGGGCTGTCAAACTGCTCATAGTGTGTGTGCAGTTATAGATCTTTACAGCAACACATTGCTCCACCACTGCAGAGTGGCTGGTGGATTCAAACAGCTACCTTTGAGGTTAGCAGACAGGTATCTCAGCCCATGTGCCACCAGTGTGCCTAGATACGGTGCTAGATAATGGACATTCAATTGTACAAGAAGGACGGAATCTTATTACTATGAAGTGCATTGTCCACTAACCTATAGTAATAGAAATGATTTAAACATGGCAAACTGATAAGTTGTATAAAGAAAAACTACCGAATACCAGGAGATAATATAATAAAGAGACCTTTAAAGAGTGAAGACTGGGTCTACACTCATGTAGCTGAGAGCATAACCGCAAAAATAATAACCAAATCAACAGCTGATCCTGAGCTGATCTGGACACATGATGATCCCTTTGCGTGAAGAGTAGAACTGAACTCCGTAGCCTTTTCAAGGACTTCATCTTTGAAAATAAATCACCAGATTTGTCTTCCAAAGCACCTCTGGGGGTAGTGGCTTGGTCACCAGCCTTTCTGTTTGTCATCTAGCACTGATTTGTACCATCCAGGAACTAAGTCTGAGAGAATAGGAGCATGGAGATCAGTTAACTCAGAGATTAGTCAACTACTTGTCTAGTGCATTATCTTATTTTGTTTTATTATTATTATTAATTTTAATGAAAATTTAAAGAGACTTTAGATTTCCATTCATTCATTGTTGCACTTTTCTCCCTGCCCACCCCTCCCCCCCAGAACACTCTTCTCTTTGAAAATTAAAAGAAAAATTCTTTCATTATTTTACAATCCCTCCCCCCAGGCCCACTCCACCATGCAGCCTTTGTTCTGGACTCCTGTCATGACAAAAAATACCTAATCACATATCCCTTTTAAACAGTTTTCTCCCTCATCTGTTTCAATGCAGTATACATTATTTATCCCCTCTTTCTCAATCTCCCCCCAATCCCGATGTCAATCCTGTTTTACAACAGTGGCACTATGCAGTATTTGTCCTTTCGTGACTGAGATATTTCACTCAGCATAATGTCCTCCAGGGTCACCCATTTTGAATACTATTACATTAGTTCCTTGTTTTTCAATGCAGCATTGTATTCCATTGTGTGAATATACCACAGCTTCTCTATCCATTCGTTTGTTGATGAGCACTTTCCAACTCCTTGCTATTTGTGAACAAAGCCTTGATAAACATGGGTGTGCATATATCTGCTTGGATGGCGGTTATGGTCTTTTTAGAGTATATTCCCAGTAGTGGAATTGCTGGGTCAAATGATATCTCTATTTGCAACTTTTTGTGAAAAATGCCACACCACTTTCCACAGTGGTTGCATCTATCTTATTTTCTTGTTGGATGATGAGTGAGCAAGAGTAGAGACAATGTATAGCTTGTTTACAACAATGTCTCCAGAGCCTTCCCTGTTAGGAGGGATTGACAGATGTTTGTTATTGGACTGACTCATTAGATGTTGACCTGAAATAAGAAGGAGGTGAGAACCAGATTGCTCTGTGTAGGAGTTAGATAAAGAGGGAACTACTATGGTTGATGGCACCCAACAATAATAACAGCAACAAGAAAAAGTAGACATAATAACGTCATAAAAGACTGAAGCTTACTGATAGTTATATAGATACCAGGCCTAGAATCTTAATCTGAACTAGTTTTTTACTTAACAACTGAATACATTGCTTACTTGATCTACCTTTTATTATAAGACATGCATGTTGTTGTGGTTAAGTACCATCAAGTCGCTTGCGTAGCTATTAGAATTCAGAGTTCAGTCGAAATTTTATTTATTTCATGGCCCACTGTGTATCAGTAATGATTAGAAATGGTTAAAGAAAACATTCAAGTATATCTTATTTTAATTCCTATTTGTTTTTTAAAAAATTATCCCTTTTAAAGGTAATGACAATCATCATTTTGGATTCGACCCTTCTCAAGGCTCAAATACTCCAAAGTTAATTGTGAAGTATCCTTTCGACTTTGATGCTGGAATCGAGCTGCAGCGGCAGTTTCATCTTGTGGTGCACGTAATCGATGACAACTTGAAATATGGCAGAACCACCACAGCCAGGACAGGCACAGTTGTTATAGATATTTATGTGACGAGGGCCAACACCCCGCCGCCTCCAACCACCAGTTCTGAAGTAAAGAGTTATGGGATTTAATTTGGGTTGGTGTGTGACAGATATTCTACCATAAACTTAAGTTTAATGTTGTTATTATTATGTGCTGTTGAGTCGCCTACAGCTCACAATGATCCTGCGTACAACAGCCCTAAACCCTGTTCTATCCTGTGCCAATCTTGCTGTCTCCAACACACCTATGCCCATTATTCCAGTCCCTGATTCAATCCATGTCATCGAGGGTCTTCCTTTATTGTGCTGTCCCTCCAAACTCCCAAGAATGTCATCCATCTCCAAGGACTGGTCCCTCCTTGCAACATGTCTAAAGTATGTCAGACAGAGCTTCCGAATTCTTGCCTCTAAGGAGCAGCCCGATTTCACCCTCTTTAGGACAAACCTGTTTGTTCTCTTAGTAGTACATAGTACATTCAATACTCTTCTCCAGCACCATAGCTCAAAGGCATCAATTCCCCTTCTACCATCCCTAGTCATTGTCCAGCTCTCTGATGCATAGCAAGTGATTGCAAACAGAAAGACTAAAACATTACTCTGGGTGATACCTTTAACTACATCTCTTTTCACTTGAGCACTACCCATTATTTACTATGCAACATTTTTATTATTAATAATATTATTATCTAGTACTCTGGTAGCCTAGACGTAAGAAACTACATTGCAATCTTGAAGGGATGCAGTTTGAGAAGGATGGGCAGTCTCCTATCATGTGATTAACAGGCTCTGAAAACCAGTTGGAGGGCCAGCTATGGGTTGGTTCCAACCTGATGGAATAGCAGTAGCCATGCCAGGAAGGATGGCCATCTTTCTCCTGTGGAGAGACTGGTAGATTCAAACTGCCCATCCTGATCTGTTGCCCATTGTGCCACCAGGGCTCCTCACTACAGTAGATTGCTTTTATTCATCACCTTGGCTAGTTCAACTCTCCAAAGTTTAGCAGATGCTTTAGTATTTTATTATTTTGAAAACAAATATGCCAAACTTCTGTAGAATTCTATAATAGCTGCCGAGTCTGTTCAGTAGATTTGATGATTAGCGTATTCTACCCTTTGAAATAGGAGATGAATGGGGAATCATTCTACCAGAATATTTAATGCTCATGACCACATTATTCCCTCAGGCTCCACCAAAGGGTTTATTGTGTGACGAGTTGGATCAGAGGCATGCATGTCTCAAAGGGCCTCAGATTCCATCCACTTCAACCCTTGACTTTAAAGACTAATAAACTCAGGGGAGAGAAGAAGAATTTGTGCAAGATCACAGAGCAGCCAATGCATACAATTCAAGCCTTCAGATCCCTAGATTGGTGCCTTCCTCCTTGTGTTAGGGGAATCCTCAACATCATTTGTGTGCTTAAAAAAACAGTCTGAGTAAATAATCCTTGTGTCTGTGGAGCTGCTGTTCTCCATACTCCATGCTACTATATGTAAATATAATTTTTCTGAAAACATGAACTAATTTTATTTGTTTTAAACATGATGATTTACAGCAAAGGAAAGGCCTGACCATTGTGCATACAGCTATCAACACGTACAAATCCAGTGACTGGTACATTCCTTTCCTCTTGACTTTGATGGCTGTGTTGTTTGCTGTGCTGGCTGCCTGGGTGTGCTTCCTGCTTTGGAGATACGGCAACATTAAGGAATGCTGTCAGAAAATGGCCAAAGAAGTGTCCAAGCCCAAACCAAAGTATGTGATTGAACTCTTCAGGCTATTGATATGAAGAGTGGAGACCAACTGGTGACTTGGTGGTTTTATTCTGAGGGCCTCTGCCTTACTTTGCTTGTGAGGAAAACAGAGGACAGTATTTGAGATATACAACTTAAGGCATTTTTCAACATTGGTCTCAAACCTGGTATCTCTCAGAAACATTTGAGAAACTTTCTTTAAATATCAACATGAATATACTTTTGGACCCTACAGCAAACTTTGGAACAGCTCACGGTGTCAGCCAGAAGCTCCAGTGGCCTAGTGATAAAGAATTGCTCTGCCATCTTGAAGGTGGACAGTTTCAATCCACCCCCTGCTCTGAGTGAGATAGCTAGGCAATCTCCTCTGGTGCAATTGACACTCCTGAAAACCTGCTGGAGGGTCTGCTGTGGGTCAGTTCTGACTCAGCAGCACACAACAATAACAACAACAATAATTTACAATAAGTAGATTATCTTTTAAGAATATGTTTCAGACAAATACATTTATGAGGCTATCAAGCAAACTATTGCTTATTTTGATGCAAGTCATTCCACAGAGAGGTGTTTGATGACTCCTTTGAACTAGCTTAGGGACAGATGATAAACACAGATAACCTCTCATTTCTGAATCTGTGTGAAGCTGGGCCAATGAAACGGATAGAAAGTACTGTTGTTTTCATCACCATCCAGAAAGTATTCTTCAGAGTTAAGGCCATCTTGAGTTCAGAAATAGAGCTGAGTATGAATTTTCATTAACTAAATAGAGTTTATTTAGTGCACAGAGAATGAGATGATAGTTAATGAAGTTAATTCCTCATAGGATTATTTCTTTTCCCCTGTGGTGAGGAAGAAGTAATGACAGTCATATATTACCCAAAACCTGAAATTTTTCTTTTTATTTGTCATGTGGTAGCATAATGAAGCTGATATTTTGTCAAATTTTCTTTTCCTGCAGAGGAATGAAGTACATTGCAGGTAAGATACAGATTGCTAATTGCCACTTGATTATGCTTAAATTGTGTGATTTGTTTGAAATAACTCATCAGATACTTGAGCTTTTTATTTTCTTTCTTTTTATAAATAGAAGATATAAATCAAAAGGAAAAGCTTGTCACCGGAAACAGAAATAAAAAACTAGAAGTATTAACAGTAAGTAGAGTTTCATGGTCTGCCTCCTGTATTTTTCCTTATAATTGTTCAATGAAAAATTGCTCCCTATGGCAACATAGGAAGGAACTAAGATAATGTCAATTTGTTTGTATCTGTTGAATCTCCATGGATTGCAAAACAGGAACTTTAGGTCAAACCTTAGAAAAGAATTTAGCTCGCCTCAAAATTGACTCAAATACTATGTGTACCCTCAGCAATAGCATCTACACAACTCTAGACAAGGGGAGTAAAAACCTATAGATAGATAATGTTGCTATTGCTCTGTGCCATTGAGTCAGAGACTACTCATAGCTGACCCTCGAGTGGGTTTTCAGAGCCTGTAACTCACACAGTAGGAGATTGTCCATCTTTCTCCAGCAGGGCAGCTAGTGGGTTTGAACTGTGTTCCTTTGGGTTAGCCACACAGTTCCTTACCGCTAGAATCAGATAGATAATTACCATCCAGTTGACCATGACTCATAGCGACCCTATGAAAAAAAGGCCTGAGGCCTTTCTATAACTCCTGACATTTATGAAAGTTCATAGAGTTTCTAGAGTCACATTGTTTAGGAAGTGGATGCCACTCCATAATAGTCACACACTAAGATATGTGAAGGGAAAGGCAATGTACAATCAGATGGCTGAAGGGTGAGGCAATGAACAGTAAGGGGATGGTCAGCACAATGCCGCTAAAGAAAGAAGATGAACCAAGATGATGTGTCAGTTTTTCTGGAAATAAAAATAATAAAGGCTGGATATGAGAAGTATGTAAGAAATACAGCCAATAGTGGAGGTAGATGAACAGATACTAATAAAAATTAGAATTACAAGGAGGAAATAAGACAAATGCAATTACATTGTGGGTAGTGTAATTAATGTAACAAAGTACATGTGAAAACACCAGTTTTCTTTATAAACTTTTACTCAAATAATGATAAAAAATAGATGAAAGAGAAAACCAATTCTAGACAAAGGGAAATCCCCAGTTACCCACTATTAATGAAAAAGAAAAGCAACTATGAAAACACATCCAGTTGTGATAATTCCCAACAATGTCTTTTATGCAGATTCAGACTACTTTATCTTTTTTGGATTTTTTAAAAAGAATTTTTTAAAAAATTATTTAAAATAAAATTTTTATCTTATGCTGGTTTACTTACAAAGATCCTATACATTGTTTTTCACAGTGGCTCTTTCACATTTTCTTTACTCACCTCTCCCTCTACCCATAAAGTTGTATGACCCTCTGATTATTCCCCTGCCCATCCTTGCCCCTCTGCTCCTCCCCTCCCCTCCCTGGATCCTCATATATGTTTTACTACTTATCTTTGGATTTCTACAATAATGATCTTAGACAATATTTGAACAAGGTCTTGAACCCTAAAGTTTCTTAGAGGATGGCGAAATTCACACCTGGATTTGGCTACGATTCATTTATTATCTATATAAAAAATTGTGCACGGGTAAAGCTAGTTCGAGGGAATACCAATGTGAAGTAGTATAAGGGACATTTTATCTTCATCCTGCTGCTGCCCTCTGCAGATACCAACATCCTTTCCTGTCCAGGTCCTGGCAGCCCAGGACATTACCGCATGAGCTCGCTCTCTTCACTTTTCCTTACCCCACTCCCTACTTAACTGCCATTTACCTTTTTTAACTAAGACTCTTGATTCCAGTGAAACCTATCCATAGCAAGGGGCTCAAATGTGACAGATAAGGAGTCTCACATCAGTTAGAAATATCTACTTTAATAGAAGGTCTTGCCAGAACACTGATGTGTGAGATAGGATTGGGAGCAAACAAGATGACCAGGAACCTTTTTAGATCCCACAATGCTAACCCTCTGTAGGTTAGAACAAAACAAAAACAACAAATCTCCAAACTCACTGTCATCAGGTGGATTGTGACGCATCAAAAAGTCAGTCATGTTTTTTGGCACATTTGTTAAGTTTTCAAGTGGGCCTGACTCTGCCACGTATATTCCATAGGAGCTGGCAAAGGCTTGATGAGAAAGATCTCTCCCTAGCCTTCCTTGCACCAGACATTGACTCCTACAGAAAGGTTAGCTCATAAGTTTAAGACCTTACAGACAGGCCAACATGGACCTGACTGGCATGAGGAGAATCTATGCTGAGGGGTGTTTGTTGCTCCACCCCAGTGATGGCTTTGAAAAAAAAAAGTCAGTCATTACCATGAAGTTGGAGTTGACTCATAGCTGACTCTCTAGTGGGTTTTCAAAGAGGGCAAATTGCATAGGAGGAGATTGCCCCTCTTTCTCCAGTGGAGCTCGTGCATTTGAGCTGGCTGCCTTTGGGCTGAGAGTTCAACTCCTTACTCACTAGCCCACCAGAGCACCCTTCTGACCCACAGTAACCCTACAGGATGCAGTAGAACTGTCCCATATGGTTTTTGAGGCTGTAAACCTTAACGGGAGCAGACTGCTCCATTTATTTCCTACACAATGACTTGAGTTCAAACTGTGTTGTTTTTGTTGTTGATTGCCGTCAAGTCAAGCATGACTCATAGTGACCCTATGAACAAAAGCCTGAGTTCGAACTATAGAACTTTCTATTAGCAGCCTGAATTTTAACTCTTTATTCTTCCAGGGCAGCTTAATGATTAGAAAGAAGAGACAAAATCACATTTCAAAACGAATTTTATCAAGCTTATTTTATTCCTTATGTATATATATTATTTTTTTTAAGGAAACAATTGTCTATGAGACTGTGTTTGATGGAGAAGCCGTTGATCCAGGTATGGTATTTAAATATTTTTTTTATTATGTTTTTACTTATTTGCTTACTTGTATCCTAAACTGTGTGAATGAATTGTTTAAGCATTTTGCCTTGCTTAAATAATAAGAATCTGTAGTTGTTAGTTACCATTGAGTCAGAACCGACTCACCCTTCAGTTGGTATTCAGAGGCAGGTTAATTACTCAGGAGGAGATTGCCCATCTATCTCCAGGAGAGCAGCTGGTAAATTTGAACCCAGGCTAAGACAAATCTTCAAAGGTTGTTGTGATTGTTGTTTGTTATATTCCATCGAGTTGCCTGTGACTCATAGCGAATGAATGAAAAGTTCTAGGTAAAATGGTAATTTTAATTATTAGTAACTATAAAAAGAACAATGACCATGTGGGGATGGCCATGTCTGACCTTTACCAACTTTACAAAGGGAAACTGTTCCTGTCAACAGCATCAATAACACAAAACTGATTCCCATGAGGTTAGACATGTTCCACACACTCCTGTACCTCTTTGTACTCAACACCAATCTTACTGCTTTACTGGGTACAAAATCCACTGTGATAGCTCACAGACCACACAGAACCACTTTGGGGAAGTCAATATGTTATAATCCAGGATAGCAACAGAATACAGTCAGGACAGTTTCTGAAATGCACTTACAGACTTTTCAGCCTTGAAGCTCACAGCTTTGGATAAGTGCTACAAAGTTCTTAGTCCAGTAGACATTGGCTCCTCTTACCCCAGTTGTCCAATACACAAGGACAAAGGTTCTTAGGTTAGCTCTTGTTCTGTATGTGAGGGGTGACAGTTTGTTCCATCCCATGTCTGGTGTCTCTGGTCCTCTGTTTCAGCAACTATGACTGTTGCTCTGGTCCTGAAGAATGAATGACAATCTTTTGCTTCTGGGGGAGAAGATTTCTTCTTCTTCTACCACTAAATCACTTAATTTCTTAATTTAAAGGTGACACTAGCCAATTTCCTTGTGGATTCGTGACATAGCCAATCCCCTTGTGGATAGGCTAACATGCCCTACTTGCATATTCCTGACCATTCACATGACAAAGTCAAGTTCAATGGCTAGGAAAGCCATTTGGAGTAATAAACTCCACAGTAATACATAATGAGGTATTTGTAACAAATAGTTGGGGTATAAAAGGGAGTGGTAGAGACTGTGGCAAACTGCAGACACTATATATTTCTAAAGCCGTTACTCAACACTACCAAATTATTTCTGTATAGAAATAAAATTCACACACCCATGTTTATTGTGGCTCTGCTCACAATAGGAAGGAGTTGGAAACAACACAGGTGCCCATCAACAAACGAATGGCTAGAGAAGCTGTGGTATATTCACACAATGGAATACTACACTGCATTGAAAAAAACAAGGAACGCATGCAATATTATTCAAAATGGGTGAGCCTGGAGGACATTATGCTGAGTGAAATATCTCAGACTCAAAAGGACAAATATTGCATGGTGCCACTGTTGTAAAATGG
>NW_006399882.1:3752438-3763313 GCF_000299155.1 Elephantulus edwardii | reverse complement strand
ACTATCTTTCATTCTCACTGGTTTCATATAATCATTTCTATTTATTATGTTTTATAAAATTTATCATCATTGAACTATGCCCACAATTAACCTGTCTTTTCAGATCCCTGGCAGTGTTTCCCTTTTCCCTCCCTCTACCTACCATAGTGTGTATCTCTGATTTTCCCCTTGCTCATCCATGTCCCTCTGCTCTTCCCCTCTTGCCTCCTTGGATCCTCTTATTTGTTTAATGAGTCACCTTTCTATTTCTATAGTAATGGTCTTATGCAGTATTTGTCCATATGAGACTGAGTTAGTTCACTCAGCATAATGCTCTTCAGTCCATCTGAAGTAATGTAGTAATTACAAAAATTGTTGCTCCTGAGTGCTGTGTAGTTAATTCCATCATGTGAATGTCCACAATTTCTCAATCCATTCCATTTTGGTTGGACATTTGGGCTGTTTCCATGTTCTTGTGACAGTGAATAATGCCACTATAAACATTGGTGTATAAATCTCCAATTGTGGCTCAGGTTTAATTTCCTCAGAGTATGTTCTAAGGAGTGAAATAGTTGGGTCATATGGAATTTCTATGTTCAGCTTTTTGAGGAAATGCCAAACTGCCTTCCAGAGTGGTTGTACCATTCTATTTACAATCCTACTGACAGTACACGAGAGTTCCTTTCTTTCTGCATCCTCTTCAACATTTATTGCTTGCTGTCTTGTTAAACTTTGCCACTGCTACTGGGGTCAGATGTATCTCATTATGATTTTGATTTGCATAATTTTTATTGTCAGTGATTTTGAGCATGTTTCTGTTCGCTATCTGAAAGTCTTCCTCTGTTAAAAGTCTTTCCATGTCTTTTTGCCCATTTTGTGATTGAATTATCAGTCTTTTTCTTGTGGAGGCCCTCTAGGATTATGTTAGCTTTTATTATGAGATCCTTGTCTTAAGATGGTATTGATGAAAGTTTATTCCCAGTCATTAGGTTTTCTTTTCAACTCTATTGAAAAAGTGTTTTATGTTCACAGGGATTTAATCTCATTCATCAATTTTATCCTCTCATGGTTGTGTATTTCTGGCTGAATTTGTCAGCCTTTTTATTCTATGGGCTAGGCCTTCTAAGCTTGGTCCCACTTTGTCTCTTGTGATCTTTATGGTCTTGGGCTTTACCGCTATGTCTCTGATCTATCTTAAGTTGATTTTTGTGTATAGTGAGAGATGTGGATCTGCTCCAGCTTTCTGTAGATAGTAGACTAGTTTTGCCACCACCATCTGTTGAGGAAATTGTTGTTTCCCCATTTGATAGGTTGTGTTTCCTTATCTACTATCAGTTAAGTATATGTTGTTGTTGTTAAGTGCCATTAAGCTGTAGATAACTCATGGAGACCCTATGAACAGAAGACCTGAACACTTGTATAACTTTCATTGTTTCTTCACATTCATAGAGTTTCTGGAGGCAAGCTGTTTCAGAAGTGGATGCCACTCCTGCTTCTGTTCCATTGGTCTATGTGACTGCCATTATACCAGTACCATGCTGTTTTTGTTATCACGGCTGTGTAGTAACCAATATTTCTTGTATCTCACAATTTTGGGGAACTAGAAATCATTACACATTTGACTTGTGTTGATTCTTTTGATTTATATCCTATCAACAGTGCTCAGTCAGTAGTATCCAGGTGATAACTGGGGATTCTCTGATGAATCCAGAATGGCTTCACTCGCATACCTGATGTTTTGGTGGAGACAGCTGCTGGGCTCGGCACAGTGGGTCCCTGTCCCCATCATATACCTCAGAACTTAGGCTTGTGGAGAAGAAATAGGACATTTTGTGACAGCTCTGGCCTTCCAGAGAGGTTTTGAGGACATACAAAGCAGCAGTGGTCCATTACAAGACTCTTGGGCCTGAAATGAGCATCACTCTGTCCATTCTATACTGATGATTGTTGTCACAAGAGTATGTTGTTGTTGTTACGTGCCGTCGAGTCACTTGAAACTCATAGCAACCCTATGTACAACAGCCCTAAACTCTGCTCTGTCCTGTGCCTATCACACCATCTCTGATACACCCATCCCAATTGCCCCAGTCACTGAATCAATCCACCTCATAGAGGGCCTTCCCCTCTTGTGCTGTACCTCTACTCTACCAAGCATGATGTCCCTCTCCAAGGACCAGTCTCTCCTTACAACATGTCCAAAATACGTCAGACGGAGCCTCAGAATCCTTGCCTCCAAGAAGCCACCCGGTTTGACCCTTTCCAGGATGATTCTGTTTGTTTTCCTAGCAGTCCATGGTACCCTCAATACTCTTCTCCAGCACCACAGCTCAAAGACATCAATTCTCGTAGTCATCTTTAATCTTCCGTGATGCCATAAGCCCCACGGTTCATGGATTAAAGCATTAGCTATTATAACCTATGAAGTACATAGTAGATTATACTTCTATTTTAGAAAACATACCACAAGCATTTACTCTTTTCATGCATTTCGTCCATAAAGGAAGCAGCAGGAACATGAAGCTGTCAGAGTTCGTTAAAAAAAAGTTGTTGTGGGAGTTAGAAGACTTGAGTTGGAATGTTGACACAACTCTCAGCTCTCTCTGTAAATTTGGACAAAGTTCTTAAACTTCTTTAGTCTCCCTTTCCCTACCTGTAAAGAAGACATGGTATTTGTGTATTTCATGAGGGTTACTGCGAGGTTTGTGCTTTAACGAGATTGTTGTTATTATGCACTATTAGTTGGATCTGACCATTTGCTAGCTGACCCACCAGGAAGTTTACAAAGCCGTTAAATCACATAGGAGGAAATTGCCCATCTTTTTTCCAAGGAGTAGCCAGTGGATTTAAATCATGCGTCTTTCAGTCGGCAGCACAGCTAGTCTCAAAAGACTCATTGACCCCTTAGTAACATACGACACTTCCTTGAAAGTTAAATCCTGACTACTCTGGACTACTTGGCATGGATTTGTTGATATTGTACTATTGACTACCAAGTTTTCTCTATAGTAAGGCTTAAAAAATATTTTATTAAATTCAAAACATGCTGCTTACATTCTACTCTGGTCAATAGTAGATTCCTGTAATTAGATTCCTGTGATTTCCAAGAGACCATGGACTATAAAAACAAATGACACATCCTCCTGCTCACCAAGATGTTGGTGTAAAGTCTACCCAGAGGCATGTCAGAAGAAAGGCCTGGTGACGTCTCCCTGGAAGTCAGTCACTGGAGGCCCTGTGAAGGCTGGTTCCACTCCAACAGACATGAGGCTGATGAGAATCAGCATTGACTACAAGGCAATTTTTAAGTAAGTTCCAATGTCCAGAAATTCTTTATTGATTGAGTGCTTCTCTATGCAATTAAAAACTGTCCTATTTAATCCTCATAACAACCTTGTAGTAGAAGTACTGTTTTTTCCCATTTCATGGACATTGAAAAAGAAGCTCAGAGAGTTTACAGAATATGTCTGGACTCACCCAGCTTTTTTTCCTTTCAAAGAAAGAGAGAAAAATAGTTGATTGGACATTTTAGGATAGACACCATGTATTATTAATAGAGCTAGAACATAGACAGACACAGAGGAGGAAAGGAGGTATTTTTAGTACAAGTGTCTTGTGCCAGCAGTGGGTAGACTATTCTGTACCAAAGAACTTCAGAATATCTTCTTCAACAGACATACAGGATTCACCCTACTTCACCAGATTCACCTTCTACATTACTATTGCTGTTGTTGTGTACCATAGTATCATAGAGTTGGGACTGACCCAATGCCGATCCTCTGGTGGGTTTTCAGAGGTGGCTAATTGCACTGGAAGATTATCCATCCCTCTCCCACAGAGAAGCTGGTGGCCTCGAATTGCATGCCTTCAGGGTTGCAGCACAGCTTCTTGCCACTAGGCCACTAGAGCTCCCTACATTACTATTACTATTGAAAATATAAAATTCAGCCTGCACTCAATTTTTTGTTTACCTTTAAAGTTGTGTATATATCTATGTCTATACCTATATCTATCTATATCTAATTTCACAAACAAGTATTTAATATATATAATTTTGGCCAGGCTTGTTCTAACACTTTTTAGTACTTAGGCAGTAATTTTGATGTTATTCTTTGGATATGGAAAGATTTCCAGCTTAATTATTCAGTTCAAGACTTATTATAGAACATTTTAGGGCATTCCTAACATCTAATCATAGCAAATACAGCAAATATGTGTTGAATTCTTAGTGCAGTCAAAATGTTCTTACGTGGATGTTCACAAATATTTATGGGGTAGACATTATTATCATTATTATCCCTCCTATTTTGTAAGTGAGAAAACAGTGCATACATAGACAAAGCAAGCTGTCTAGCATCACAGGTTAGTGAGGAGTCAAGATTAGAGGTCAAGTAGTCGGCCCCTGCCACCCTTGCCCCAGCCCTATCCATTACCTCTCCCATCCATAGCCTGATGAAATGTATGTATCAGCAAAGGCAGGGCCATTCCATTCAAAGAAAAAGTAAAAGCATATGGTCTACAAAGACAACCAAGACTGCAGACCAAAGCTCAAAGACAACCAAAACCAAGGCCAAAGTCATCAGTTGCCACAAGCTAACTGAGACTCATGTGGTGCTGTATGTGCCAGAGAAGAATGATACTCCATACGACTGTCAATAGCGGACTTTCTTTTCTTTTTTTTCTCTCTCAGTAACTCTCTGTTCTGTCCCTCAGAAGTGCATCAAGATGCAAGCAAACCATCAGTTTTTCTGTTAGGAGCTGAGATTATTAACTATTTTCACTTCCCAGGGACTCAGTCAAGACAACAAGCCTTTGCAATAACTACCTGCACTGATTCGGCATTTGATGAATAATTACTGCCTCTGATACTCTCCACACTGAGAACTCAGCTACTGAGTGCGTCAAGTGATGCCTTTGACTTACTCTGAAAAGGAATGATGTGACTCAATAATTCATTTTCAAGTCCTACCTAGTATGACCATGAGATATGTGACTCAGTAATTCAAGTCCCACCCTGTATTGATTTGTGCTGATTTTTAGGAGTTTGGGGAGGGGGTTATTAGGTGGGACATGGATTCAATTGTGTTCATTTTTAGGGGAGTGGGGAGAAGGTTGTTAGGAAAGTTAATGTCTGCTTCAGTATAGTGATCTGGTTTGGAGAATCATTTTCCAATTAATTGATTTCTGAGAACTTACTCAGCAGATTGAAGTTTTTTACATTATATTTGAAGAAAATAAATATTTAAAAGTAATAAAAGTAAAGGCTAAGCTGTGGAGGCCTACTGGTAAGGAGCTGTGGTGCCAACCAGAAAGGCAGGCAGTTCGAATCCACCAGCTGCCCTGTGAAAGTTGCAGGCTCTGAAAATCTGCTGATTGTCAGCTATGAGTGTTTTTCACTCCATGGCGTATGTGACAAGAACATATATGTGCTGGGAAACATCCTCATTTATCAAATGTTCTATGGAAGCCAGAATGTGTGATGCTTATGACACTGACTTATTCATGAAGGTCCAAGGAAAGAAAAAAAGGATATAGCCTACCCTCAGTAACTTCATATTTAGAATTTAGCAATCTGACCATTTGGAATAGAATCTAGGTCATACACTTACAAACGATGTGAATTTGGAAAGGTACTCAATACCTCTATGCCTCAATTTCATAATTTAGAAAATAGACCTAGTAATATGTGCCTACCTCATAGGAAAAAAGGAGCTCTCGTGGCTTTGTGGTAAGGAATTGTGCTGTGATAGCAAAAGTATGAGGTTCAAATCCACCAGTTGCTGTGCAGGAGAAAGATGAGTAATCTCCTATAAAATTTACTGCCTCTGAAAACCTGCTGGAGGTTCAGCTATGGGTCAGTTTCAACTCTACAGTACTCAAGAACAACAGTGTAAGAAGATGAATAGATGAAATGAATGAGTATGAGCAAACAGTCTTTTGGTGGTGGTAGTGTTGGTGCCAAGCTGTTGGCTCTGACTCAGGCATCTGGTAAATGACAGGTTGAAACCTTGCCTAGTTCTGTCATGCTTAAGCCCATTGCTGCAGTGTCAATTCATCTCTTTCAGGGTCTTCTTCTCTTTCCCTGACCCTCTATCTTCCTGGAATTGTGTCTTTTCCAAGCACTGGCCCCTCCCGACAATATGCCCAGTGTATGTGAGATGAAGTTTCCCCATCCTTGCTTTAAGGAGCACCCTACCTAGCTGCACTTATTCCAAGACAGATGTATGTGTTCTTTTGGCAGTCCGTGGTATATTTAATACTCTTCTTTAATGCCACAATGCCAGGGCATCTGTTTTTTCTTGTTCATTGTCCAACTTTCAAATGCATATGAAGTAACTGAAAAGACTGTGTCTTGGGCTAGATGCACCATCATAATCTTTAAACAGACTCTCTCTTTTGCACAAGAGGCCCTTGACAGCACATCCTCAAAACAGCATACTTTGTAATTTCTGAAATAGAACAAATACTTCAGGAATGGCAAGAAGCTGTGCTGTAATCTCAAAGGCACGCAGTTCGTGGTCACCAGCTGCTTCGTGGGAGAAGTATGGGCAATCTCTTCTTTTGTGATTAACTGCCTCAGAAAACCCACCAGAGGGTCAGCTATGGGTTGGTTTGACTCTATGGTACACAACAATATGATAGCTATTATTACAGTATTATTGTATTTTCATTATCTTTTAAGTATTAATTATGTCTTAGTTACCTAAGGAAAAATGATTGGTTTTCCACTTGGCCAACTGACTGGAAGAGATCTATATTTGTTCCCATCCCAAAGAAAGGTGACCCATCAGAGTGTGGAAACTATAGAACAATCTCATTGATTTCACATGCAAGCAAGATTCTACTGAAGCTTATCCAAAAACGCCTGGAACAGCACATCAGCAGAGAACTGCCAGAAGTCCAGGCTGGGTTTAGAAGGGGTCGTGGTACTAGGGATATTGTAGCTGATGTTAGATGGATCTTAGCTGAAACAGGGAACACCAGAGGATTGTCTATCTGTGTTTCATTGATTATGCAAAGGCGTTTGACTGTGTGGATCATAACAAACTGTGGCTGACTCTGAGAAGAATGGGAATCCCAGAACACTTGATCGTGCTAATGAGAAACCTATACTTGGACAAAGAGGCAGTCATCAGAACAGAGCAAGGGAACACTGCACGGTTCAAAATTGGGAAGGGCATACGCCAGGGATGCATCCTATCTCCATACCTTTTCAACCCGGGAGGCTGAGCTCTATGAGGAGAAATGTGGGGTCAAGATTGGTGGACAATCTATCAACAATCTGTGTTACGCAGATAACACAACCCTGCTTGCTGAAACTGAGGAGGACCTGAAGCGTTTGCTGCAGAGGGTTAAGGACTGCAGCCTCCAATATGGACTGAGGCTCAATGTCAAGAACACAAAGATTCTCACCACTGGGACAATTGGCAGCATCAGGATGGATGGTGAAGAGACTGAGATTGTTCACAGCTTTAGTTTGCTTGGCTCCACAGTCAACACGCTTGGCACCAGTAGCCAAGAAATTAAAAGGCGCATTGCCATGGGAAAATCTGCTGTTGGGGACCTCTCCAAAGTACTGAAGAGCAATGGTGTCTCTCTGGGGACTAAGGTGCGTCTGATACAGGCCATGATCTTTGCAGTCACTTGTTATGCATCAGAGAGTTGGACAATAACCAAGGAGGACAGAAGGAGAATTGATGCCTTTGAGCTGTGGTGCTGGAGAAGAGTATTGAGCGTACCATAGATTGCTAGGAAAACAAACAGATTCATCCTGGAAAGGGTTAAACCGGGCGGTTCTTTGGAGGCAAGGATTCTGAGGCTCTGTCTAACATACTTTGAACATATTCTAAGGAGAGACCGGTCCTTGGAGAAGGACATCATGCTTGGGAGGGTGGAGTGACAGTGCAGGAGGGGAAGGCCCTCTATGAAGTGGATTGATTCAGTGACTGGGATAATCGGGATGGGAGTGTCAGAGACAGTGCGATTGGCACAGGACAGAGCAAAGTTTAGGGCTGTTGTACATAGGGTCGCTATGAGTAGCAAGCGACTCGACGGCACATAACAACAACAATATATTTCAAGTCGTATTTACCCTGCTTCTTTATTCTAATATGATACCTTTATTTCATTATTTTCATGAACAGTGGGCAGGTTTATTTATCTTCAGATGTTATGTAAGATAGATTGTCACAAGTGCCATACAATGTCAATTTTCTGATTTTGGCAATGTGCTAAATTTACTGAAGATGTTACCAGGGGTTATAGGTACATAGTACCACTCTTCACCTTTTTCTTTCTTTTTTTGTATTTATTATAAGTACATAACTACTTCAAAATAAAAGTTTAAAAAGGAAATATAAATTGCAAAACCTTTTAAAAAGAATCATCCAAAGAATGATTCTGCAAACCCGAAGGCATAGGGTTTGAATCCACCTGTCAAGGACCTCTCCAAAGTGCTAAAGAGCAAGGATGTTAATTTAATGAGTAAGGTGCACCTGATCCAAGCCATGTCCTTATTTTAATCAGTTGCTATGCATCTGAAGGTTAGACGATGCATAAGCATGGCAGAACAAGAATTGATGCCTTTTACTGAATATACCACGGAATGCCAAATGAGCAAAAAAGTCTGTCTGGGAGGAAGTGCAATCAATACTTTTGGCATGTTGTCAGGAGCGGCAAGACCTTGGAAAAGCTATCATGCAGGAAAAGGTGGAATGTCAGAGAAAAAGAAGGCCCCCACCAGGATAGCTTGACACAATGACTGTAATAATGAGCTAAGACTATCAGAGATGTTAAGGACAGAGCGGGCTGGGACAAGGTTCGGAGATATTGTTCATAGAGTTGTAAGTGACTCAAGCGTGTAACAAACAACCATAGTATCATCACTCTAGCTTGTAAAAGTTATAAAATTAATGAGCTATTTTACATCTTTTAATAGTCCTTAGACTGTCATAGTATTTTACAAGACAGCTCGTCTCACTTCAGACCAGCCATATTTCAAGGACTTGATGGCTTATATGCGGCTCATGGGCCCTGCATTGGACAGCACTGCTCGAGTCAATGTTAGAAACTAATTAGTCAAGGCAGACATGGATGATAATGACTCCATTTTGTTCATTATTATTTCATATTTACATTGAACGCAGCCCTTTAATATGTTAATCAAAATGTAGGAGGGATGTGGGACTTAACAGCAAGTAACTGAGAGAGACGGGATGTGGATGGATGCCAGCTGATGGGTTTTAGAATCTGCAAGATGAAGGCGTAAGTGTGACATTTTGCTTTTCTGCCAGCAGTCTAATCTTCCCTGGGCTTCTTGGAAGCCTGCATCTGCAGTGCCTGTATTGAAGCAATCAGCTCTGTCTCCTTCCATTCTAGAACATTTTAAGTTGGAATCCTTGTAACTTAAAAGGGCTTGGGATGGTGGGGCTTGAAACAGGCTTTGCCCAGGACTGAGAGCTTATGGATAGACCCAGTGAATTTTTTTTTTTTATTTTAAGGAAAATCTTAGGAAGCTGAAAATAGGAATCTGAATTACTTAATAAAAGTATCAGTTCTGGAAGGATTTCAGATGGTGTTCATTTTACAGATGTGAAGATTGAGGCAGTAAGTAATAATGTGGCTTCCAAAGGCTAGTTAGGAACAGATCTACATTTTCTGAAGGCCACACCAATGCTAGGATTCAGAGAGAACTATTTAATGCTTGAACAATTACATGCTGCCCAATTTTTGCTTCTACTCTTTCCTCTGGTAACATTAAAAGACTGGTTATGATAAATGCTCAACTAATACTTACTTCTGGGACAAAGAAATGGTTGGTGTACCTTGTAATTCCCCCTTTCTGTGTTTTATGTTGTCTTCCCCACAGTCTCTGGGAATGTGTACCAGTATAACAGCAGAACAGGGGCAAGAAAGTGGAAGATGCCCCCCAGGCACCAGGAGGAATCCATGGCAAATCCATACACCTTTCCAGAGGCCTAGAACCAAGAGAAGTCTAGATCCTTAAATATGCCTGTATCAGGGTAGCATTTTTCCAGTGTCTTTGAGACACTGTTTGTGTGGGTATGTTTTTTTTTTTTGGCTCACATTTATGTGTGTGTGTGCACACTTATGACAGTTTTTAGTTGATTACTTATAATTAGATGAGGCCAATTGCTTTGATTGTGTGTAGAACTTTCAATAATCTTTCCGTTTAGAATATTTGAGGAGGGGCAGTGGGTAGCAGATTTGAGTGGTCAGATTGGATTTTTTTTAAGCAAGGTTGGCTAAAAATAAGAGCATTGGACTGATTTAATTAATTGCTGTTTTTGCCAAGTAGAATATATGCTTCTTGAACCCAGAGACTTGATTTTATGCACATTGTCATGGAGTGAGCAGAGATCTGGCAGAGAGTGACAACTCCTTTTGTATTTGATTGAATAAATGAGTTTGGTGGTAAACATTCACATCTCTTGCCTTTGATTCAACTTGCTTATTGCCTCTTACATTCACAAAAGAGAAATGAGGAATATATTCTTTTAAAAAATTTTGGTTTCTGATAATTCTAAAAAATGCAGTCATTACAACCACTCTGGAAGGCAGTTTGGCATTCCCTCAAAAAGCTGAACATAGAAAATCTATACAACCAAGCTATTCCACTGATAGGAATATACCCCGAGGAAAGTAGAATGAAGACACCAACGGAGATTTGTACACCAATGTTCATAACAACGTTATTCACAATGGCAAGACAATGGCAACAGCCGAAATGTCCATTAACAAATGAAAAGATTGAGAAATTGTGTTGCATTCACATGATGGAATACTATGCAGCACTTAGGATTATTAGTAGTGATTTTGAAAAATACTATATAATATGGGAGGGGCTGGAGCTTTATGCTGAGTGAACTAACTACGTCT
>NW_006399882.1:3747690-3750279 GCF_000299155.1 Elephantulus edwardii | reverse complement strand
ACATGAATCAAAAAAAGAGAATAAAAAAGAAAATAGAGTTTAAATCACTTAGCACCAAATGGGGTTTGCTAATATTTTTTATTAATGAATATTTTCAAACCTAGAACAAACTGTGAGCAATGAACTAGTAATTGAATCAGAGGATAACAGAGGCTTGAATGATCAGAAGTGGCTTAATAATATTATTCTATTTGCATGTCTCCAAACAGATAATTCCATTTCAGCCCAGGGATGCCCCTCCTCCCTGTGAAAAAGAAAGCCTCATAGCAGAAAGGCTCACTCTTACTTATGTTGAGCTCGCTGGTCGACCCATAGGAGACATTGTAGTGAGGAGGACATCCCTGGGTTTGAAGTGCGGGCTTGAACAAGTCACTTAAAAAGCTCAAACTCCTTGCCATCGAGCCAGGAGGAACTTGCAGCTCTTTGCATGTTTCTAGGGTGGTAAATTGGACAGGAGATTATCCGTCTTTCTTCCTTAAAGCACCTGGTGAACTTGAACCACTATAGAGGAGCTACATTTGGGTCGCTTGTCTCTCTAGAGTCCACTCTTTACTTACAGAAAATGGAGATGCTGGTTCATAGTCTGTTATGAATGTCTAATAAACTTCTGTTTCTTGGACTTACTTTCAGAAAAATGTATATGTTATCATTCTGTATTATTATTATAATATCATGTTATTTTGTTAATGCCGGGCCATGTCTAGTGTATCTCAAGATTTTGAGACGTAATAGAAAGCATTTATACACACACATACAAACAACTTACATGAACTTATTTCCAATATATGACTACTTTCCATCTAGCTTCTGAGGCTGTAAATCGTTTAGGAACCACAGGGATGGCTGGTGAATTTAAACTGTTGACCATTCAGTTACTAATACACACTTAGCCTACAATGCCACTGTTGTGGTTGTTATATGACATTGAGTCAGAGCCAACCCATAGATGACACTCCAGCAGGTTTTCAGAGGCAGTAAATTACACAAGAGATTACTCATCCTTCTCCCTTGGAGCAGCTGGTGACTTTGAACCTCATGCCTTTGGAATTGCAGCACAGCTTCTTACCATTTATAAAGCATTTCAAAGTTTCTTTTTTTTGGGGGGGGGAGGGGGATGGCACAAAACTGGGCAGAATTTTATTCTGTTGTACATGAGATTGCTAGACATCGTTAAGTTGACAGCACTTAACAATAACAAAAAATTATATTTTCTCAAATATTTTCTTTCTCAATCATTCTAACACTGAGATCTATTACCTATCATTTTTGTGATGACAAGAATATCTAGGAACTTTAACCCTGCTAAGTGGAGACAGCTTTCTTTCGGTTTAGATGTAAATCAAACGTTTACAGCACAGGGACTAAAAGACTACAGTCTCTACCCATAGTTATGGAATAGAAAAAGTAAGAGACAAAGTCAAGGTGTAGGGTCACGATTGACTTTCAACACCAAGAGCCAGAAAGAACATTCAGATGGTTTCTGTTCTGCTTAAGGAAGTGAAATATGTCGAATACTGCTTTCCGGGGACATGGTGGACGTGGCATTTTCCTTCCTCACGTCTCAATTCAAACGAGACATTCCCACATAGGTAGAGAAAGCAAGAAAGAGAATCAGTTTTTCCGTCATGAGGATTTTCAGTTATTCACAAGCAGATTTACCCCAGATGGTCAGAATACATAGGTGTGAATTCAGTTCATCCAAACTTGACTCACTGTTTTGTCTTCCATTATGTGTATTTTCTTGCATTCCTCTTTCAGTCAGAATATTTGAGCTTAGCCCTGATGCACAGATTGTTCTGCCTTTATTATTATTATTATTTATTAAAAACGCTGGGGAGAATAGGAAAAAGATTAAAGAGTGGACGCGAATATACTCATGGTGCCTGTATTTTGGGAAACTGATATATCCTGCATACCTTTTGATGAGTCGATTCCAGTTGACTCCCTGTTTTATAGATAACTGGTCCATGGGCTTTTCCAGAATCCATATGGAAGCAAATCCCCATGTCTTTCTTCTATAGTACATAGCTGGGTCTAAGCCATCAGCTTTTAGGTAAATAGGTGAAAACTGTTTACCAAGGGACTTCTCAAAAGAGATGAGAGAGCATCTGATCATAAGCCACACCAGCGCACACAGACAGGATGACATCAGACCCGGTGCCCTGAGCAAGATGAGCTGACACTATCTCCTGAAAGGGCACACCAGGTTCTGTGCATCAGTGAATTTGTTTCCTTTCCTTAAATTTGAATACCTTGGCTCCCAGGAGCACCCTTATCCAGTTAGGGGCTGGTCGCAAGCTTTTTCCTAACTCACACCTCCTCTCCCATCCCTTCTCCCTAGAACTCGGGTTGATACTCTCTGCTGCTGGCTGTCAAGTGCTGACCCCGAGCATCTGTTAGCTATAACAACAAGCACAAGCCATGAAAAGGTCGTGGATCACCGGCTGCTGTGATTCACGGGCTGAACTTCGGATTGGCAGGCTTTTCTTCCTGTTCCATCTTGGTCCAGCAGCTCTGCGAGACCCGGTCAGCATACTAACAGCCCTCCCACCGGCCACGTGCTGGGTGCGCACGAGCTGCACCGACCAG
>NW_006399882.1:3734107-3747517 GCF_000299155.1 Elephantulus edwardii | reverse complement strand
GGGGGCCCGGCTCGGGTCATAGGTCTGAGCGGATGCTGGACCCTCGAGGCCCCGCCACCCCGACCGGAGCCCTCCCCCCAGAAGCCCCATCGACGACCACGTCTATGGCCAGGCGGCCACTCGGGTCCTCGCCGCAGCCCCGAGGGGGGGCGGGGCCTCAAATGGAATCCCAAAATCCCTGCAGATGTTCATTGAAATGAAAAATAAACAACCTAAATTTAAAAAAAAAAAAATATAAGTGTTTTGATTGGACACAATGCCAATAGGCTGTTTGCATTTGAAAATCATTTCACAATAAATAGATACAAAAATTGAAAAAAAAAAGTTTCTTTTAAAGGAATAAAAACCATGGAGATATTGTGGGTTCATTTCAAGACCGCTATGATGAAACATATTTCAAAAAAGCAAGTCATGAGAATTTTGGTTTCCCTGTGTGTATAAAACTATTTACACTGTGCTGTGCTCTGTAGTTGTTGTTGGGAGTTCTCGAGTCAATGACTACTCATAGCGACCCTATGAACAATAGCTCTGAACCTTGCCCTATCCTAAGTCAGTCTCCCCATCTCTGACACACCTGTCTCCATTGCGACAGCCACTGTGTCAATCCATCTGATCCAGGTCTTTATCTCCAGAATTGTTTGTTGTCATGGTATGTTCAGTACTCTTCTCCAGCACCACAACTCAAGTCATCAATTCTTCTGTCATCCTTAGTCATTGTCCAGTCCTCTGATACATACCACGCAATTGGGAAGACTGTAGTGTGGATCAGGTGCACCTTAGTTTCTAGAATGACGTTTTTTAGCACTCGGGAGAGGCCCCTGGCAGCAGACTTTCCTAAAACAGTCTGTCTTTTGATTTACTGACTGCTGGAATAACCCTAGAGGGTATTCACCATCTATCATGATACTGCCATATGGCCCTGTGGTGAGAATCTTTGTTTTCTTGATGTTGGGATTTAATCCATACTGAAGGTTGCAGTCCTTGGTTTTCTACAGCAAACACCTTAGGTCCTCATCAGTTTCAGTGACCAAGGTTGTGTCATCTGCATAATGCAGGTTGTTGATGAGTCTTCCTCCAATCCTGATGCCACATTCTTTTTCATAAAGTCCAGCTTCCTGAATGATCTGTCCCACACATAGATTGAAAAGGTCTGGAGAAACAATACATCCCTGATGCATTCCTTTCTTGATTTTGAACATGCAGTGTTTCCTTGCTCTATTTGTACAATCCACTGTCAAGTTAAATTTCAAACCATAGCAATCTTCCACCAGGTTTCTGAGTCTGTAAATCTTTGTAGGAGGAAACTGCCCATCATTCTCCCTTGGAACCGTAGACCTTTTGGCTAGCAGCATAACATGCTGTGTGATAAAGTTACAAAGTGAGCATTTACATTGGGGGAAAAATGGTATTGATAAGAGTTGCTCGGTGCAGGCTCGCCACAAACTTTCAATTTATTAAAAACAGGTCACTTTGTTTTTTTTTGTTTTTTTTTAAAATTATTATTAAATTTTATTAGTTTTAGTGAACATTTACAGAGATTTTGGGTTTTCATTCATTCATTGTTGCACTGTTTTGTCTACCCTCCTCCCCAGTTCATTCTTCTTCCCCCCCCAAATGTCTGTTTTAATTGTCCAATTGCCACAGTGCTTGTTGAAGCCAGTTCTGATTAATCTCCTTTGTCAGTGTGTCCTTTGCCATTCCCTATCTCTCCTCCCTGAGAGAGACTTCACCCTGATTCATAAGGAAAAGGGGATGGCGTATTCTCTTAGCTACTTCCTGCTGAAAAGGGACGCTGTAGGTTTCAGGGTGAAGATCTTCTTTCACTACTCTACTACTTTGGCAGTAGGAAACACATAGACTATTATGGAGATTGATTTTGGAATTTAGATTCACTGTTATCAATTGTGCTTAGCCTTACATGTTCATATCCTTGAAGATGTATCATGGAAGTGTTGTAGCCTAGAATATACAAATTTAACTAACAAGTTAAAAGCACATTAGTCAAAAATTAAAGAGCAATAATATTCCAAGTAGAGGTTCTAATAGTGGCACAAATCAAGTTACAGAGGGAAGGTGCTTCTTACAATAAAAGGCCTATAGACTAGCACTTTGTCTATTATAGTGTAGAGATTAGGAACCACAAGATGTAGAGATGGGTCACTTTGTTAAGCTCACAATTCAATGATGTTATTCACCATGTTGTATAATCGTAACCACTGTTTAAATCCAAAGTTTTTTTGTCCCATTTTACAGAAATCCAGTGACTCTGAGCATCATCTATTTCTCTATACTCTCAGCTATACTCAAATGGAACGCACCTAAGAACGATAGCAGCAAACCCCTTCCCCGGTCACCACTAGTAAACTTTTGCCTGTGTATTTGTAAGTTCTAGATATTTTCTGTAAGTGGGGACAGAAAATGTTTGTCATTTTGAGCTTGACTTGCTTTGCTTAACATACTGATTTCAAGGTTTAAGTGTAAAATAGACGAGTTTTTTTAAGTCACAATTGATTGCTACAAGAACAATATTGAGGGGCACAGAGTACAGAGACTGTCCTTGCTGTGGTCACATCATGGCTCTACGCCAAACTGAGTGGAAATTGATCAGTAATAAGCTTTACAATTCCTGTGAAAGAAGTGTGCTTCTTTCTTTCAAGTGGCATGGTGATTCTTCAGCAGGGGAGCGGCCAAAGTTGGCCTGAGAAATGCTGTCCCCCACCAGCGAAGCTCTCTACAGATCAATTATGAGTGCAGGGATGTAGATGCTGAATCTCTGTCTGCCACCACTTAATGTTTTAAGGAAGAAGAAAAGAACCAATTTTTTTTCTTTTCATACTCTGGATTAGCTTCATTAATATTTAATCAGCCGTGGCCAGAACTAAAGGACCTCTGGGTGTGTGTCTAGCATTCTTAATCAAAAGACTTCATAATGGCAGCAATTCAAATCCATCAGATGCTCTGTAGGAGGAAGATGGGTGGCCTCCTCTCATTACAATTTATGGCCTTAGAAACCCAGTTGAAAGTCACAGTGAGTCATAACTGATGACAGTTGGTGAATGAGTGAGGTTAGAACCAAGAAAAAGTTTGCTTTCCTCCTTTTCTTGGTTGCCATGGACCTTCATCATGGACATGAGAGAGAATGTCCAGACTAGAGATGATAGCAGATGATTGCTAGGGAGGAAATGGATGAGAGCTGCTATCAGAAACATATACACCTTACATTTATCATTGACTTGATTCTGACATGACAACCCCAGGAGTTACAGAGTAGGACTTACTCATGGGGTTTTCTTGCCTGTTCATCTTTATGGAAGTAGTTGACTCAGTCTTTCTATGAGGCATTGCTTGTTGCATCTGAAACACTAACCTTAAGTTAATAGCCAAGCACAAACCTACCTCTATTTTCTGTGGACTTTCATAGTCAAGGAAATTTTATCTTCCCTTTTTATCAAAATCTATTGGCTTCCAGAATCTAGATTTTTCTTTCTATTTACTAGTAAGCTCCAATTTAATAATATGCTTGTTGTTTTTTCTTGAGGGTGTAAACCCTAAAGATGGAGGCATAAACTAGCAGACATGTCTCTTCTTGCCCCGTCCTGGAGGTCAGAATGCTGGATCTGGCAGCATTGTCAGATGCTGTCCCTTGCTATTCCAGCTTCTAGAGATTGTCCAGGTTCTTCTGAGCTTGTCACTGCATCACTTCAGTCTCTGCCTCTGTATTCACATGGACTTTCCTCTGTGTCTGTGTTTAATCTCCCTCAGGAACTCTGATGGCCAAGCGGGTAAAGAGTTGCACTTTCACCCAAAGGCAGGCAGTTAGTATCCACCAGCTGCTCTGTGGGAGAGACAGACAATCTCTTGTGCGATTAACATCCTCTGAAAATCCACTGGAGGGTCAGCTATTAGTTGGTTCCAACTCAAGGGCAAGGAGACTAAGTGAGTGAGTCATTGGGAGATCTGGTGGCATAGTCCTGAAGGAATTTTCCTGCTAACCAAAATGCCATGTCCTTGCTGATGGTTCAAATCCACCATCAGCCTCAAGGAAGAGTGAAGGGCAATCTCCTCCTATATGATTTACTGCCTTGGAAACCCAGGAGAGAATCAGCTATGAGTCAGTTCGGACTTGACAGTAATGAGACAGAGAGTCATTAAATTTAACATCCACCTGGGTAATTCAAGATAGGACCACCAGTGGTGCTGTGGACTATTAGTCAAAAGGCTGCTCACAACCCCACCGTCTGTTCCAGGGAAGTGAGATGAGGCGGTCTGCTCTTGTAAAGATCAACAGCCTCAGAATCCCAAGGGCAAGTTCTACTCTGTCCTAGAGGTTTCTATGAGGCAGAACTGACTTGGTGACACAGAATTTTATTTTTTTAATCTAGAATGATCCATGTCAAGATGCTTAATATTAATTCCATCTGCAAAGGTCTTTTATTCCAAATAATGCCACATTCACAGATTCTTGGCATTAGAGTTTGGACAGATCTCTCGGAATCACCAACTCTAATGATCTATAGACTTTCTAACAGGCTGATACAACTTTTGTTATTTGTAAAACCACCAAAAAGTCCTTTAATCAAGAGCAATACAAATGCTTTTGATCTGGCATTGTTATTATTTTGAATTCCCCTATTTTGTTGCTGTTATGTGCCCTCAAGTCAATTCTGACTCATAGCCACCCTACGTACAACAGCTCTGAACCCTGCTCTATCTTCAGCCAGTTTCATCTCTGATACATCTGCTCCCATTACCCCAGTTACTGAGTCAACTCATCTCATCCAAGGCCTCTCTCTCTCCCTCTTTCTTTTTCTCTTTCTCTCTCCCTCTGTCCTGCTACTCTTCCAAGGATGAGGTCCCTCTCCAAGGACTGGTCCCTTCTTGCAACATGTCCAAAGTATGTCAGATGAAGCTTTAAAATCCTTTCCTCCAAAGAGCAGCCTGGTTTCACTCTCTCCAGGATGAACCCATTTGTTCTCTTAGCAATCTATGGTATATTCAATACTCTTCTCCAGCACCACAATGCAAAGCTATTGGTTCTTCGCCTATCATCCTTAGTCATTGTCCAGCTCTCTGATGCATAGCAAATAATTGTGAAGACCATGGCTAGGATCAGGTATACTTTAGTCTCTAAACTGACATAGTGCTCTTCAGTATTCTGGAGAGTATTCCCTGACAACAGTTTCTCCCAATGCAATGCATCTTTTTATTTCATGGCTACTGGTACCAAGAGTGTTGATTGTGTAGCCAAGTAAACTGAAGCTGTTAACAATCTCAATCTTTTCTACATCTATCATGATGCAATTATTCCAGTGGTGAAAAACTTTGTCTTCTTGATGTTGAGCTTCAATACATATTTAAGGGTGTAGTCCTTGACCTTCTGCAACAAGTGCTTCAGGTCCTCCTCAGCTTTGGCAAGCAAGGTTGTGTCATCTGCATAATACAGGTTGTATACAGGTCTTCCTCCAATCCTCATGCCACATTCACCACTCAGGGACTCTTTAAAAAATCACTGGTGACAGTGGGAATCCTTGTCTAGTTCCTGGTCTCAAAGGGAATGCCTTTAATCACTCTCCATTGAGAAAATATACTTTTTACTATGTTGATGAAATTCCCCTCTAATCCTATTTTGTTGAGTGTTTTAATCAGGAAAGGGTGTTGGATTTTGTCAAAGGCCTTTCCTGCAGCAATTGATAGGATCATGTAGTTCTTGTTCTTTGCTTTGTTAATGTGATGAACCACATTAATTGTTTTTCTTATATTGAACCATCCTTGCATACCTGTTGAGTCCCACTTGGTCATGGTGAATTATTATTTTTTTTTAATTATATTGTTGGATTCTATTGGCCAAGATTTTATTCAGGATTTTTGCATCAATGTTCATGAGAGATATTGGCCTATAGCTTTCTGTTTTGGTGGTGTCTTTACCCGGCTTTGGTACCAAGGATATGTTTGCTTCATAGAATGAGTCTGGGAGAATTCCATCTTTTTATATTTTCTGAAATAGTTTATGTAGAATTTGTGACAGATCTTCTCTGAATAGTTGATAAAATTCACTTTTAAAACCATCTGGTCCAGGACAGTTTTTGGCTGGAACTTGTTCCATTATTTTTTACAATTACTTCTTTTTCCCCCCTTTTATTACTTTTTTATTATTGACATTTAAAAAAAATTATTATTAATTTCAATGAAAATTTACAGAGACTTTGGATTTCCATTCATTCAATGTCACACTTTTCTCCCCTCCCAACCCTCCCCCCTAGTATACTACCCTCTTGGAAAAGTAAAAGAAAAAAATCTTACATTGTTTTACAATCCCTCCCCTCAGGTCCACTCCACTATGCAGCCTTTGCTCCAGACTCCTGTCATGACAAAAATACATAATCACATATCCCTTTTAAACAGTTTTCTCCCTCATCTATTTCAATGAAGTATACCTTATTTATTGGTTTTCCCAGTCTTCCCTCAACCCCAATGCCAGTCCTGTTTTACAACAGTGGCACCATGCAGTATTTGTCCTTTTGTGACTGAGATACTTCACTCAGCATAATGTCCTCCAGGGTCCCCCATTTTGAATAATATTGCATGAGTTCCTTGTTTTTCAGTGCAGCATAGTATTCCATTGTGTGAATATACCACAGCTTCTCTATCCTTTTGTTTGTTGATGGGCACTTAGGTTGTTTCCAACTCCTTGCTATTGTGAACAAAGCCACAATAAACATGGGTGTGCATATATTTGCTTGGATGTCAGTTATGGTCTCTTTGGCGTATATTCCCAGTAGTGGAATTATTGGGTCAAATGGTATCTCTTATTTGCAACTTTTTGAGAAAGTGTCACACCGCCTTCCACAGTGGTTGCACCATTTTATACTCCCACCAACAGTGAATAAGGTTCTAGTTTCTCCACAACTTCGCCAGCATTTGTTGCATTTGCTGTTCTGTTAAATTTTGCTATTTTGACTGCAGTGAGATGATATCTTATAGTTGTTTTGATTTGCATCTCTCTTAGAGCTAGGGATTTTGAACATTTCTTCATGTGCTTGTTGGCTATCTGAATGTCTTTTTTGGTGAAGTGTCTGTTCATACCCTGTGCCCATTTTTCTACTGGATTATTTACCTTTACCTTGTTGTGGTGCAATTTCTTCTTTTGTAATGAGTCTGTTCAGTTGTTCAATTTTGGTTTGTGTCAGTGTAGATAAATTTTGAATTTCTAAGTATTTGTTCATTTTCTCTAGGTTTTCGTATTTGTTTGAGTATACTTTTTCATAATATTCTAATGTTAGCCTTTTTATTTTAGTTGGTTCTGTTGTGACATTGCCCATTTCATCTCTTATTCAGATTATTGTGTCTTTCCCTTCTTTTCTTTTGTTAGTTTCTGCTAATAGTTTGTCAATTTTATTGATCTTTTAAAAGAATCAGCTCCTAGTTTTGTTGATGGTTTCAATTGTTTTTCTGTTTTCTATTTCATTTCTTTCTGCTTTAATTTTTATAATTTCAGAGTTTTTTAGAGGGTGTTGGGTTTTCTTTCTGCTCTTTTTTCAATTTGTTGAAGATGTTGGGTTAGAGAGTGAATGGCCATTTCCCCCCTAGCCTTTTTTTTTTTAAATTTTTTTTTATTATTTTTGTGTGCGTGTACCGTCAAATCAGATCTGACTGGTACAGGAGGAGATTTTCCCTCCTTCCCCGGCAGAGCAACCCCCTAGCCTTTTGATATGTTTACTTATTGCTATAAATTGACCTCTGATTCCTGCTTTACCTGTTTTCCAGAAGTACTGGAAGCCTTAGCAATTGCAGTAAGACTAGAGAAGGAAATAAGAGGTATCCAAATTGGCAAAGAGGAGGTAAAATTATGATATGATAGTATACTTAGAAAACCCTAAAGACTCAGCAAAAAACTGTTGGACATAGTTGAACAATTCAGCAAAGTGGCAGGATGCAAGATCAACATACAAAAAATCAATTGGATTTCTCTACAGTGACAAAGGGAATATAGAACTGGAGCTAAGAAAAACAATACCCTTCATGATAGCTAATCACAAGACTAAATACTTGAGAGCAAATCTAATCAGAAGCACAAAGGATCTACTGAAAGAAAATTACAAAACATTACTGTACGAAACAAAAAGAGACCTGGAGAAGTGGAAGGAAGAATATCCCTTGCTCATGGATAAGAAGACTCAATATTATAGAAATGACAATACTACCAAAGGCAATTTACACATTCAATGCAATCCCAATACAAATACCAATTCCATTCATTCTTCAATGAGACGGAAAAGACAATCTCCAATTTCATTTGGAATGAAAAGAGGCCCCAAATAATCAAAGCCCTCCTTCAAAAGAGAAACAAGGAAGGAAGCCACTCACTCCCTGATTTCAAATCCTACTACACTGCCGTGGTGGTCAAAACAGTGTGGTACTGGTATAATGACAGACACATAGATCAATGGAATAGAATTAATAACCCTGAAATCAGCCCGTCTACCTATGGTCAACTGATTTTTGACAAGGAGATGAAATCAGTTAAGTGAGGAAATGACAGCCTTTTTAACCAATAGTGCTGGCAAAATTGGAAAATTATCTGTAGAAAACTCAAGATCCATACCTCACTCCATACACAAAAAGCAACTCGAAGTGGATCATGGACTTAGGACTGAAGCCAAGGACTATAAACTTCATTAAAGAGAAGCTTAGAAGAACTCTAGAAGTCCTAATCCACAACATAAACAGTCTTCCAAGAATCCTGAAAAAATCTACAACCAAGAGACAGTGGAACATTCTAAGAATCAGATCCCTATCCATATCCCTAAACTTCTCCAACAGGGAAAAATGGATTCCACAGAGTATGAAAAAAATATTTGGTAATGTCATGTCAGACAAAGGACTCATATATAGAATTTATAAAATACTCGAGCACAACAACAAGATAAAGGTAAATAACTCAACTGAAAAATTGGCACAAGATATTAACAGACACTTCACCAAAGAAGACATTCACATGACCAAGAAGCACATGATCAGATGTTCATAATCCCTAGCTCTAAGAGAGATGTAAATCAAAACAATTATTAGATGTCATCTCATCCCAGTAAAAAGAGTAAAATTTAACAGAACAACAAACATCAAATGCTGGCAAGGTTGCAGAGAAACTGGAACCCTTATTCATTCTTGATGGGAGTTTAAATGGTGCAAGCACTATGAAAAGCAGTAAGGCACTTTCTCAAAACGTTGGAAATAGAAATATTATTAGACCCAGTAGTTCTACTACTGGGAATATATAACTAGAACTGCCGCCGAAGCAGATATATGCACATCCATGCTTATTGATGCTTTGTTCACAATAGCAAAGAGTTGGAAACAATCCAAGTGCCCATCAACAAATGAATGGATAGAGAAGTTCTTGTATATTCACACAATGGAATACTATGCTGCATTGAAAAACAAGGAACTCATGAAATATTATAAAAAATGGGTGACCCTGGAGGACATTATGCTGAGTGAAATATCTCAGTAACAAAAGGACAAATATTGCATAGTACCACTGTTGTAAAGCAGGACTGACATTGGGGTTGAGGGGAGACTGAGAGAGATGGGATAAATAATGTATAGTGCATTGAAAGAGATGAGGGAGAGAACTCTTTTAAAGGGATATGTGATTAGGTATTATTGTCATGATAGTTCTCCAGAATGAAGGCTCCATAGTGGAGTGGACTTGGTGGGAGGGATTGTATAACAGTGAAAAATTTTTTCTTTTACTTTTCAAAGAGAAGAATGAATTGAGGGGGAGGAGCAGGCAGGGAGAAAAGTTCAATACTGAATGAATGGAAATCCAAAGTCTCTTTAAACTTTAATTATTATAAATAAAAAAATTAAATTGGGGAAAAGGATCACTGGATTGGATTTAGCGGAAAAACAGGAACTGTGAGCTTTACAAAGTTTCATCTCACAATGCCTGTTCCAAGAAAAGGACTCCATAAATAGTCAATAAATAAAATCTTTTGAAATAGTTCAAGTCAAATAATTTTACAGACTAATTTAGATTATCAGATTTCTAGTGTTGATCTGCTTAAATACCTTCCTGATGGGGAAATCACTACTTAACAGTCAACAAGATTGAAAAGAATTATTTATCAGAATACCCTTCTTTTTATTGAGACAAAGGAAATCTAATTGACTGTGTGAAATCTGGGCTAAATAATTCAAAATCATGGTGTTTTGCCCCATTGAGAAGCCCTTTGGACTACATAGGCACATTTTCACTGGCTGATAAAGAAGCTAGCTGTGGACCAGGACATCTGCATAATAACATAAATTTAGTATTGTTATCTTATATTTCATCCAGCACCAAAATTATACTCCTTTATCTATAATAAATGACTTACTTTCAGTTGAAAAAAAAAGCAAAACAATCCCTTTTGCATCAAAATTACCTACGAATGTAATTAATGGCATCTCATTTTGTTAGCTCATCATCTGAGCTCTCTATGGATGGCTTTAAACAGCAAAAAGATTGACAGGTCTACTGTGTTCTTATTATATGGCAAACAGTGCTGTTGGTACCATGGTTGCGGGGCCAATCCAGGCCCTCCATTAGACCTAGCACAAACTTAATTTGGGTTTATTATAGGCAAAAACATTAGATTTAAGGAGCTCCTTATTTGACATTACTCAGCATTTTAAAGACAACACCCTCAAGTTTATACACATGTGTACACAGATAGAAATATTTGTATATCAAGACACGTGTGTGTGTGTGCATATATTTTGATAGAACGTAAATTATAGGTACTTCTCAGAGATAAGCAAATGTTGCTTGAGATTGATTTTCTGAGTTAAAGATTTAGGACCTTAGTCTCATGAGAAAACTCGAGTAAATTGGCATAATAAAGGTCACGAAGTTCATATTCTACCTCGTAGTGGGGTGAGCTTGAGCATGGCCATCTAAGACACAACTATTGCTCTTTCCCAATCAGGAGCAAAAGACAGAGAAGGCAACCAAAATATCAAAGAAGAAAGTAGTCTACAGGCATCATCACCTAAAGCAGCCATGGCTGTAGCTAACCTGAAACCAGAATAACTATATGGTGATCAGCTACCACCTCCAAACTTTCTGATCAGGGCTGTAATAGAAAGACTCCGAGAAAATTGGAGAACTACATGGATTAAAACAGGCTTGGAAGCAGGAGTGGCATCCACTTCTGAAATGGCTTGCCTCTGGAAGCTCTACAAGCAGTGCTCAGGTCTTTGTTCACAGGGCCACAATGAGATGTCTATGACAGAACGGAACAACAACACAGGGAACAGAGCTCAGAGTCTTAAAAGGTCAGGATTTATTAAAACACTTGTAACTAGAGGATTCCCTGAGACTACAACCAAGTGACGCTCCAAGTTTTGAACTGAGTATAGGGCTCCATTAAGGCGGGGTAAGAGTGGGCATAGATCAATGGTGATTAATTTTATAAAACAGAGTGTATGGGAATGATCGTATGAAACACAATATGAATGAAGGACTGTGTGAAACACAATGTACTTGAGTGAAACAAAATGTATGTGAATTATCTATGCAAGCCAATATAAAGATAAAATAAAGGGGAAAAATTGTAAGAAAAAAAATTTAAAAAACCCCACATCTATACGAGACCATACGGTCAATGATTACTGCACCATCTCCAAAACATGTCTGTTTGTTCTTTTGGAAGTGATAGGATATTCAGTACTCTTCTCTGACAACACAACTCAAAGCCACCGATTCTTCTTCTGCCTTTTAATTTTAAAAATATCACTCATAATTTCACCACTTAATGTTAAATATAACTAATACTTTGATAATTAATCTTACAAATTTCTTTTTTACACATATACATAAAATATAACCTTTATAACAAAAGTGGGATTTTTTAATGTTGTTATGCAATTGTTTCACTTATAATATATTACTATACATTTATAGGTTTCTGTATCTACTTTTTCATTTTTTGTGATTGTTGTTCTTATGTGCTGTTGAGTCCCCTACACATAGTGAGCCTATGTACGACAGCTCTGAACTCTGCCCTATCTTGAGCCAACCTCACTGTCTCCGACACACCTACTCCCATTACTCCAGCTATTGAGTCAGTCCATCTCATTGAGGGTCTTCCTCTCCTGCACTGTCCCTCCACATTCCCAAACATAATGTCCCTCTCTAAGGCCTGGTCCCTCCTGCAACGTGCCCAAAGTATGCCAGGCAGAGCATCAGAAACCTTGCCTCCAAGGAGCAGCCTGGTTTTGCCCTCTCTAGGATGAAACTGTTTGTTCTCTTAATAGTCCATGGTATATTCAATACTTTTCTCCAGCACTAAAATTCAAAGGCATCAATTCTCCTTCTATCAACCCTAGTCATTGTCCAGCTTTCTGATGCATAATTGTGAACACCAGGGCCTGGATCAGGTGCCCCTTAGACTTCAGATTGACATCATTACTCTTCCGTTTTCTACAGATGTCCCTGACAGCAGACTTTCCCAGTGCAATTCATCTTTTGATTTCCAGGCTGCTGGTACTAAGAGTGTTGATTGTGGAGCCAAGCAACTAAAGCTGTTAACAATCTCAATCTCTTCACTGTCTATTATGATGCTGCTAATAAGCCCAGTGGTGAAAATCTTTGTTGTTCTTGATGTTGAGCTACAATCCATACTGAAGGCTGCAGTCCTTGACCTTCTGCAGCAAGTGCTTCAGGTCCTCCTCAGTTTCAGCAAGCAAGTTTTGGTGATTACTGTCCCTTTGTTTTAAATGAAAGTTTCACAGCAGGGAGAAAAAGGTGTTTTTTTTTCCTGATAACTACTAATATGTGGATAAAAGTCCAAAGAAGGAAGGGGAGGAGTGCAGGGGGCAGAGGGTGGGAGGAAAGAAAATCCTGGTGAGAGCTTGTGGGAGGAGGAACATGGTGAGGGATTTGGGAAGGATCTAGTGAGAATCCGAAAAGGACAGTGTACATTGGCATAGGTCAATGGTGGTTAATTTTGTAAAACAAAAATTATGGGTGATCATTGTTAAAAATATATATTTTTATTTTATATTTGATTTGCTTACAAAGTTCCTATACATTGAGTTTCACACTATCCTTCATTCACGTTGTGTTTTGTACAATCATTCCTTTTCATTATGTTATACAAAATTACATTGAAATATATCCATTATCACCCAGTCTTTCTAGATCCCCACTGGATCTTTCCTATTTCCTTTACCCACCCCTCTCTCCAAATCGTGCCACCCTGTGGCATAATTTTAGTATAGGAATATATGGAACACAATGTTGAATGATACATAATGTATGAAATTGTTTTATGCAAATAAAAATACAGTGGAAAAAAGAATTCTCTTCTGGCTAACCATATTATAATTTCTGGAGGAAGGCTAGGAATGTGAGATATGCTGACC
>NW_006399882.1:3703618-3734007 GCF_000299155.1 Elephantulus edwardii | reverse complement strand
CCCCCCCCCCCGCCCCCGCCCCCTATATTGCATCTCACAACCGGAGATGCCTGGGATGGAGTGCTAACTCTGACTCACTTTGAAACTTCACTTGGATAAACAGCGTCTGAGCCCTGGAGGAAATCTCCACTGATAATACAATAGCTGTACAGAGAGCTTCAAAATAACATCTATCTTAGTCGCGCAAAGCACGGCAATGCCGCTTACATAATACCTATCAATCTGTAGGATTTAGAAGGTAATAGAAAGGGAACTTTTCTCACAAAAATAAAACTTTTCTCATCTTTCAAGAAAAGACTCTGTAATAAAGTTGTTTGGGATAAGTCTTTAGGGAACATGTTTGCATCCATCTGAGTGATAGATTGACTAGAGAAACGCCAAGAATGAATTTCTAGAAAGTTCTATGACTACCCGGCTCAAGATAGGTGTCCTTTGGGAACTAGCAGAAATTTGCCAAGGAGCTCTGGTGGTGCAATGGTTGAAATATCGACTGCTAACCAAAAGTTGATTTGAACTCACGTAGTGTTACTCCATTTGACAAAGACCTGGTGATGTGATCGCAAGGAGATGGCAGCCTAGGAAATCCTAGGGGTCTGTTCCCCTCTGCCAAATGTGGTCATGGAGAGTAAATATCAACTCGATAAATGCTCTAATGATAATTGTAAAAATAAAAATATATTTAATTTTCACAATGCCTCTAGTTATTCCATTTCCCAGGTGACTCAAGTTTGTTGGTCAAAGTCACATATCAACTAAGTGTATGGCCAATAGTTAACCTGTCTTCTTTTTTTTTTTTTAAGTCCAGTACCCAGTACGTTTAGCAGAAAAACATAATTCTGCCACCTGCTACTGAAAGAAAAAAAAAAAAGAGGTAGGAAGTAGAAAAAGAAGTTTTACGATGCATGTTAGTATAGAAGGAACTCTGGTGGTCTAGTGGATAAGGGAGGATTTGTTGCCAATCCAAATGCTGATGATATGAAATCTCCCAATTGTTCGGAGGTGGAAATTTGGAGAATCTTCTGTGTGATTTACAGCCTCTGAAAACCCACTGAAGGGTCAGATATGTGTCAGTTCCAACTGAAAGGCACTAAAGTGAAGAACGTATAGGAGTCAAGGTATATGGGCTTCCCAACTCTGGCAGCAAGGGAAAGTTCTGAGAGGATGTTTGTAGGCTCACCTGAGAGTGTGCAGACAAGCTCAGGCTTGTTCAGCACTTTTACAAAAGAAAGAAGGGGTTGGTTATCTTTATGAAGGAAAGCTTATGCAAATCAGTAGGTATGCATGGCCCTGGCCTCCAAGATCTTTCTTAGCTGTTAGCTGTTTAGTCATCACAGGACATGTATTTCAGGCTTTTCTCTTTCAAAGATGGTGTCTGTCTGGTTAGATGCTTAGTCATCATGGGATATACACTTTCAAGACTGCTGCCTTCTAGATAGTCATACAAGGATCACTCACACGGCACATGAAAGCTCTTGGTTCTAGGTGCCATATAGTTGTGCCTTGTAGTAGAATTTGACTCACGTTGTTCTTGTTATGTGCCGCTGAGTTGCTTGCTACTCATAGTGGCCCTGTGTATTATAGCCCTAAACCCTGCTCTATCCCGTGCCAATCTTACTGTCTCTAACACACCTACCCCCATTATCCCAGTCACTGAATCAATCCATCTTATCCAAGGTCTTCCTCTCTTTCACTGTCCCTCTATTCTCCCAAGCATGGCATCCCTCTCCAAGGACTGGTTACTCCTTGCAACATGTCCAAAGTATGTCAGATGAAGCTTAAGTATCCTTGCCTCTAAGGAGCAGCCTAGTTTCACCCTCTCTAGAATGAAGATATTTGTTCTCCTAGCCATCATATCAATGCTGCTCTCTAGCACCGCAGCTCAAAGGCATCAATTCCCCTTCTATCATCCCTAGTCATTGTCCACCTTTCTGACTCATAGCAAATAATTGCAAGACCATGGCCTGGATCAGGTGCACCTTAGTCTCCCAACTGACATTGTTACTTTAGAGAGGTCTCTGACAAGAGACTTTCCCAATGCAATTCATCTTTTAATTTCCTGGCTGCAGGTACCTAGTGTGTTGATTGCTGCCAGTCAGCCCAGTGGTATAGATCTTTGTTTCCTTGATGTTGAGATTCAATCCATTTATAAGGCTGTAGTCCTTGACCTTCTTGAGGTTGCAAGCACTTCAGGTCCTCTTCAGTTTTAGCAAGCAGGGTTGTGTCATCTGCATAACACAGATTGTTGACGAGTCTTCCTCCAATCCTGATGCCACATTTCTCCTCATAGAGCCGAGACTCCTGGATAATCTGTTCAGCATATAGATTGAAAAGATGTGGAGATAAGATACATCCTTGGCATACAACCTTCCCAGTTTTGAGCCATGTGGGTTTTCCTTGATCTGTTCTGATGACTGTCTCCTAGTCCAAGTATAGGTTTTGCATGAATACAATCAAGTGTTTTGGGATTCCCATTCTTCTCAGAGTCAGCCATAGTTGTGATCCACACAGTCAAGTGTCTTTGTATAGTAAATGAAGCATAAACAGACATTCCTCTGGTACTCTCTGCTTTTAGCCAAAGTATATCTAACATTAGCTATAATTTCCCTAGTACCATGGCCTCTTCTAAACCCAGCCTGCACTTCTGGTAGTTCTCTGTTGGTGTGTTATTCCAGTCAAGCTGTGGGAGGATATCAAGAACATCATCCAGGAAGAATGCATGGGGTCGGTACAAAGAAGAGAAAGAAAAACCAAGATGAGACTCTGAATATTTCACTAGCGCACCGAGAGGCCAAAGCAAAGGGAAGAAGATATCAAGAAATTAAGGAGCTGAACAGAAATGCGCAAAGAGCTGGAGTCAGAAAATCAAAGGGGCTGAACTCGCTTGGTATTTTTTAAGCCGAAGGTACTGAAGGACAAATTCAAGGCTCGAGTTGCAATACTTAAGGATGCTTTGGGTGGAATATTAAATGATACAGGAAACATTAAAAAAAGATGGAAAGAGTATACAGAGTTGTTGTACCAAAAGAAATTTGCAGACACAGAAGAATTTCATGAAACAATGTATAACCAAGAGCCTGTGGTGATGAAGGAGTAAGTTCAAGCTACTTTGAAAGAATTGGCAAAAAACAAGGCCCCAGGAATTGATGACATATCAATAGACATATTTCCACAAGCAGATGCTTCCCTCGATGTACTCATCAAGTTGTGCCAAGAAATCTGGTGGACAACCACCTGGCCAACTGACTGGAAGAGACCTGAAGATCTACAACTCATAGCTACCCTATTAATAATAAATCTGAATCTTGCCCTATCCTGCACCATTGTAAAAACTTTTGTAAAGATTTTGTAGTCATTATCTTTTGTAAAGATTTTGTAGTCATTATGAGTAAAAATGAACTTGATTAATGATTATCATTTATGTAACCATTATATGATGTTTAAAGCCCATTGTAGTCATTGTGTCAATCCATCTTCTTGAAAGTCATTCTTTTTCTCCCTGACCCTCTCGTTCCCAGCATGGTATCTTTTTCCAAGGATTAACACCACCATACCCTCTACCCCAACATGCCCAAACTATGTGAGACAAATTTGCAGGTCCTCCAAGACAGATTTGTTTGTTCCTTTAGCAGTCCATAGTATTTAGCTGGCATAACAGTCCATATCAGCACCACAGTTAAAAGGTATCAGGACTCCTTGTTGTTGTTGTTATTGTTAGGTGCCATAAAGTCTAGCATGACTCATAGCAGCCCTGTGAATAAAAGATCTAAACCCCGTTCTATCCTGCGCCATCCTCACACTTCCTGATGCACAAAAGCCCATTGCAGGGGAGCTCTGGTGGCCTGGTGGCAAGGAGCGGCAACTACAATCCAAGAGGCGCATGGTTCGAATCCACCAGATGCTCTGCCGGGGAAGGAGGGACAATCTCCTCCTGTACCAGTCAGATCCAATTTGACGGTACACTCACACAAAAATAAAAATTTAAAAAAAAAAAGGCCCATTGCAGCAGTCACTGTATCAATCCACCTGATTGAGGGTCTTCCTCTCCTTCACAGACTCTCCACCCTACCTAGAATAATGTCCTTCTCTAAGGAATGCCTCCTGACAACATGCCCAAAATATGTGATGCAAAGCCTCATCATTGGGGCCTCCAACGAGCAATCTGGCTGCACCCTCTCCAAGACATATCTGTTCTCTTGGCCATCCATGGGATGTTCAGTGCTCTTCTCCAACAACATAGATCAATGGTGTCAATCTTTTTCTGTCGTTTTTATTCATTGCCTGGCTCTCAGATGCATAGCAAGTAATTAGAAAGACTGTAGCCTGAACCAGACATTATTCATCCTTATTCATCCTATTGAGACCTGAATCATCCTTATTCATTATCCAACTTTAAGATGCAAAGGAAGCAACTGAAAATACTTTGGCTTGTATCAGGCACAACTTAGGCTTTAAACAGATAGCATTGCTCTTTTGCACTTTGGAGAGGTCCTTGACAGCAGATTTTTCCAGTGAAATATGTCATTAGATTTCTTTGTTATGTCAATACTTTATTAAAAATTAACTTTCTATTTTACATTGGTTTGCTTACAAAGTTCATACATATTGTGTTTTACATTATCCTTGTTTACATTACATTGTGTTTCATACAATCATTCCTATTCATTGTGTTTTATAAAATTAATCAACATTGAACTATGCCCACCATTGCCCTGTCTTACCAGAGTCATGTCAGAGCTTTTCCGTTTCCTTTACCCACCTCTCCCTCCACCCACCTCTTGTGCGACCCCATGATTTCCCTCCTGCCCATCCTCATCCCTCTGCTCCTCCCTCCTCCTTGGATCTTCATACATGTTTTATTATCTTTTTAGTTCTACAGTTAAGATCCTATACAATATTTTTCCTTACAAGACTGAGTTAATTCGCTCACCATAATGCTCTCCAGTCCCTCCCAAGCTATGTAGTAATTTTTGAAATCATTGCTCTTGAGTGCTGTGTAATATTCCATCATGTGAACGGACCAAAATTTCTCAATCCATTAGATTATGGTTTGTCATTGAGGTGTTTCCTGTTCTTGCAATGGTGAATAATGCTGCTATGAACATTGCTGTACAAATTTCCATTTGTGTTTCAGTTTTAATATTCTTGAGGTATGTTCCAAGTAGTGGAATAGCTAGACCATATGGAATTTTGGAATTTCTATGTTCCATGTAAAACAATCTCAATACAGATAACAAATTCATTTTTTCAAAGAGATAGAAAAGGCAACTGGTAAGTTTATTTGGAGATGGAAGAGACTTCAAATAAGCAAAGCACTTTTGAAAACCAAGAATGAAATGGGAGTTCCAGTACTCCCTGATCTCAAAACCTACTACATAGCTGTAATAACCAAAATAGCATGGTTCTGAAACAATTACAGGCACGTCAAGCAAGCCAGCTGAATCAAGAACCAAGAAATGAATCCATCTCTGTATGGTCAACTGATATTCAACAAGGAAACAAAGCAATGGATTGAGCAAAGCAATCATTATGAAGATGGCACGGAACTGAGCAGTGTTTTGCTCTATTATCCACAGGGTGACTCTGAATAAAGGACTAACCTGATGGCATCCATGACCCAAGAAGCATCAAAAGAAGATTGAAAGATTTAGCTGACAGAAGAATTTCATGAAACAACGTATGAACAAGAGGGGATTGTGATGAAGGAGGAAGTTCAAGTTGCTCTGAAGAAGCTGGCAAAAAAATAAGGCTCCAGGAATTGATGTCATACCAATTGACCTATTTCAACAAACAGCTGCTGCCCTGTACACAATCACCAAGTTCTGCCAAGAAATCTAGAGGACAACCACCTGGCCAAGTGTTTGGAAGAGATCTATAATTGCTCCCATTCCAAAAAAAAAAAAAGGTGACTCAACAGAGTGGAAATTATCTAACAATATTATTAATACCACATGTAAGGAATATCTTGCTGAAAATCAGCTAAACATGAGTGGAATAGTAAATCAACAGAGAACTGCCAGATGTGCAGGCTGGGTTTAGGAGAGACCATGGCACTAGGGATATTATATATAGCTAATGTTAGACAGATCTTAGCTGAAAACAGAGAGTACCAGAGGAATGTCAATTTGTGCTTCATTGACTATGACTATGCAAAGATTTCTTTGACTGTGTGAATCACAACAAACTGTACCTAACTCTAAGAAGAAAGGGAATCCCAGCACCCTCGTCTGTGCTTATGTGAAACCTGTATTTGGACCAGGAGGCAGTCATAAGAACAAAGCAAGGAAATATTGCATGGTTCAATACCAGGAAAATTATATGCCAGGAATGCATCTTATCTCCATAACTTTTCAATATATATGCAGAACAGATCATCCAGGAGGCTGGGTTCTATGAGGAAGAACATGGCATGAGGATTGGGGAAAGACTCATCAATAACCTCAACATCCTGCATTATGCAGATAACACAATCTTGCTTGTGGAAACTGAGGAGGACCTGAGACATTTGCTGCAGAATTTCAAGGACTTTAGACTTCAATATGAATTGAAGCTCAACATCAAGAAAACAAAGGTTCTCATCACTGGGCCAATTGGCAGCATGATGATATATGGTGAAGAGACTAAGAATGTTAACAGCTTCAGTTTGCTTCACTCCACAATCAACACTCTTGGTATCAGCAGCCAGGAAAAAAAAATAAATAAATTGCATTACAAAAGTCTACTTTCAGGAGCCTCTCTTGAATACTGAAGAGCAATGATGTCAGTCTAGGGACTAAGGTGTGCTATGGTCTTTGCAATTACTTGCTATGCATTAGTTAGCTGGACAATGACTAAGGATGATAGAAGAATAGATCCCTTTGAGTTGTGGCGCTGGAGAAGAATATTAAATATACCATGGACTACTAAGAGAACAAACAGATTTTGGATGAAAGAGGATGAAACCAGTCTGCTCCTTGGAGGCAAGGATTTTGAAGCGTTTTCTGACATACTTTGGGCATGTTGCAAGGAGGTACCAGTTCTTTGGAGAGAGACATCACACTTGGGAGGGTAGAGGGACAGCACAAGAGAAGAAGACCCTGGATGAGATGAGTTGACTCAGTAACTAGAGTAATGGAGGTAGGTGTATCAGAGACAATGAGGTTGGCTCAAGATAGAGCGGGGTTCAGAGCTGTTACTCGTAGGGTTTCTGTGAGTCGTAAGTGACTTGATGGCACATAATAGCATCAAGAACAACAGAATCAAAATACCTACAAAGAACTCCAAAGTTATTTGTAGCTCCTCTTTATTTCCCTCCTCTTGTCCATCCATGCTCATTCCTTTCCCATATGGTTCAAATCCACGAGCTGCTCCTTGGGAGATGATAGACAATCTCCTACTGTCTGATTCACTGCATCTGAAAATGCGCTGGAAGGGCAGCTATGGGTCGGTTCCGACTGGGCCACACACAACAACTTGTCAACGCTTATCCCTTCCCTTTCCAAACAGAAGTGATGGCTGATGTTTTCTAAACCCTGACATCTCAATAAAACCCACTGTCGTGAATTGAATGGTGTTCCCCTGGAATATGTGTCGATTTGGCTGGACCATCATCCTCAGTGTTTTGGATGTCGTGTTGCAGTTTTGTAATGGTCTCTCACGATCCGACACCAATCATCTGTGAGAGGTTTCAAGATGAGATGTAGTACTCTCGCTGTTTATTCCCTCAGAGGCATAATCCTATGTAACGGGGATTTCCTTTGTAGTATGCAGGGATATCTTAAGAGAGATAAAAAGAGAGAGAATGGAGCAGAGTGGAGGGTCCGCAGTACCATAAAGGAAGAAGTTCCCTGAAATGCCAAGGATAAAGTTAGAAAGCTTTTTCCTAGAGCTGGCGCTCTGAATTTGGAGTTTTGCTTGTTAAAGCCATGCGTTTGTGGTATTTCCATTACAGATAACTAAGAGAGAGCAGGAGTGGCCTCACCTGTACAGAGTTTACTATGAACCCAAAGGTGATTGACTCTCTGGCGGTTCCACCAGAGATTCTGAGGGAAAAAAGATAAGAAATCTCCTCTCATTTGATTTACAGCTGCAGACAACCCCGTGGAAGGTCAGTTATGAATCCTCCCGACTCCATGGCAATGAGTTTTTTCTTGTCTGAAATAAGTATGACAATGATCCTTATTTTACTTCCTTTATCCCTTTTTACAGTTTTCTGACTTAGACACCTGAGAGTAACTGTTATAGGAGAAAGACTTTCATGAAACAAATAGAGGAAACTTGGGATGTGGAGGGAAGGCTTGGGATTCCAGCAGGAACTCCATTCAAGCTCTGACTCAGCCACGGTAAAGTGGAGGCCAGGAAAAAGATGACAGAGACAGACTAGAAAGGAAAGCCTGATTCTAAAACTAGTTATAATCTTGATTCTCTCCCCATAACATCTGGTGACATGACACAGAAAGTGTCAACAGTAGTGAATTACAAAGACATTTATTTGCCCCATTTAATTAAGCATCAACTTCTGAAATCAACACACTTTTCTGTTAAGTGGGCAGATTTATGCGTTTTTAGACTTTGAGGGTCTTACAGCCTTTTGTGACAATTATTTTCAAGTCTACTAGTGAACAAAGAGGTTTTCTGAGAACTAAATATTCTCCCATTTTTCCAAAGGAGAACAAAATGTGTTTCCTAGAAGTATTTAAGGACATTGAAATTGGAATTCCGTGTAATTTTTATTATGGAATAGTCTTATTTTGATTTCTTCCCCTGTTGTTAAGTGCCATTGAATCGACTATGACTCATAGCGACCCTATGAACTAAAGATCGGAAACCAGTCCAGTACCATCCTCATACTTTATTACATACAAAAGCCCATTGAAGCAGTCACCTTGTCAATCGACCTGGCTGAGGGTCTTCCTATCCCTTGTCTACCCTCCACCCTTCCTAACATCATGCCCTTCTCTGAGGAATAGCACCTCCAAGCAATATGTCCAAAATATGTAAGGCAAAGCCTCATCATTCTTGTCTCCAAAGAGCACTCTGGCTGCACCCTCTCCAAGACATATTTATTTATTTTCTTAGCCGTCCAATGGAATGTTCAGTGCTCTTCTTCAATACCATAGCACTAAGGCATCAATTCTTTTTCTGTCATCCTTATTCATTTTCCAGTCTCAGATGCATAGCTAGTAATCGGAAAGACAATGGCCTGAATCAGACACACCTTAGTCAGCAAACTGACTTCACCACTCCTTGATAATTTGGAAAGGTACCTAGCTGCAGATTTTCCCATTGCAATGCATCTTCTTACTTCTTACTTGTACCAAGTATGTTAATTGTGGGTCCACACAAGATGAAGCTGTTGACAGTTTTAACCTCCTCTCCATCCATCATGACACTGCCTATTGGTCCAGAGTAAGAAACTCCCCCCTCCCAGTATCATTTAAAAATGGGAAAATCATTCTTAATACACACTCAGATTTAAAATGTGGGTCATAGATGGCCAAACCACCTCTACTTTCTACCTGACTGAGTAGTGAATACATACAGACAGCCTTTACATCCACAGAAGTTACATAAAGTAGTTCAGTGTTCTCAAAGTACAATCATTGGAACATGCTTTAATTGATGTTTCAATGGAAAATAAAAAAGCATGCTCAAAAAGGTTTGAGGAGAAATGGAATTTTAGACTTTTTTTTTAATCTCAAGATTTCTCAGAACATTTAATATGCTAACGTGCACTGTGGTTTTTTAAGAGGGGCAAATGCCAAGGGGAATTTGGGAAGCTCAATGTCCTGGAGTACAGAACCTTTTTATGTATCGAACATTTTGTTTTGTTTAGTTTTGTTTTGTTTTCCCTCATGGCTGGTGTTCCATGGAACACTCTTTGGGAAACCTTTTTGCCTTCTCAGCAAGGAGAAGAAGGCTCAAGGGTGTGAAGCTGCTTGTTAGGTAGTGAGCTGAAAGACTGGCAGAAGCTCAAGTCTCCTCCCTCCTAAGGCTGTTCTTTCACTTCAAAAGGTCCATTAGTGTTTTAAAATGTCGCCTGCTTTATTTGGTAGGAAGCTGGAAATGACAAAAAGAAAGGTCTGTTTTGTTATTTCCCATAACACAGGGTGTTATTCTCATTTGGTTATGTAAAACTCTGGTCTAATTGCTTGATTTTGTCTGTGGTTTTCTGTCACTAGAGTCCCCAGGACTTCTCTCAAATTCACCCCACCCTCAGCTTCTGGATTCATTTTTATTTCACTCTTCCCAGTTTTATAATTGCTGCTTTAATAATTAAACTTCAAAGCCCAGCTGACCCTAAGTTCTTTGGAGCCAGGGCACATAAAGCTGAAAACAGCCGGAATGAGACTGGGAGAAATGCCTGTGTATTAACCCAAGGTGTATGTTGTTTTTAAGCAAACACGAATGCTGGGATTCAGTGGGGCTGCTTTCAATTAGAATCAGAGAGCCTTTTAAAAAAACACACCAAAAAACCTCATATAATATGAATGATGCTTGACTCCAGAAGCACTAAAGGATTTAACAGAAGAGTTACATTTTGTGTGGGAGTTAGTGTTTAAAGTCAGCACTTAAATTTTATTATTTTTGTGTGTGTGTACCATCAAATCAGATCTGACTGGTACAGGAGGAGATTGCCCCTCCTTCCCCGGCAAAGCATCTGGTGGATTCGAACCGTGCACCTCTGGGACTGTAGTTGCAGCTTCTTGCCACTAGGCCACCTGAGCTCCTTAAGGGGGGAAAATGTGTGGGATCATAATTATCTCCCCAAACCCATGAAATCATCCATAAAGTGCCAAAATATATAACTGTATACTCACTATATGCTTTCCCTAAGTCTGTAATGCCAAACTCCTTGTCTAGCAAAGGAGCTCTGATGGCATAGTTCACAGCAAGATACCTTACTGACGTGAATGCTGTGCATCTCCAACGGTTCAAATCCACCAGCAATTCCACCAGAGAAAGATGGGTAGTCTTCTCTCGCAACCTCAGCATCCCAGTGGAGAGTCACTTTCCATCAGAAACAGATGAGGGAGAGAACTGTTTAAAAGGGATATATGATTAGGTATTATTGTCATGACAGGAGTCCAGAATGCAGGCAGCATAGTGGAGTGGACTTGGAGGGAGAGACTGTATAACAATGAAAGAGTTTTTCTTTTACTTTTCAAAGAGAAGAGTGACCTGGGAGGGAGGGGTGGGCAGAGAGAAAAGTGCAACAATGAATGAATAGAAATCCAAAGTCTCTGTAAACTTTCATTAAAATTAACACACACACACACACACCCCCCACTGGTTCTGTGCATGACTGCACAGAGGTAATGGTGGACAGTGTTGGCTGGAGCTTCCCAACTAAAACAAGCCTGTAAGCAGGAACGGCATCCACTTCCGAAATGGCTTGCCTCTGGAAACTCTATGTACGAAAAGTGCTCAGGCCTTTCGTTCATAAGGTCTCTATGAGTCGTCTACGACTCGACAGCACCTAACAACAACAATAACATATATACACACATGTATATACATACATACACATATGTGTATATATACACACATATATACATACATAAATATACATATATATACACATATATACATATACATATATGTCTGTGTGTGTGTGTGTGTGTGTGTGTGTGTGTGTGTGTGTATAAAACAAAAAAAAATGACTCCAGGGCAGTGAGCTTGAGTGTTTGAATGTTGTAGGAAGGAACTCAGTGGCATAGGGGGGTTAAGTGGTGGGCTACTAACTGAAATATTGGTGATTTGAATCCACCAGCCATGGGGAAACAGATGGTCATTCCTAGACTACCTGAATGCAACGGAGGTGCAACTGACTCGTAACTGACCCTCCTCTAGTTTCCGAGGCTGTAAATGACACAGGAGGAGGTTCCATCTTTTTTCTCTTGGAGAAGCTGGTGATTAGAACCTCCAGAGAGACACAACTTTTGAGTCAGCAGCACTCCTTATGGACTAAGCCATCAGCGCCCCCTCCAGCCTGACTGGGTAGTTTGGCTCTGTCTTGTCCCTGATACACATTGCCATAGAGGCAGAACCGACCCATTGCTGGCTCTACAGAGGGTTTTCAGAGGCTGTAAAACTCATGGAAGGAGATTGCCCATCCTCTCCCTTGGAGCAGCTGATGGATTTGAACTGCTTGCGTTTGATTTGGCAGCATGTCTTAATCTATTTGATAGCCATGGGTTTGGAATTGCAGATTTTTATTTCTGGTTTAAGCACAGATGAAGTAGATGAAGTAGTTGACTTATATTTAGGGATCTTTTTGCATAAAAACTACATTTTTTAAAATTGGTGGTTGAATTTCTCAAGAGAAATAAACCTGTGATGTGGCCTGTCTGCCCTGGAATGTCTCCTCTTAAATGACTCTCTATAAATCACACTGGAAAATATGTCTGTATTTCCCATTTGGCCTTTTTGGAGGATTCCAGATTTCTTTTACATTCATTCATCATTCTCATGATGTCCTTGGCATCGTGTGACACTAGGCATTTACAAATTCTTGCTGGATGCTTTGCACAGGTGCTTGACAAAGTTCCTGAGAAGCATGTAGGTGAAATGGAAGGTTAAGGAACATTGGAAATTTCTATTTCAGTTGGAAGAGCAAAATGCATGAAAATACACCAGTTAAAATTGTTGCAGACCCAGGGTCCCAAAGAATGAAATAATTTTATAATTATTAATAATGAGACAGACTACCAGGAACGATATAGAACAGAGAGTGTGAAAAACAGGGGGCCAACAGTTCCCATGACTGAAGGCCCCAAGCCATGCTTCTCTGAGTATTTATTTAGAATCATAAGGAAGATAAACAAAGTAAAATCACAAGGAAGTATAAAACAAAAACAAAGGATAATGGTGAAATCTTTTACAGATAAGGCCAAGTTCCTCTTTATGCTAATCTCAAGAGGGACGGATTCATTTGACACAAACTAAGAACAATGTTGACTCCTAGGGAATGCTCCAGTGCCACAAGGTGACCTTCAGCTTGTATTAAGCTTCCCTCATTTCCCGATACAGCATTTGGTCTACTATTATTAAATTTGATATTCGGCTTCCCACATAAAATGGATTGAAATACATTATTTTCATGTTTCTGTTTGTTGGAGCACAAGGATTCTAGGGAAAGACTTGAAAAACAAGTAAGAGACTGTGGAGGGTCTTCAATGCTGTCTGATAAAGAACAATGACTCTAAAAATAGCAACATTCTGGATTCTGAATCTGTCAATATTTTGGTTACACAATTACAAAGAATTAAAGTTTTAAATGAAACTAAGGTTATCAATTAGATGATTTTGAAGTGAAGAGATTATCCTGGGTTATGTACGTGGGTCCAAATGTAATCACAACAGATTATAAGTGAAAGAGAGAAGCAGAAGAAAGAAGAGAAATGGTTGTGTGTGTATTACCCAGCTTGAGTTGCTGGTTTTGAAGATGGAGGAAAGGTACCATGAGCCACAAGGGATATAAATGGCTCCTAGAAACGGAAAACTTAAAGGTAAAGGGTGCTCAACTCCTACACTAACCCAACCCCACACTTTTGAATCTATTCTAACACTTTAGGACAGGGAAGAATTGTCTCATAGTGTTTACAAGGTTGTAATCTTTAGACAAGCGAACTGCCTCATCTTTCTCTCAAGGCGTGGCTGGTGGGTTTACCACCAGCATCTTGAGTTGGTAGCTGAGAACTTTAACTACTGAACCACGAGGATTGAGACTCCATAAAGAAACATAACCTGCCAGCATCTTGATTCCAACTCTACAAGGTTTTATTGTCTTATCTCCAGGACTAGAAGATAATAAATGTGTGCTACTTTAGACAATTTTGTACACAGGGCTTTCAGAGGCCTTCTATTTTGGAAGTGGATGGCCAATCCTTCTTCCTAGTGTATGTCAATCTGAATGTTCAGATCTAGAGAAGTATCCAACGGATAAGCATTTTACAGAAAAAGTGAAATATATCCCTTATTGTGGAATTAACCATTAGTTTCAGTGTTGTCCCTGCCCTTAGCTCAAGTGCCCTGACCCACTTATTTCTTTGCTCCACCATCCATCAAGATACCCCTCCACTTCTACCCACTCCCTTCTTCACCAGTCTCCCATTGTCTAGCCCTTGATAGAAGGAGAATTGATGCTTTTGAGCTTTGGTGTTGGAGAAGAGTATTGAGGGTACTATGGACTGCTAAGAGAACAAATAGATTCATCCTGGAGAGGGTTAAACCGGGGTGCTCGTTGGAAGCAAGGATTCTGAGGCTTCGTCTGACATACTTTGGTCATGTTGTAAGGAGAGACCGGTCCTTGGAGACAGACATCATGTTTGGGAGGGTGGAGGGCAGGTGCAGGAGGGGAAGGCCCTCTGGGAGATGGATTGATTCGGTGACTGGAGCAATCGGAATGAGTGTGTCAGAGGCAATGAAATTGGCACAGAAAAAGCAGAGTTTAGAGCTGTTGTACATAGGGTCACTGTGAGTCGCAAGTGACTCGACGGCACATAACAACAACAACAACTTTAGACAATTTGTTGTTAGGTGTTATTGAGTATGAATCACAGAGACCCTGTGAACAACAGGTCTGCACACTGTTCTATCCTTTGCTATCCTCAATCTCTGACACACTCAGGCCATTGTTGTGGTCACTGTGCAAATCCATCTGATTGGGGGGCTTTCTTTCACTGATTCTCCACCCTTCCCAAGACAGTGTTTCTTTCCAGCCTCTCCTAGCAACAATGTCCAAAGTATGTGAGATGAAGCTTTATGACCTTTGCCTCCAAGGAGCACCTTGGCGGCACCTTCTCCAAGACATATCTGTTTGTTCTTTTGACAGTTCACAGGATATTCAGAACTCTTCTTCAAACCTGTAGCTCAAAGGCATCAAGTCTTCTTCTATCATTCTTATTTCTTGGTCAGCTCTTAGATGGACAACAAGGTATTGAAAAGACCTTGGTTTGAATCAGACACATCTTAGTCCTTAAACTGACAAGAAGTTAGGGTGGTCCTTGACTTCAGGTTTTCCCAGTGTCTCTTGATCTCTTGACTGCTGGATGCTAAGGGTGTTAATTGTGGATCCAAGTAAGATGAAATCATTGACAGTTTCAGTGTTTTCTCTATCTATCATGATTCTTGCCTATTAGTCCAATGATCAGGTCTGGTAATTTATTACAGCAGCAATGGTAAACTAACACAATTCTCAATATGTCCTATGAGGTAGAGTCTGTGGTATAAGTTCATATTGTTATTAATCACAGAAACTTGAGTTATTTGTTTCATCTCTGCAATGATGAAAATATTGTAATTCCATGCTGTCCAACATGCTGGGAGCCGCTTGTTCTACCTAGTTGAGGCCATTTTGTAATTCTCTGAAGTCATTTTGTAATTCTCTAAGAACATGTCTGGACATGTTGTCCCACCCTGGGAGGATAGGTTTCGGTTTACTAGGAACACCCTGCTAAGTAACCTTACTTCTCCTTTCCACTCCCCGCATTGTGCTCCTGTATATAAGCTGTGAGCGCTTTCAATAAAATTGAGACTTGATTGGAAATTCAACTTGTCTCCGATGCCTCTGTATCTCTTGTCCTTTTTTTTGGTCATTCTTTCCTTCCCAGGGTCCCTGTTGAAAAGATCCCGCGGGCTGGGACACCAACATAATAATAACTCCTCATCACATGTGACTACTGAACATTGCAAATGTAGTTGAGGAACTGAATTTTCAATTTTATTTTACTTTAATTAATTTAAATTGAAATATCTGCATGTGGCTAAGTAGTGGGCAGAATAGTTTCCATAAAGAAGAGATATTTAGATAGAAGCCATTTTATTTAGGGCTCTAAGAAGCTGCCCTGCAATCCCAAAGACATGTGGTTCAAGGACATCAGCTGCTCCATGAGAGAAAGATGGACAATCTCCTCCTGTGTGAGTAACTGCCTCTGAAAACCTGCTGGGAGATTAGCCATGGGTCAGTTCTGACTCGATGGCAAACACAACACAACAACATTTATTAGTTTAGGCATGTGCTATGAGAGGCTATTACATGGAAAGGGTCGTTATGCTTGGAAAGATGGAGGGTTGGCAAAACAGAGGGAGACCCTTGACCAGACTGGCTGACACAGTTACTGCTGAAATCAGCTGCTTGACCTAAACCAGTAAGATAATGTGGACTCAGAAACTGATGCCATGTTGGATCTATGAAAAGAGAACAAGATACTTGAGAAAGAGGAGGAAGACAGGCATGTTACTAGGAGAGGGATATCATGCTGAGAAAGCAGGAAGGTCAGTCAAAGAGAGGAAGACCCTCGCCGAGCTGAATTGACACAGTGAGTGCAGCGATGAGTTCAAATGTGTCAGAGTTGAGGCGGATGGCACAGAATAGGACAGAATTCACATCTGTTGTTTAGAGGGTCACTGTGAGTCATACATGACTTGATGGCATGAATTTATTATTCAATATTTGTTAGTTAATAAAAATAGATAATACAAAACTGTGTTTGCAGTGTATTTAGTAAAAATGAAAGCATTTGCACCCAGGTGCATAAAGACATCTGAGGCTTTGGAGAGCTGGAATTCAGTGCTACATTACTGAGAAAGAGAAATGGTCTGTCAGGATCATGACCTTTATCTTTGTCAGGCTGAATAAATTTGGAACTGTATTGATTTTTTTTTTCTTCTCACATGTTTTTCTTTCAACATTTTAAAAAACACTTGAACTTTTCTCTTAGCTATGTTGAAAATTTCCAATTTTTTCTTCATCTGCACATCAAGGTCAAGGCTATTGTTTACATTTGACTGTAGTAGGATCTGGCAGTTCACAGATTACGCACTGGGGCTTTGTCTTGAACTGTCCCACCAACTTCCACACTTGTCTTTATTTCTTTTTCTGTCTGATGCGTGGATACCTACTTCAGCTGCACTCTCATGCTTATGTCTCAGACAACAAGAAGGAGGGAATTTGATTTTGAGACTTGGCTTTGTTATTCTAAGTAGTAGAAGCCTTCCTATGAAGTAGTCCTAAGGAAAGAAGGGTTGGTAATTGTTAAAGTACTTGATTGCCAACTGAGATTATTGCTGTTCAAATCCACCAGCTGCTCCATGGGAGAAAAAGCTTATAGATTTTCTCCCTTAAAGATTGTTGTTTTTACGTGCTGTAGAGTGGATTGCAACTCATAGCGGCCCTATGCGTCTGACTCTGATGTTATGAGTCAGAGTTAGGGAGCTTCATGATAGGGAACTTGCCAAACAATCCTGAAAGCATGTGGTTCTAATGCAACAAATGCTTCATGGGAGAAGGATGAGCATTCTCTTTCTGTGCAATTTAGCACCTCTGAAAACTCACTGAAGGGTCAACTGCATTTGATTCTAATGCAATGACTTAAAACAATAACCTATAAAGATTACAGCCCAGAATACTCTGTGGGGAAGTTCCATTCTGTCCTATTGTTAGGTGACTGTGGTGTCAAGAAAGACTCACAAAGACCCTCTAAACAACAGACCTGTGAGTTGGAGATAAATCTGAATCTGCTCTATGACCCACAGCCTGTGTGGCCCGAATTGTTCAGCACTCAAACATTAGCTTGATGATTGGAGATTTGAAGCCACGCAAAAGCATCTTGAAAAGATAAAACTGGCAATTGTCTTCTGTGAAGATCACAGCCAGGAAAGCTAGCTCTACACAACAGTTCTGTACTGAACACGCACAGTCATCGGGAGTCAACTGCACAGTGACAACATTCACACGGGTCCTAAGGAGTCTGGGGAAATGTGCGTTCTAATTTTGAGCCTCTACTGTAATATGTTGTTGTTATTGTGTATTGTTGAATCAGAACCAACCCATAGCTCACCCTCAAGAGAATTTTCAGAGACAGGCGTATCACAAGGGAGGAGATTGCCTTTCTTGCTCCTGTGGAGCAACTGATGGATTTGAACCACGTGCCTTCAGGATTGCAGTAGAGTTTCTTACCACTTAGTCCAAATCCCAGGTACGAGCTCTCTGAAGGCTTTCCTTCAGCTCTGAGGGAAAGTCCTTGTCTCTTTTCAACATTGATGTGTCCTTGGAGATCTACCTGCTTCTTGACATTAATCTTCCAGTGGGTCTAGGAGCTTCCCAATGCAGGGATCTTGGGTACAAAGGATGGCTTCTTCTATCTTAGTGATAGTTCTTCTGATCTTGCTTCTTGATTTAATCTCTTACAGATCTCAAAAGAGATTGGCTTCCCTTACAATTTACTCTATGGATTTTATCCTACTTTGTAATGTTGTTTGTTGCTGTTATGTGTTGTCAAATTACCTGTGACCCATAGCAACCCTTTGTACAGCAGCTCTGAAGCCTGCCCTGTCCTGAGACAGTCTCACTGACTCTGACACACCATCCTCCATTGCCCCAGACACTGTATCAAACCATCTCTTCTGGGGTTTTCCTCCCCTGCACTGCATGATGTCCTTCTCCAAGCATCAGTCCCTCCTGGCCACAAGCCCAAATATGTGAGACAAAACTTCTAAATTCTAGCCTTCAAGGAGAAACTTAGTTTCACCCTTTTCAAGACTTGTTTTCTTGGCTATCCATGTTATGTTTAAGACTCTTTTCCAGCACCACAACTCAAAGGCATCAGTTCTCCTGTCATCTTCAGTCATTGTCAATTCTGATTCATAGTGAGCCTGTTTACCACAAGATAAAGCATTGTCTGGGTCAGTGCCATCCTCACAACTGTTCCTCTGTTTTAGGACTGCAGAGCCCTTTTCTTCCTTTCCCAGATTGGCTACTGAGAGAATCCAATCACAGGAAACAGGAGCTGTGCTTTTTTCTGTCAAGGATGTGAAAGTACTCTACTGCCTTTTCCAAAAATAGTTATCTGAGACTCGAGTCCACTTCTGTGTCTTGTAGAAAACATCTGTGAGCATCCCCTTCCCCAAGTTTCTTGTAAGAGAATATAAAACCCCTCTCTAACTTTTAGTGGGAGCTGATTTTCTGCCTGAGAGCCAGCTCTGCAGTTTCTCCTCAATAAACTGTCTTTCTTGGCCTGAACTGGGTTCTGTCCTTCCTTGGTGACCTTACACTCTGACTTCAGCCACTGTTCTGATTCATCTTGTAAAGTTCTTCCTCATTTTTGCTGACATTGTACTCTATAAAGCGTGGTGTCCTTCTCCAGACATTGGTTTCTCCTAATAAAATGCCCAAAGCATGTGAGACAAGGACTCACTACCCTTGCTTCTTTTTTTTTTTTTGTTTTATTTACTTACTTACTGACTGACTTACTTACTTACTTTCAACTTTTTATTGTGAATTAGGATGAAAGTTTACTGAGAAAATTGGTTTTCTGTTCAATAATTCACTTCCGTTTTGTGAAAGTGATTGAGATTCCACATCAGCAACACTCATCCCCCTTCCTTGCTCACGTGTCCAGTTTTCAATCTTCTTCTTCTCTTAAACTTTCCTCATGTTCAACTTTGTCCTTGGGAAAATGTGACTCTTTTGACATAGAATGGTTGGGTTTTCTGAGAAGTACCTAACAACCTAGTGTCTGTCATTCACTCAGTAGACCTGTTTATTGTCTGGATGAAAATTTAGCCTTGAGGGTAAAATCTGTTTCAGGCCTAATTCATATACATATGCTTTTGTTAAGGACCATAAATTCTACTAGTAGTGATGCTTTGAACAATCTCACAGTCTCTGCTGTGTTCTCTGTGGTAGTTACTATGTTAATCCATCTCATTGAAGGTCTTCCTTTCTTTTGCCAAACCTCTGCCATTCCCAGCATGATCTCTCTCTCTGAGGACTAGTCTCTCCTGAAAATATGTCCAAAGTAAATAATATGAAATTTCACCATACTTGCCTTTAAAGATTTGTTCATTGCAAATCTTTAAATAAACTCCAAAACACCACAAGTGGAAACTATACACATGGACCTCAGCTGATGAACTATGTAAGAGTCAGATTGACTACTTCAGTGGAAGAAACATTGGAGAAGCTAATGAACACAGGGTGATTTAAAATAACATGACTTTGGTCAGATGCATCTTATGCCATTTAATCCTTTAATAGATGGCTTCTGTAGCACATTTGCCCAATACATTACATCATTTTACTTGTTGACTGATGCTTCCATGTGCATTGATTGCAAATTCAAGAGAAATTAAATCCTCAGCAACTTTAATAGTTTCTCCATTTACCATGTGGTTGGTGATGGGTTAAATGATGAGAATTTTGTTTTTTCTTTAAATTCAATTCATACTAAAAACTAATTTTTTTTCAGCCTCTGAATTTTATTATTTTTGTTATTTCTGTTCATTTATTATTGCACACATTCTTCCTTGTCCAACAATACAATTTGCTTTTCTCTTTGACAAGTAAAAAAAAAAAATCTTTCCTTGTTATACACTCTCAGTCCATTCCACATGCAGGTTTCATTCTGGACTCTTGTAATGACAATAATACCTAATCATATATTCCTTCTAAACAGTACTCTCTCTCATCTGTTTTCAATGCAATATATATTATTTACCCCCTCTTAGTTCCCCCTCAACTCTGATGTCAGTCCCACTTAACAACAGTGGCACTAAGCAGTGTTTCTCCTTTTTAAAAAATTAATTTTAATGAAAGTTTACAGAGACTTTGGATTTCCATTCATTCATTGTTTTACTTTTCTCCCTGCCCATCCCCCTCATTCACTCAACTCTTTGAAAAGTGAAAGAAAAATTCTCTCACTGTTATACAAACTCTCCCCTCAAGCCCACTCTACTAAGCAGTCGTCATTCTTGACTTCTGTCATGACAATAACACCTAATCATATATCCCTTTTAGACAGTTCTATCCCTCAACTGTTTCAATGCAGTACACATTATTTATCCCCTCTTTCTCAATCTCTCCTGAACCCGGATGTCAGTCCCATTTTACAACAGTGGCACTATGCAATGTTTGTCCTTTTGTGACTGAGATATTTCACTCAGCATAATGTCCTCCAAGGTCACCCATTTTGTATACTATTTCATGAGTTCCTTGTTTTTCAATACAGCATTGTATTCCGTTGTGTGAATATACCAGAGCTTCTCTCTCCATTCATTTGTTGATGAGCACTTGGGTTGTTTCTAACTCTTTGCTATTGTAAACAAAGCCACAATAAACATGGATGAGCATATCGAACATGTAAATTGCCTTTGGTAGTATTGTCATTTTCACAATATTGAGCCTTTCTAACCATGAGCAAGGGATATTCTTCCATTTCTCCAGGTCTCTTTTTTTTCTTGTAGTAATGTTTTCTAATTTCTTTGAATATAACCTTGCTTTTAAAGAGTGATCTTTTAAGATAGATTTGTTCATGTACACGGCAGAGTCAATATTTTTCACCAACAACACAGTTCAGAGGCATCAATTCTTCATTCATTCTTCCTTATACGCTTTACCCAGCTTTATACGCCCATGAGATATTTAAAAATATCATGGCTTACATCAGGCCTACCTCAGGCCCCAAAGTGGCATATTTATTTTTGCATACTTAAAGAGATCCTTTGCATCAAATTTCTCTAAAGTGAGACATTATTTGGTTTCTTGATTGCTGCATCAAAAGACATTGACCGTGGATCCAAGTAAAGCAAATTTCAATGACTTCAATTTTTTCTTCATTCATTATATTGTTGCTAATTGGTCCAATTGTGAAGATTTTTGTTTTCTTTATGCTGAAGTGTAATCCTTATTGAAAACTGCAGCCTTTGATGTTCATCAATAAGTGTTTCAAATCTTTGTTTTCAGCAAGCAAGATTGTAGCTGCTTATTGCAGGTTGTTAATGAGTCCTTCTCTAATTTTGACAGTACTTTTCTTCATGTGATCTACACTGTCAGGATGCACATTAAGTAAGTAGAGTGATGTTGTTGGCTGATGTGCACCACTGAATCAGGACCAATCCATAGCAGACCCTCCAGTGGGTTCGCAGAAGCAGAAAGTTACATGAGAGGAGATTAATCATCTTTCTCTCATGGAGCAACTAGTGGTTTTGAATGTTATATATTTGAGTTGGCACTGCAATTCCTTTCCACTAAGCCACCAGAGCTCCCGAAATATAATGATAGGCTATAATTATGATAAGGTTTTCCTTATTATAACCTATGTAGTATCTCTATATTTTCTCTTCCAACTTCTGGCTCTCGGTCTATGTACAAGTTTCACAAAAGCACAGTGAAGTGTTTTGGAATTTCCCACTTTATGCAATGTCATATAAATTTCTATAATCCACATAGTCAAATGCCTTTGCTTAGTCAATAAAATACAAGTAAACATTTTTCTCGTATTTTCTGCTTTTAGACAATATCCATTTGACATCCTTTTTTAATCTTACTTGAACTTCTGGCAACTCCCTGTTGATGGACCTCTGCAATTACTTTAAATTTTCTGCAGGAAGATTTTATTTGTGTGTGATATTAGTGATATTGTTCAATAATTTCTGCATTCTTCATTAACAATTACCACTAATCCTTCCTGATTAACATCATAGTAGTTAGGATAATTTTACTGGAGCATAAAGTGGAGGATAATTATATAATACTGAGATTCCTGGTCTATGATCATGTAATGGTTCCTATCTGGTTTATTATAGAAATATACATTTAATTACGTGTTGATGGTGTTACAAAGAAAAAGCAGAAGGTTCTAGAACAGCCTAGGAGTAGAAATTCTTCACCAAATGTGGCACTAGGGCTTTTCAGGGTGAACTTCCCTTGTTGTTATTGTTGGGTGCTCTTGAATTCCCTATGACACATAGCGGCCCTATGAGCAACAGATTGGAACCTTGTCCTATCCTGTGCCATCCTCATTATCCTCGATATAGTTGAGCCAATTGTTACAGTCACTGTGTCACTCGATCTTGCTCAGAGTCTTCCTCTCTTCTGTTAACCTCCACCTTTTCAAGCATGGTGTCTTTTTTCCAAAGACTGACTCCTCTTAAAAACATGTCCAAAGTATGTGAGGCCATCCTTGCATCTAGAGAATACCATGGCTTCATTTTCTCCAAGACATATTTATTTGTTCTTTGGCAGTCAGGGGATATTCAGTATCTTCTCCAATACCATGACTCAAAGGCATCAATTCTTCTTCCACCATCCTTATTCTTTAGAAATAACATTTAAATGGAGAAGTGAGTGGTGAGAGGAGAGGGAAGAATATGTAAGCAAGAAGGAATAGCAAAGACTAAGGTGAGAATGGTGTGCTTACTGAAAGACCTATTCTTGTGCTATGGTGTTATGGTCTGCCATGGGTCCAATAATTTAAGATCATCTATGCCAACAGAGCCCATTCAGAGAATATTGGGATGTTTTGTTTTGTTTCCCCAAATGCGTACTTTCCACTATTAATATTTTATTGTGATTTGATTGAAAGTCTAGAAATCATGTTGGTTTTTCATTCAATCATTCATATACAATTTGGTGTATGACATCAGCCCTCATATCCACATTCTCCCACTTCTTCCCTGTAATTCTTATTTCCACTGATTCTTCTATTCCTATCCCTTCCTTCTTTTGTGGCTTTATCTATGGTCAAGTGCTGCTCTTTTGACTTTGTATGATTGGTTATTCTATGAAATTAGTGCTCCCCTAGGGTTATTGATCACCTTATAGATTTACTTATTTTTTTACTGAAAGGTGAGCAATAAGAGTAAGCTTTATTCTAATTTGAAGAGTGACTAAGGGACATGGTTCTGGGGGTTCCACCAGTCTCTGTTACGATACCGACAACTAGCCTATATTGAATATTTCAGTGGGCTAAATTCTTTGCAAGAAATCTCCACACTTCTGTTAGATTATTATTATCATCTCAATTTCATAGATGAAGAAACTGAGGCATGGAGATGTTTAATAGCTTACTGATGGAGACAGAGAAGCCATTAGTTCAAACTAGGCCCTGGTTTTGGAGTCTGTTATGTAAAACAGGCGCAGAAACCAAAAGTAAACAAAGATGCTTTTATTGGGGCTCTCAGGCTCTCTGGCAAGATACACTGCCCCAGGCTGTAGAGAGGCAGGATGGGGTTAAAGACTTGGGCGGGGGGACAAGAGGGGCACATCTTTTAGCAGAAGATGTAGTCGTATAGCTTGCTGATTGGGTGCAGCTACCCGTGCTGTTGGTGATAGCTGATGACTCTGTTAAGCGGACAGTCTCCTGGTAGAAGAAGTAGTCTTGGAGCCTGCTGATTGGTTGTGGCTGCTGGCGCTGTTGGGCGATAGCTGATGAGGTTGCTAGGCGGGCCATCTCTTGGCAGAGGAACTCGTAGTGTTGGTGAGTCAGCCCTGCAGCCACACTCTGAAATGTTCAGAAACCATCTTGCATGAAAAACAGTTGAAGGAGGTGGAGATATAACATCTGAGTTTTCCAGCCTATCCTCTCAGTTTTTATATTCCTCATTTCAGGAGTGGTTGGATTCTACAGGGTAGGTTCTTTTGGTTGAGGCTTGGTGTGGACTGGTTGTTTTTATTTCGTTAACAATTGGGTATGAGCTGGTTGGATTTGTTAGCCATGAGGCCTCTAGTTTGGAGTCTGATGGGACCTGGTGGAGGGCCTTGTATTTAAAAGGCAGTTGTGCCCTTGGATCTGCGGCTCTAGGGCCTGGTTTTAATTGTGTTTGGGACTTTCTTCCAAGTAGTATAGAAGTATAGTACAGAAGTATAGTAGTAGGTCTGTCCATTTGCTGTACAGAGGTAAGTTGGGGTTGCTGTGGTGCTAAACACTGTGACACTGATGTGTCAAAAGCCACAATGGTTACTTACTGATGGTGGACAGTGGTGGAGCTCCCAGATTAAGACGGGCATGGAGGCAGGAATGGCATCCACTTCCTACAAAGTGTACCTCCAGAAACTCTGTGAATGTAGAGAAATGATGTTAGTTATATAACAGGATTCAGGTCTTTGTTTCATAGGGTCACTATGAGTCATCCTCAAGTCAATGGCTCTTAGCAACAAGAACAAGAACATTTCAGCAAGACATTTCATTCCGTTGCTCAAATAACCTGTATTACTGATGCGTTCTTCACTTCAATTCTCATAGTCAATCTTTTGTCATGGTCTGTTGGTTCTAGGTCCTAAATTCATTAGGATTTTTTCCTTTCTCTGTTTCTAATGTGCCGCTGTAATTCAGAGTGCCATGCTTTTACTCCCAGATTCCCATAACCATTTCCAATGAGTGTATGCTCTTCTATTTCCAAGATGCAATGACTGAACTGGTAGGCTTGAACACAGCGGAGATTGTGAGGAAGGCACAAGATTGGACAAGTTTTCAGCCTGTTGTACACAGAATCACCAAGAGTTGGACCTGGTGACAGAAATGAAGTTAAAGATAGAATGATAGAATTTTGCCCAATCAATGACTTATTCATTGCAAATACATTTTATAAGAAACATAAACACAGGCTATACACAAGAATTTCACCTGATGGTATGCATAACAATCAGATCGATTACATCTGTGGAAAGATTCGCTGGAGAAGCTCAGTATCAGCTGTGAAAACTAGCCAGGTGCTAATTGTGGAACAGAACTACTCATATGGAAGTTCAAGTTGAAGCTGAGGAAAATTAAATCAGGTCCACAGGAACAAAAATTGATTTTGAGTCTATCCCACCTGAATTTCAAAACCATCTCAGGAACAGGTTTGAGGCCTTGAACATTAATGAGCAAAGACCATATGAGCTGTGGGAGGATATTAAGAATATCATCCAGGAAGAATGCAAAAGGTCAATTAGAAAGACAGAGGATGAAGAAAAGACCAAGAAGGATGTCAGAAGAAACTCTGAATATTGCACTAAAGTACTGAGAAGCCAAAGCAAAGGGAAGGAATCAAGATTCTAAGGAGTAGAACAGAAGTTTCCAAAGGGCAGCGGTGGGAAGACAAAGTATTAAAATGAAATGTTCCAGGAGATGGAATCAGAAAATCAAAAAGGCCAAACTCATAATTTCTTAAGCTGAAGGAACTGAAGAACAAATTCAAACCTCAAGTTGCAATACTTAAGGATGCTTTGGGCAGAATACTAAATGATCCAGGAAGCATTAAAAGAAGACAGAAAGCGTATATAGAGTTGTTGTACCAAAGGTATTGGTGAACACAGAAGAATTTCATGAAATAATGTATAAGCAAGAGCATGTGGTGATGAAGAAAAAAGTTCAAGCTGCTCTGAAAAAATTGGCAAAAAGCAAGGACCCCATAATTAATGTCTACCAATTGACATATTTCAACAAACAGACGCTGCCATGGAAGCGCTCACCAAGTTGTGCCAAGAAATCTTGAGGACAAACATCTGGCCAACTGATATTTGTTCCAATTCCAATGAAAAGTGACCTGTAAGAATGTGGAAATTATCGAACAGTATCATTGATATCACATGCAAGCAAGATTCTGCTGAAGATTATCCAAAAATGACTGGAACAGCACATCAAAAGAGAACTGCCTGAAGTGCAGGCTGGGATTAGAAGAGGCTGTGGTACTAGGGATATCTTAGCTAATGTCAGAAGGATCTTGGCTGAAAGCAGAGTACCAGAAGAATGACTATCTGTGTTTCATTGACTATGCAAAGGCATTTTGACTGTGTAGATCACGACAAACTGTGGATAACCCAGAAAAGAATGGGAACCTCAGAACACTTGATTGTGCTTAGGCGAAACCTATGCTTGGACCAGGAGGCAGTCATCAGAACAGAACAAAGAAACACTGCATGGTTCAAAATTGGGAAGGGTGTGCACCAAAGATGTGTCCTATCTCCATATCTTTTCAATATATATTCAGAAGACATTATCCGGGAGGCTGGGCTCTATGAGGAGAAGTGTGGCATAAGGATTGGAGGTAGACTTATCAACAATCTGCATTATGAGTGCAGGAGAGGAAGATCCTCTATGAGATGGATTGATTCAGTGACTGGGGTTATAGGGGATAGGTGTGACAGAGACATTAAGATTGGCATGGGATAGAGCAGGGTTTAGGGCTGTTGTACATGGGGTCATTATGAGTCGCAGGTGACTCGATGGCACATAACAACAGCAGCAGCAGCAGCAGCAGCAGCAGCAGCAACAACAATGTACACTTCATACACACACACACACACACACACACACACACACACGCACAAATATAGTCATAGACATAGGTTGGAGATCTTGAGAAGTGATTCCAGATAACCACATTAACTGTCATGTGGATTTTTGTGTGTTTGATGTTTTTTTTTCATTTCAGTGCATCTAGACCTTATATTCCCTGTATGGTAGTTGGTAAAGTGTGCAATAGCATTATGAAAAAGTTTGAAATACTGCATGAATTACCAAATGCAACACAGACACAGGAAGTGAGCATACACTGTTGGAAAAATGGCAATAACTGACTTGCTGGAGGCTAGAACGCCACAAACGCTCAGTTTGTAAAAAATGTGGTATCTGTGAGATACAGTAACACCTCTGTGTATAGTTTACATGTAGACACGTGTATCTTGATCTTCCAACTTTTCTCAGTTTCTCTTTTTATTAGTTCCTTCAACTTATTAAAAATGTATCATTCTTCTTATTGGATGTTACTTATAATTACATAAATATTTCTCTCCACATATCCTCTTCAGATATTTTAATATTTACTCTTAACCAAGATGAATAGCCTTAGTGTTTGGGGAGTTGCAATAAAACATCAGTCTATAGCTCACATTTGAGGAAAAGACTCACCTTCAAGAAAGGTGAAATGTAATTTCATTTGCCTGGGACTGAGGGTTGGAGGACTGCTGGAGATATTTGGGAAATTAGTTTTCGCTGACGCTCGGGGGAGAGAGTATGTATTCTCTAGTGTGGCGTTCCAGGCAGGAAGTGATGCTTTTCAAAATGAAGACAAGCAGAGCCATTCATCCTGAGCAACTCACAAGCAATCACGGGCTTTCAGCATTCCGTCAGATTTGTCACAATTTTGATCTAGTAGATTTTTTTTTAATCCTCGCCAAATCCCCCAAAATGCCAGATTTGTTGAGTGCGAGCGCTGCTCCTGAACCTCAGGCTTAGAGTTGACAACTTGTGTCCCACACTGGAGCTCAACAAACACAGTGGTGGAGTCCTGGGTGAGGGACCTCATATGCTGTTAAGATTAAATTGAAAAATACCAGATGCTGGGGTCTTGAGTTCAAATCCAAGTTGTACCACGTGGCAGTGTGACTTATGCACTTAGTTTGTTACTGTTGTTGTGTGCCATTGAGTCAATACCAACTTGTAACAGCCCCACATCACAAAGGAGAACCGCCTCAGGGCTTCCTAACCGTTAATCTTCATGAGGAATCACTCGGATTTTGCTTATGTTGTGGACACACTTACAATGCACATGCTCACCTTCACACGTGGGAGACAAAGAGGGAGCACATCCTGTCAGATGACCTGGATGGACCAGCCACTGGCCTGGGTGCTTCGTACATCTTACTAATGTTGCAACATCAACAGTGGAAAAACAGCCATAACTATAATGTTTGTTCATTTATTTGACGAGCATTGTCACAGACACAATTTTATGCTCAGCGTACATGTAAAGAGAGCTGGAAATGCTTCTGAGGACACACCTTCCCAAGACCACTTGAAGCAGTGATTGATTCACTAGCCCAGCATTAGTTCAATTTTCTTATTTTCAGTGGGGGGAGGGGAAAAACCCCAACCTCATTTTCTCCCCTAAAATGTTCAAGACCTTCTAACAGGATCAAGATGAGGCTAAAATATTGTTTGACTCTCAGCAAAATAGATTGACTCAGTGGCTGTAAGCATGGACTTCAGCATGTGGGAGGTTGCAAGGATGGCCCAGGACAGAGCAAAGTTTAGATCTGTTGCTCTTTGGGTCTCTCTATGAGGTGTAGTCCACTGAATGGCACCTAACACAACCTACCCTCTTTGGTTCTCCCTCGCCCTGGCTTGTTTCTCTGGCTCCACTCATTTCTCCAGAGAGCATTGCCTCACTAAATCACTTGCAAGTCTGTCTCACAAGTTGCTTCTGATGAACTTGGCCCATCTCATTGGTGAATTTATACTTTCATAAATGACATGAAGTTGTTTAGTTAAGGAAGTCCAAGGACCAGGCTCCCTGCTTGGAACTGAGTCACCTCAGTAAATTATCCAGTAAATCACAGCACTTTCTAAGTGGTCCATCTTCCAGGCCCAGTATGGAGATGCAGCTTTTTTAGCTTAGAGCCTGAGTCAGGAGGACAGTGCGATATCCTCAGCATTGCCTTCAGTTAAAGTAGTGAGGTGAGCTCTTAATGGCAAGAAGGGATCAGAGCAGAGATCTCCATGGGCTCCTGGGAGCCCACACAGAGCCTGGATTTATGCTTTGATCAAGAATGATGTTATGATGCCAAGGCTTTACCCGAGTAGGAGAGAGAAACTTTTCAACAAAGGACATTTCCCTCTGGGGTGGGATCCTTTCAGAATGATACTTAGGATATTATTCCTGGTCCTGTGTTGCCTTTTGTGCATATCTTTGTGAAGTTTCAAGGGCTTTTACTTTACCCAAAATAGCTCCATACTCTTGAATTTATACAGTAAGTCAAAGGCAGAAAGAAAAGAAAAAGTAAATTTTTACTGCAACGTTAACTAGAGCTATGATTCTTCTAGAACTGAAACTGTCATGGAACCTAACTGTATTCTGTCTTTTCGTCTTTATATATCTGGTTGAAAAGCTTACCTGTTCCATACATAGTGATGTTCTCCAGGGGGTCAGTCCAGGCACAAAATCTCGAAAGATACTCACAATCTGATCCCTGGAATCTTCACTGAATATGTTACCTTCCAAGGCAAAAAGGATTTTACAAATGTGACTAAGTTATCCTCTTTGAGATTGGGGGAGGATCCTGGCTTATCTGAAAGGTCTCATTGTTGCCACGAGGGTTCTGACAAGTGAAATGAGGAGGGTCAGAGACAGAAGATGGGACGATTCCAACAGAAAAGTAGGAATGATGCCTTTTCTGGAAGGAGGTTGTGTGAGAAGACAGGTGGGCAACTTCTAGAAGCTGCAAGAGGCAGGGACCACATTCTTCAATGGGATATCAGAAGGAATGCACTTCTTTTTAAAAAGTTTATGATTAATATTAATTTTAATGAAAATTTCCAGATATTTTGGATTTTCATTCATTGATTGTTGCACTCTTCTCCCTGCCCACCCCTCCCCTACAGTTTGTTCTTTTTTTTTTTGAAAAGTAAATGAAATATTCTTTCATTGTTATACAATCTCTCCCCCCAAGTCCACTCTACTTTGCAGCCTTCGTTCTGGACTCATGTCATGACAATAATACCTAATCATATATCCCTTTTAGATAGTTCTATCCCTCATATGTTTCAATGTACTATACATAATTTATCCCATCTATCTCAGTCTCTCCCCCAACCCCTATGGCAGTCCCATTTTACAACAGTGGTGCTATGCAGTATTTGTCCTTTTGT
>NW_006399882.1:3696346-3700843 GCF_000299155.1 Elephantulus edwardii | reverse complement strand
TGTCAACAATCTCAATCTCTTCACCATCTATCATGATGCTGCCAATTGGCCCAGTGGTGAGAATCTTTGTTTTCTTGATGTTGAGCTTCAATCCATATAGGAGGCTGCAATCCTTGACCTTCTGCAGCAAGTGCTTCAGGTCGTCCTCCGTTTCAGCAAGCAGGGTTGCATCATCTGCATAATGCAGACACTGATCTTGCTCACTTAAAATCTGGAAAAGTGACAAAACAATCCCTTCACAGACCTAACATACCCTCTATTTGCATATTTCTGATCAGCCATGTAATGGTAATGGTCTAGAAAAGTAATTTTGAACAATTTACCCACAATACCATAATGATGGTAGCTGTTTATCATATTCCTTCAACTGCACATTAAGTAATAATGCAAGAAGTTGGAGTACATGGAGAAGAACGAATTATCAAGGATGGAGGAAGACTCCTTCATAACCTGTGATACGCAGATCACATAGCTTTTCTTGCTGAAAGCCAAGGGAACCTGAAGCTGTAAATCACACAGGAGGAAACGGTCCATCTTTCTCCTTCAGAGCTGCTGGTGCAGTTGAACTGTCACAAAGTCATGGCGTCTGGGTTAACAACACAACTTCTAACACAATCCCTGCTGGTGCACATTGTTAGCTTAGCCGCTGCTGAAGAATTGACCCAATGGCAACTGGTACTGGTCTTTTATTTCCACAACTAATGCTCTCCACATGTTTATCTCTGTGAGTATTTCTCCATCACATATTTTAATATTTGAGTATGCTGCATTATGTCATAGTTTGTCTTTTATTTCACTTTTATACCACTTAGCTTTATAATGTGCGTCAGGAAATTATTTTAAAAAATATTGTTTCAAAGGCTCCCTAAAGCTTATGCACATTTCCTCACTTAGTTAACTATTGCTTTGCTTTTTGACCCCATTTCCTAGCTTCCCAAAGGTAAGAACTACTCAGAGAAGTTGGCAATGAGTAAACACAACCCCAATAGAGTCTCTTCCTGTTGACATGGCAACCTGGCGACCAGCTGGCAGGCAGTGCTGGCAGGCTGTGTATTTAGGGGACTTTACCAGTCATACCTGATTAACAAGTCTCATTGGGGTGCGGGGAGTGTGCAGAAGCACTTGTTCGAGGGCCTCCCTCAACCGCTGCTCCCTCAGCCAAACCAAACAAATCCCTCTTTGAAGCTTGGTTTAGGGTGAGCTCTTTATTACTCTTCCTAACCCTCAGCAGCTGCTTAACCCAGAGCTGCAAAGAAGATCTGCTTGCAAACCTTTGTCTCCAAGTTTCTGCCTGGCTGACTTTCAAAAGCTTTCCCAGCCCTCGCATCAGCCCATCCTTTGCAAGCACATTGTGCATGCGGAACTGACAAGAAGACACAATAGGCGAGAAACAGCCAGTTGTCAGAAACACAAGTGACTGGGAGGCAGAAATCGCTTCCTCAAGGAATAACTTATTGCCCTGGAGTCAGAGAAAACTAGTTTAGGTCTTGGTTGCTCTGGATTCAGGGCACCATATGGCTTAAGCTGTCTGATGCAATTAGATTCATCCTCTAGTTCATTGTTCCCAACTTAGACAAAGGCTCTGATTTCTTTACTGAAGGTCCAGACGATTGTCTCAGGGATTGGGGTTTTCTCCCCACGTATATTTAAAAAAATTTTACATTGGTTTGTACTCAAAATTCATATACTTTGTGTTTCATTCATCAGGGTGGTTTTGTACGATGGTTTGAGTTGTGCACTGCACAAAGCCTAAGGGCTAAAGGGGTCAAATGAGCCTGAGGTCCCATCAGTATGTCACTCATGATTCTGGAGTGGAGTCTTGTCCTCCCAGAGGGGGAGAGTTTCCTAATTTAATAAATGCTCTACATAGACTTTCAGGGCATCTAGTGGGGCTGTATTGTTTTCTCAGACTCTTATCATGGGGGCAACTGGGAGAGAGGGAAGAAGGGCTTAGATCTCACGTTTCCAAGAAACCTCAAATTTGGACTTTGCTCATTAATTCCCATGAAGTTTAGGAACATAATCACACAGTTCTATCAACAGGAGTAAAATAGCCCACAGTTAGCACAGCATGGCTTCCGAGTCTCCCCAATTTCTAATACAATTGGGGTTTCTGAAGGTAAAAGAGCTCTATTCTGTTCCCTGTGCCCAGAAGCTTAGACCAGCCTCTATGTTGAGGGTGGGCTGCTGTGTGTGGCTAAGTGTTAATTCAGGCACCACTTGTTGGAGGGCTCACCCTTGCTGCTTATCTCTTGGAATCAATCTGATCTTGTTGACTGTGTATCCGCGTAATCTGTTATGATTATGATTTGCACTTTTCTCTGATATCCTGCTGCAGCATCAATGAGCCCATGCCACCAGCGACTTCTTAGGATAAAAACAGTGATCTACTCCTCAAAAGATCTGGTGTGAAAAACAATGTACATGGACTTTGTAAGAAAACTGGTATAAAATAAAAATTTTATTAAAAAATAAAACCAACACATAAGGAAAAAAAATTATTCTGTCTTATAGCAATCCTAAAAGTCAGATTGTAATTGTCCCAAAGATTTTCCAAGGTTATAATCTTTGTGGAAGCCAATGGTTTCATCTTTATCCTGAAAAGTGTCTTGTAGGTTTGAACCACTAATCTCTTGGTTAGTAGCTGAATGCCTGAGGCACCATACCATCAAGTCTTTCTGTCAAAAAGGTCGTGGTCTAGGAAACTCTATGGGGTAGTTTCTACTCGGCCACATTGGGTCATTATACATCAGAATTTATTTGAAGGCACACAACAACAGACCTGTAATTAATGTAGACAGGTTGGCTGTGTGCCTTTTAAGCCAAGAAGAAGGGCTAAAAGCATTTGCTTTCCTGTTGACATCATAAAGACTGCTTTAGAGCCTGGAACTTAATAATAGGTTGGGGAAAATTAATTATCCCAGTTTGTCTGATTTTTCCCCCCCTGATTGTTGTTGTTGAATATCATCAAATGGGAATCTATCCATGGCTTTTCCTGATTACAATCCTGAAAATCTGATATCACATATCCTTGGAAACACATTCTTTGCAGGCAATCCAGAAACTTAGAATAGTGGACCACTTTACAAATACTTGTTAAATTAGTAAGTGAGTGAATAAATAGCTTCTATCTTCCAAAAGTCATCACTCACTGGAAAATTATGCTACGTTTCCTTGAGGACGAGAGGAGAAACCAGGAGTTGACAAACTAAGGACTATGTAACAAATCCAGCCTGCTGTCCACTGTTTGGTTTTGTATGTGCTGCATACTAAAAATGGTCTTTTCAAAAACAGAAGAAAAAGATTTTGTGACACATGAAAATCAACTTTTAGGTTCCCTGACTAAAGTGCTATTGGTGCACAGCCACATGCGTCATTATATTTATGCATTCTCCTTACTGAAATAAAGCTGAGTAGTCTCAGCAGAGGCTGGATGGCCTACGAAGCCTTAAGTATTTATTATCTGGCTCCTTACTGAAAAGATTTTCTAGTTTGGATAGAAGGAACTGTTGCCTGAATAAAAAAAAAGATTTGAGGAATGAGAGATGGTGGGGACCCTCACATTGTGTCTTAGTTACCTAGTGATGCTATACCAGAAGTACCATGCATAGATAGCTTTAACAAACAATTCATTTCCTCATAGTCTAGGAGACTAGCAGTCCAAGTTCAGGACACCAGATCTTGTAAGACTTCTTGGCTCTGGGGGAACATCCTTTTCATCCACAGCACCAACATTCCTTGTAGATCCCTCTGTATTCTGAAAGCAATCTTTCCCTGGATCTACATGGTTTTCAGCACAGAAACTCAAGGCCTGAAAGACGTTCTTTTTTTTTTTCTTGGTTGTTGTGCATTCTCTCTCAATTAGCTTCTTTAACCTCTTTCATAAACTCAAAATGGATCAGTCAAAACACAGGGCACTCTGGCAGATCCTGTGTCATTAACATAACTGCTACTAATCCTGCCTCATAGAGTTTAGAATTTATAACACATAGGATAAGGGCATACTTTAGGGGCACAAAATTCAACCCATACCACATTGCATGGTGACAGTACTTCACTAGTATTGCAACACATCAGGGGGGCTGGGGACCTGAGACATTGTGGTTTCTGACTAGCAAGGCTCCAGCATCCACAGAGGCAGAATGAAGGGAACACTGGGGCCTAACACAATGAGGAGGCCAGTGATGACTATGGAGGTGAGTTAGGGGTCCTCTCTCTGTCTTTTGGTATGGATAATGAATAGTTACTTGATTTCTGAAGAGACAATGAGGGAGGTGGTAGGTATTCAGTAATGACAAAGACAGAATTTCTATCCAATCTGTTGGTGATAAGGCTTAGAAATAGATTTAAATTGACTTTAATGATTTCAAAGCAGTAACTATTTCTTACACATTTGGGTGTGATTATAAAGATTGCTTTCTACTGGTTCTATAGACAATCCTGTTGAAGTGGCATGTGATAGGCCTTGCAGGTCTGAATCACTCCCATGTGACAACC
>NW_006399882.1:3695121-3695851 GCF_000299155.1 Elephantulus edwardii | reverse complement strand
CAGTATTTGTCCTTTTGTGACTGAGATATTTCACTCAGCATATTGTCCTCCAGGGTCACCCATTCGAATAATATTTCATGAAGGATGCACTTCTGACAATTCAATTTTAGCCTCAGAAAGCCTGTTTTGGACTTCTAACCTCCAGCACTGTAAAAGAACCAATTTGTGTTGCTTTTAATTCACCAAGATTGAAGTTTGTTACAACAATAGGAAATGAATACTCTTCCCCTCCCCTCTTTTCTTTTTGAGTGTGCTCAGTCTAGTCTAGTTTCTCAGATTGAATAAGTATGGTGAAAGGCTACAACTTTGATGCATGCCTATAAAAGGCGTGAGAGTGGCGTGTGGACAACCAAGTCTGACCTCCACTAACTTCACAAGTCCTCGTCACAACATCCACAGTGCAAAACTGATTCCCAAGCAGTCAGATATGGACCTCACACTCCTCTACCCACTTTTACTAATTTTAACACCAACGCAGGCCTCTTACTGCTCTATTGCTCTATCTATTGCTGAAATCCATTGCAAAGCCCACACAGCTCTTACAGAGCCATACTCATGATTATGGGGCTTATTAAGAAACAGGTTACAAGTCAGTTGACTGTAGAATACAATTCTATTTGTATTCAGGACAGCTCCTCAAGTGTGCCTGCCTTCCCTTAAGCCTCCAGCCTTGTAGCTTTTTGCCAGTGTTATAAAGCTCCTTTGTTGTTGTTGTTATGTGCCGTCGAGT
>NW_006399882.1:3685567-3689271 GCF_000299155.1 Elephantulus edwardii | reverse complement strand
AAGATGGCACCTTCCTCCCCGAGTCTTTTAAAAGGTCACTTCTTCTTCACACCCTGTGCAAACTTCTCTGACCCATGCTGCCAGCCTGTCTCTCCCTCTCTTTATAGCCTGGGTAAGAGAACTGCGCCCAAGAGCCTGAGAGCCATAATAAGAGCTTTTTTGCTTACTTTTGGTTTCTGCATCTGTTTTACCTAAGAGCATGGAATCTAAAGATTTGATGGTACGACATTTAAGCATTTATTTATTAACTGAAAGGCCCGTGATACGAACACACTGAGTCCTTAGGCAGGAGAAAAGACTTGGCAATCTATTTCAGTGACGATTTCAGCTTTGAAAACCTATGAGGCAGGTCTACTATCTCTCACAGGGCCACTATGAGCTGGAGTCATCTCTAAGGCACACAATATCAATGAACAACAAAGAATCTGAAGACATGAACTTAAAGTGGGATTCAAAACATGACAACCATGAACCACATGGCCTATGTGAAACATATAGAGGAGCCTTTTCAAACACCAGGTACTTGACTTCCTCCTATCCTAGCCCATCAAGTAGAGCAATGACGGGACATGTATGGCACTAAATAAATTCTTAGTGAGTGAGCCTGCAAATGACTTCTTTCTTCCTCCTAGCTCTTTGAAATTTGCTATAGTCTGATATGGATCATTATAGCTTAGCATAAATACAAGTAAATGGCTATCCCTCAAAGGTATTTACAGTTAAGCCTTAACTATAATATAATGAGACACTCTTTCATATCAGATTCTAAGCTAAGTGCAAGAAGTGAATTATGTGGTGGTCTAGCAGAAATGATAGGATATAGGTATTCTACCAGAGTGATGGGACAAATGAAGTTTAGAGAGGCCAAGAAACTGATTCAAAGTCACATAGCTTTTTAAGTCTCCAAAGGGAGACAAATGCCTGGAATAAATCTTTCACCATTGCTCAGAAGAATTACAACTTCCTAGGACTCGCCTTTTTGCCTTTTCTTTCTCCTGTTGAATTTCTGAGCGAACATTAGAAATTACATGACTGTCACAGAGTCTGGGCTGTAGAAAATATATTAAGCTTCCCCCCCCCAATGGTTTTTCTAGCTATTTAGAGTTGATTTTTTTTTCATCAATCATCTCAGAAGAAACATGGATAAATCTCTGCTTCATTAACTTCATTAAAGCCTGGGGAAGTTTAGCAAGAAAACTGTATTATTTTGAATAATCAGCTTTGCACTTCAATATTTCTTTGAGTATTAGAAAGGCATGGATTAGTTCTGTGGTTTTACTTGTTGATTCATATACATGAATATCTGCCTCATGTGGTGTCTGCTTCAGCAACATTCCCATTAGTATAACTATGTTTGGGATCTGGTTTAATTCTCAGTCTTCTTTCTAGATCTATTACTGACCAGACTTTAAGATCCGATTAAAAATTATAATGCAATATAACCTATTCCCAATTCTCACAGCCCCTCAAGGACTTGGAGAGATCATTTATCCTGGAATTATTTACATTTTGTTTCTTCTTATCTCCCTAGAGTCAAATGTTTCTGCCTTCTTTTTTTAAGGATCCCACTTCTTCCTCAGTCCTCACTCTGCCACTCCCTGTGCTATCAGCTTATTGAAATGAGCAGCTTGTTTTCTGTGAGGGACAGAGACATTCCTCCAGCCAAGAAGCATCTCAAAAGGGAGTTTGAAAGGAGCTTGCTTTTGGGGTTCAGAATATTGTGCAATCAGGCAAATCCTCAGACTCAAATTTCTTTTAAAAAAATAGCATTTTTTAATGAGTATAAAAACCCAAACTGCAGATAATTTTTTAAAAATGGAAAACATTTGAGTGAAAAAAGTCAATACATAGAATCAAACCATTCTAACAACTGTATATAAACCTGGCATATTAAAGAGTGCAGTGGATAGTGACTAAAGATGACAGAAGAAGAATCAATGCTTTTGAGTTGTGGTGCTGCAGAACAGTCTTGAACATACCATGGACAGCCAAGAAAACAAATAGGTATGCTTGGAAAGGGTGAAGCCAAGTTTCTTCTTGGAGGCTAGAATTTTGAAGCCCAATCTCACATACTTTGGGCTCATGAACAGGAGGGACCAGTTTTTGGAGAAAGAAGTCATCCTTGGAAGGTTGGGTAGACAGCACAGGAGAGGAAGACCTAAGATGAGATGGGTCGATACAGTAACTGGGGAACAGGTGTGGTGGAGTCAGTGAAACTGGCTCAGAACAGGGCAGGCTTCAGAGCGGGTCACTATGGGTCACAGCAACTTAACAGCACATAACAACAGTGCTTTAGTTTTTTGTGTGTTTTTTAAATTCATTGTTGCATATCCCTCCCTCCAATCAACCCCACAATGTAGTCCTTGTTCCAGATTGTTGTCATACATAAAATGTCTAATAATATATTCCTTTTAGACAGTAGTTCTTCCCCTCATCTATTCTAATGTAGTGCTCCTTATTTATTCTCTTTTCCCCCATTCTCTCCCTAAGCTCCTGCCCCCACTATGTCTGTCCCATTTGATAAAGCAAGGTTCTGCAGTATTTGTCCTTTTGTGACTGAGATATTTCATTCAGCATAATACCTTCCAGATTCATCCATATTTTGTGTTGTTTTAGGAGTTCATTGCTTTCCAATTCTGCATAATAAAAAAAAATAGAGAGATTAAGGGTATTCCCTTTGAGAACAGGAACAAGGCAAGGATGTCTATTATCATCATCCTTTCTATTTAATATTTTATTGGAAGTCTTAGCAATAGCAATAAAACAAGAGAAGGAAATAAGAGGTGTCCAAATTGTCAAGGAGGAGGTAAAATTATCTCTATATGCAGAAGATATGATAGTATACTTAGAATACCCTAAAGACTCAGCAAGAAAACCCCTGGACATAGTTGACAAATTCAGCATAGGGGCAGGATACAGGATCAACATACAAAAATAAATTGGATTTCTCTACAGTGACCAAGAGAATACAGAACTGGAGAGCTAAGAAAAACAATATCCTTCATGACAGCTAATCACAAGACTAAATACTTGGGAGTAAATACCCAGAAGCACAAATGATCTATTCAAAGAAAATTACAAAACATTACTGTAAGAAACAAAAAGAGACCTGGGGAAGTGGAAGGAAGACTATCCCTTGCTCATGGATAGGAAGACTCAATATTGTGGAAATGACAATTCTACCAAAGGCAATTTACACATTCAATGCAACCTCAATACAAATACCAATTCCATTCTTCAATGAGATGGAAAAGGCAATCTCCAATTTCATTTGGAATGAAAAGAGGCCCAAAATAATCAAAGCACTCCTTCAAAAGTGAAACAAGGAAGGAGGCATCTCACTCCGTGATTTCAAAACCTACTACCCTGCCGTGGTGGTCAAAACAGCGTGGTACTGGTACAATGACAGACACATAGATCAATAGAATAGAATTAAGAACCCAGAAATCAGCCCATCTACCTGTGGTCAACTGATATTTGACAACGAGATGAAATCAATTAAGTAGGGAAATGATAGCCTTTCAAACAAATGGTGTTGGCAAAATTGGAAAATCGTCTGCAAAAAACTGAAGCAAGACCCATACCTCATACCATTACACAAAAATCAACTTAAAGTGGATCAAGGACCTAGGACTAAATCCAAGGATGATCAACTTCATCAGAGAAAATCTTGGAAGAACTCTAGAAGCCCTAATCCACAACAT
>NW_006399882.1:3684638-3685467 GCF_000299155.1 Elephantulus edwardii | reverse complement strand
TCCCAGGTCAGCTCTATCTCATGCTGGCTTTTGCTTCACTGCTACAGCTGCTGGTGTGCTCATATAGGTGTCTTTATGTGTGCATGTATGTTCTTTCTCACACACGCACACACGCACAAGCATACTTTGACCCGTGCATCTGAATAGTGCATGGAGTGCTGCAACAGAGAAATGTATGTCTGCATTCTCTGCAGCTTTTTCCTTGCTGATATTCTGATCTTGTTTTCTGACGCTGATCTTGTTGTTATTGTGTGCCGTTGAGTCGCTTGCTACTCATAGCGACCCTATGTACAACAGCCCTAAACTCTACTCTATCCTGTGCCAATCTCACTGTCTCATACATGCCTACCCCCATTACCCCAGTCACTGAATCAATCCATCTCATAAAGGGTCTTCCTCTTCTGCACTGTCCTTCCACCCTATCAAGCATGACGTCCCTCTCCAAGGACTGGTCCCTCCTTGCAACATGTCCAAAGCATGTCAGATGAAGCTTTAGAATCCTTGCCTCCAAGGAGCAGCCTGGCTTCACCCTCTCCAGGACAGACCTCTATGTTCTCTTAGTAGTCCATGGTATATTCAATACTCTTCTCCAGCACTAAAGCTCAAAGGCATCAACACTCCTATCATCCCTAGTCATTGTCTAGCTCTCTGAAGCATAGCAAGTAATGGCAAATACCATAGTCTGTATCAGGGGCACCTTAGTCTCCAGACTGACATCGTTGCACCTCAGTACCTTGGAGAGGTCTCTGACAGCAGACTTTTCCACTGCAATTCATGTTTTAATTTCCTGGCTGCTGGTACCATGAATGTTGATTGTAGAGCCAAGCAA
>NW_006399882.1:3679635-3681306 GCF_000299155.1 Elephantulus edwardii | reverse complement strand
TGAAATATCTCAGTCACAAAGGGACAAATTGTGCATAACAGAGTATAAAAGAGGACTTACATGGGGTTGGGGGAAAATTAAGAAAAAAGAAGATAAATAATAAACACTGCATTGGAATAGATGAAAGAAATTATTATTTAAAAGGAATATATGATTAAGCATTATTTTTATGACAATAGTTCAGAGTAGGAGGTGCATAGCAAAGTGGACTACAGGAGGGGTACGGGGGAGGGAGGAAATTATGCAACAATGAATGATTTTCTTTTTTATAAAAAGTGAACTGAGGGAGGTAGGGAGGGAATGTGCAACCATGAGGAAATGAAAATCCAACTTTTCTGTAAACCTCCATTAAAATAACAATTTTTAAGAAAGAGTTTCCCAACAATAGAAAAACAGACTAAAAATAGATTTACCCTGTATATGGAATTTATGATTCTCTTTTTCTTCTACTTAAATTCTATCATAAGTATTTCCCAATGCCATTAAAAAATAAACCTGATTTTGAAATATGATGAGCCAGTTGGTTGATTGCACTGTTAGAGCATAAAGGATTGCTGTCTCTGCTCACACTGTGATCCTAAATAAGTTCTTTATAATGTTGTTAGGGGTATGGTATTGACTTCGGCTCAAGGTGGCCCTATGTGAGGGAGCAGAGCTGCCCCTGGAGGGTTGTTTTTGTTCTTCTGAAGTATTTACAGAAACAAATCACCCAATATTTTCTCCTTAGAATGACGTGGCGGTTTGAATCACATTAAAGAGTTAAAAAAAAAGAGGAAAAAAATGCTAACGAAAAGTATGCAAATACAAGTGAATTAAGTCTATCATATAGTCCAGCCATCTGTCAGTTTTGTGAGTTGGGCAAGTTACTTTATCTGAGTTTCTGCTTCTTAATTTATAAGAAGAGGGGCTCTGGTTGCCTAAAGAGTAAAAGAGTTGCACTGCCAACCCAAAGGTAGACAATTTGAATCCGCTAACTAACTTCTCTCTGGGAGAAAGATGGCCAACTTCCTCCAGTGTGTTTTACGGTCTCTGAAAACCTGCTGAAGGATCAGGCATGAGTAGGTTCTGACTCATTTGCACGCAACAACAACGACAACAATCCATAAAATGGAAGTGATATTGGATCTTTTATTCTTCAAGGAATAAGGGAAATGTTATCACTGTACTTGACAGCTGGTAAGCAAGCCTTCAACAAATGTTGGCATTCTTAGATGTTTCAACTCCAAAATCATTACCTTCGATCAGCAACCAACTTATAGCTGAGCTTTTCAGAGGTTTTTTTCAGACGACGTTGTAAACACACGGGATGAGCTTGCTGATCTTCCTCCCATGGAACCATTGGTGGATTTGAGAAGTGCCATCTTTGGGTTAGTTGTCAAGTCTCTATGGATTAAGCCACTAGAGATTTTCCTAAGATTTCAGATTAGCAGCCCCAACTCAAAGACTGACTCTTTTTTAAAATTTTTTTTTATTTAGAGAATACTTCATTAGTTTCTGTAATCAAACCTATGTAGATAAGACCTTACATATTTAATACAGTGCGTTACCCCTGTACAAATGGAAAAAAAAATTTAACATTTCTAGACCAATATGGCTGTTAATTTCTGTACAATGCCAACTCAACACGGTACAACTGGGATACTTTTTCCAAAGTTGACAGCACAGCTAGTT
>NW_006399882.1:3677688-3678260 GCF_000299155.1 Elephantulus edwardii | reverse complement strand
TGTGCATCTCCAAATCGAGGAGAGGATAATGTCATGGACCGTTTTACCCCTTTGACTGCTGCTGGCTGGCATCATTTGCCTTTGTTCTCCCCACCACCACCCAAACCTTAACCCCCTGAAATCAAGAGCCTTTAAGATTTGCTAAAAAACAGAGTACAGGAACGCAGCAAGTACAGTCTCCAAAGACTGACTCTTAATAACCTATTTTTTTAAAGTACTAGATATCCCAATTTCCACCATATCTTGACAATGAGCTTTAGTCTAATTGCTATCTGACTAGGAATTGGAATTCCTGGATGTGATAAAACACTCTGGGCTGCTAACTTGAAAGACTGAAAGTATTCGGTAATAACATATCAGATAAGGGACTTATATCCAGAATTTATGAAATACTTGAGCACCACAACAAGATAAAGGTAAGGAATCCAATAGAAAAATGGGCACAGGATATGAACAGGCACTTCACCGAAGACGACTTTCAGAAGGCTAACAAGCACATGAAGAAATGCTCAAAATCCCTAGCCCTAAGAGAGATGCAAATTAAAACAACTATGAGATATCATCTCACCCCA
>NW_006399882.1:3659978-3676318 GCF_000299155.1 Elephantulus edwardii | reverse complement strand
ACTGGCTTTGACAAGCACTGTGGCAATTGGACAATTAAAACAGACTTTGGGGGGGGGAGAAGAACGAACTGGGGATGAGGGTGGAGAAAACAGTGCAACAATGAATAAATGAAAACCCAAAATCTCTGTAAATGTTCATTAAAACTAATAAAATTTAATAATAATAAAAAAAAGAAAGACTGAAAGCTTGAGCCCAATCAGAGGCACCTTGGAAGAAAAATCTGCTGATGGGCTTCTGAAAGGTCAGCCACTGAAAATGCCAAGAAGCACAGGTCTATACAGACTTGAATAGGGTTAAAATGAACTCCATAAAAATGGTTTTTTATTGAGAAAAATATGTTTATTCTTACATATAGCTTTGAGTAAAGGAGACCAGTTTCAAATGAGTTCAGAAATGAGAATGCCATATTCTATCTCCTCAGCGTATTTTTGTCTCTTTATTATAGAATAACAAATGGGTGATGGGCATGTGAGTCTGCATTAGAAGAGGCAAAAGTCTCATTTCCATAACAAGGCTCCAACCTCCACGGTCTAATTGCGAAACAGAAAATTGTTGAGTGAATTTTACTCTTGAGCTCTTGGTTAAAATTAGCTCACATCACCCAACTGATGAAGCCAGACTTGTTTGCTCTTGAATGAGACTGTGGATACGTGAATATTATTAAAGAGCATCGATGGCCAAGAAGACGAACAGATATGTCTTGGAGATGGTGCAGCTGGAGAGATCCTTTGGAGACAAGAATGATGAGGCTTCGCCTTATATACTTTGGACGTGTTGCTAGGAGGTGCTATTCCTTGGAGAAGGAAATGATGTTGGAAATGGTGGAGGGTTGGCGATGGAGAGGAAGACCTTCAACCAGGTGGTTTGACACAGTGAATACTGCAATGGGCTCTTATGTGTTAGGAAGTGCGAAGATGGCACAGGAGAGGACTGGCTTCAGATCTTTTGTTCAAAGGGTCACTATGAGTCATACTCAACTCAATGGAAGCAAACAACAACAACAATAGCAACAACAAAACATCCTGGATGGTGAACATGCATGTAAGCTAGCTATGCACTCAGCCTGCTTAAGTCTAGTGGTAGAATCAGACAGCAGTATTTAATCAGAAAGCATGGGCAATATGTGAGTAATTAATGAAGCAGTGACCCTTGTAAAAAAATTCTACAGTGATTATTCCAGTTGCTGTGAGCACAGTATCCTAGGGTTAAAAAGACCACTGAGTAATGCAGAATTTGAAGAGCAGATACAAAGCAATCTGTTAAGGACCTAATAGACTGTGAGGAAGTGGAGAAGTCATTGTCAAGAACAGAGTAATGTGAGAACAATCTAAAAGCTGCTTAAGACCAGAAAGACAAGATACATAAAAATCAATCTTTAACAAAATGGGATGGGTTTTGTTCAGGTTTGCTGTTAGTTCAGTCATTGAAAGGCATTGCATTGAGTGATATATCTATCTGTGTTTCTATCTGACTCTGTAGCTGCACCTATAGCTATTTTTCTCTCTGTCTTCCTTTCTGTCTATACCTCTTTATCTATCTGCCAATGTTTTGTTATGTTACCATTAGCAAACACACACACACCCAGATGCAGAGAATGAAGACTTGCAGCATGTACTGATGACTATAGTTATCAGTGTGGATTGTACCTCAACATAAAAAAAAAAGTTTTTTGTTGTTATGTGTCGTCGAGTCACTTGTGACTCATAGCGACCCTATGTACAAGAGCCCTAACCCCTGCTCTATCCTATGCCAACCTCACTGTCTCCAATACGCCTACTCCCACTACCCCAATCACTGAATTGATCCATCTCATCGAGGGCCTTCCTCTCTTGCACTGTCCCTATTCCTTCCCAAATATGATGTCCCTCTCCAAGGACTGGTCCCTACTTGCAACATGTCCAAAGTATGTCAGACGAAGCTTCAGAATCTTTGCCTCCAAGGAGCAGCCCCATTTCTCCCTCTCCAGGGCAAAGGACAAATCTATTTGTTCTCCTAGCATACCCTCTAGGAGAATGTGTATGAATGTCCAAGGGGGTAAGGGGCAGGAGCAAAGGGGTGAGGATGGACAGAGGGGAAATCTTAGGGTCACACAATTTAGTGGATAGAGGGAGAGGGTGAAGGAAATGGGAACAGTCCAGTGGGGACCTAAAAAGACAGAGTAATGGTGGACATAGGTCAATGTGACTGATTTTATAAAATGCAATGTATGGGAACGATTGTATCAAACACAATGTGAATGAAGGAATGTGTGAAGCAATGTACATGAATTTTGAATGCAAATCAATATGGGATAAAAAAATTCTACTAAAAAAACCCAACCCCTCCAAGCAAAAATACTCAAGCCCTCACATCTTGATTAGTAAACACATTATAATAAATAGAACAAATACTGAAATTGTAAAAGATTTCATTTTATTAGCTCCTCAAATAACACTTGTGGTAGCAGCAGTTAAGAAATCACGATTTGCAATGGGCAAATCTGCTGGTAAAGGCCTTTGAAAGTGCTAAAGTGCCAGTGTGTCTCAAAGATTAAGGTATTTCCAATTGCTCCATATGCATATGGATGTTGGACAATGAATAAGAATGGCACTGAATAAGTGAATGAGTGAGGAGATTCCATGTAGAGGTGCAGTGTTTATTGGCCCTTCATTGGTGATAGTGATTTTACTACTAGGTCAAATTGCTGTCTGATTTTTTTCACTTTTAAAAAACATTTCCCCCCTTGTAATTTACAAGAAATCTAGGGAGTTCCCAAGTCCATTGCGCAACTGAACACTTGCCAGTTGGCACTGAGACTCTCTACAGTCAGGAAGAATCCTCCCTTCTCCTTAGTTATTACTACCTATTTTCAGTACGGAGCCATACATTCCAACTTTCCACTGTGTAGAACTCATTATTATCCTCGAATATTGGGATATCTAAATTGTCTCAGTGTTGGCTAGTGGGAGCCTCATTAAACTGACTCCTGTGTTCTTATGAAAAGCCCCATTAGTTTTCTGAGCACATTCTCCTTTCTCTCTGGCACAATGAGAAAGGCTCATCTTGCACCCTCCCTGGCTCTGCCCTGAAACTAAGCATTTTACCCACGAGCCTATGGTTTCCTTGGACTCCTAACCTCTAAAAGCTAATAATGATTACTTCTGAAGAGTGAACTTTAGGATATGTGTTCATATGCTTTTTGTGCTTGTCTGTTTTTCGTGAATTTTTTTATAATGAGAGCATATCCCTCCCTGTCTCCCCTTTAAACCCAAATCCAGAAAGACATTGGGAAAAAGTCAACAAATACCACCAGTAAGTTTGCTGCATAGATAGTTTCTAAATGGCTTTCTTCTCCTCAGCTAGTTCTCTCTTCTCACTGGGATCATCTTGCAGGAGAGGGAGAAACATACTCTTCAACTCACATATGACTTTTAATCTTGGAAACTTCAAATGGGCACTTTGAAGGGGTGTTGGGAGTTAATATTCTGCAAACATGAAGTCTAAAAGTCAATCTTTTAAAAATGTCTTTTCTCCCATCCTCAAAGAAGTGAAACATAGAAAGCCTTCTTTGCATAGGCTGCACCCACAGAGATGATCATTCAGCAGGAAGCAGAAGCAAAGGGCAGTTTTTCAGGGGATGTTAAGTTGTGGTTCATCAGAGCAGGATGTGAAAGCTTATGATGACTGCTTTTGGCTGATATGTGGAGGAGACGTTGAGGGCAATAGACAATTGAGATAAAGAGATAACAAAGTTACTCTCAAGGAACTCAGAGACTATTGTAAAGGCTAACATCAAGGTTTTTTTTTTAAAATGCCAAATTATACAGAGTGATGAACACCGCTCTCAAGATGGGCTTGGGGAGAAGAGGTGCTATAAGCGATGAAATCTTGTTTCTAGGGACTCAAGTGAAAAAGCTATCCTGGAGTACCTGATGGGGAGACCCAGGTGAATCCTGGCTTCATGTAGTATGGTCTCCCAACAACAGAGGAAATAGTGCTCATTCAACCTCACCATTAGTCTCTCTCTTCCCCCTTCAGCTTGCTGTCTTTTGTTCTGATTTCATTCACAGACTACTCTCCTCAGGTGTTCATTCCACTAGTTTAAACTCTCTAGATTAGCGAGAAGACTGCTTCCATAATTGGTGTGTGCTTTTTTGAGTGTGCTTATGACCCTGTAAACAGCTCATAGAGACCCTATGAACAAGAGATCTGAGCCCTGCCCTATCCTGTGCAATGTTAACCAACTCCAACATTGTTACAGTCGCTATCTCAAGCCATCTTGTTGAGGATCTTCCTCTCTCTCAAGTGCTAATCCTCCACCTATCCAAAAATATTGTCCTTCTCCAAGGACTTGTTCTTCTTAGCAACATGCCCCAAAATATGAGGAACAATGCTTCATTGTCCTTGCTCTCAAGGAACACCCTGGTTTCATTTTTCCAATACAGACTTGTTTGTTCTCTTGGCAGTCCATGGGATATCCAGTACTTTTCTCTAACACCACAGATTCTTCTTATGGCATCCTTAGTCATTGTCTAACTTTCATATGAATAGCAAATAATTGAGAAGGCTAAGGCTAGAGTCAGGCCTGCCTTAGTCTTTATACTGGCATCATCTTTAGTACTCTGGAGAAGTCCTCCACAGAGATTTTCCCACTGTGACTTGCCTTTTGATTTCTTGACTGCTGCCATCAAGGGACTATGGATCCAAGTAAAATGAAATTGTTGATATCAATGTTTTCTCCATTTATCATGATGCTATCTTTTGGGTTGGTGGTGAGGATTTGTTTTTGTTTTCTTCATGTTGATATATAATCCATATTGAAGGCTGTATTCCTTTAATTTCTATAGCAAACATTTTAAATTGTTCTCACTTTCAGTAAGCAAGGCTGTGTCATCTGCATAACACGGATTGTTGATGAGTCTTCCTCCAATCCTGATGCCATATTCTTCTTCATAAAGTCTACCTTCTTGAACGATTTTTTTCAGCATATAGACAAGACCTCAGGGAGGGCCTTTGTATTTAAAATTGGTTATTATTATATTTTGAAGAAACATTCTTCTTATTGGTACAGTATTCTTCTGTCAATATGCTGTACTGAGATAACCTAGGGTTGCTGTGGTGCTGAACCTTGTGTCATTGGGGTGACAAATGCCATCATAGTTACCCATGGAGAACAGTGTTTGGGGGAGCACCCAGTTTAAGACAGGTTTGGAAGCAGGAGTGGCATCCATTTCCTAAACAACATGCCTCCAGAAACTCTATAAATGTTGATAAATATCGATAGTTATAGAAAGGCTTCAGGCCTTTTGTTCATAGGGTCACTATGAGTCATGCTCGACTTGAAGGCAATCAATAACAACAACAACAACAACAACATAGATTGAATAGGTATGGAGAAATGATACAGCCATATATTTGTCATAAAACATCAGAAGTAATTTCAGCAGTGACTCACTGTTCTGTATTAAGTGTATGCCCATCCTTGAAACCATCACTATGATTGTGGGTCCTCAGATTCAAGGAATGTGGTGATTCTATCAGATGGACTATTTCATCCTGTTTCTAAATAGAAGTGGGTGAGATCATCAGTATGGGAATTGAGTAGACAAAGGCAACAGGTGTATACTATAGGAACTGGTAAAAGCTGGCCAGTGAAAACTCCTACAATGAGAGAGTTCCTGTTTAAAACCATTGAGCCATTACAGTAGACACTGTTTAGAGAATGAAGAGTACCTTCATACAGTGGAATACTATGCGCATAGGAGCAATGATTTTGTAAATTACTACCTAACTTGGGATGAACTTGAGACCATTACACTGCGTGAACTCAGTTTTACAAGGGCAATACTGCATAAAGCCTTTATTGTAGAATGAGTATGAGGACCCAAGGGGCTGGGGGATGAAAGCAGAGAGGTGAGGATGGGCAGGGGTGAGGTGGGGTGTTAATCATAGGATTGCACAATTTGATGGGTAGAAGGAAATGGGAAGGATCTTTTATGAAAAATAATGTATTCAAACTTTGAAAATAAATCAGTATAAGATAATAAAAAAGGGGGGGTAAGAACAAAGAGAAAGCAAGAAGATAGTGCACTGGAGAAGATACAGAGGCAAGGAGATGAATGGAAAGATGCAGTAATTTTTTTCAGAGCTTTACTTTTCTAATCTTCTTTAAGCTTACCTTGGAACATGTGTGAAGGAGATTTAACTCCAGTTTTTTTACCTGTTAAGTGTAAACATTCATGTCGTCAACACTTCAAAGGCAACTCACAGCTGCTAGGTCCAAGATGCTTCAACATCGCCGGTTGATTTCTCTCTTATTTGTCTACACTATCCTAAAAGGTCCCCTTGTTAATATCTCCTCAATCCACTTCTTTGATTGTGCTGGTTGTGCCACGCAGGGACTTTGACTTTCACTATATACATTGAGAAAGAATGTGCAGTAGAACCGGTCCCACAAACTCTAGTTTTCCTCTGCATAGCTCCTTGCTTCATCTTCCAACTGGCATGTAGGAAGAAGCTGTCAAATAGCAGATGAATACTTCAGTATGTTGGCCAAAAGTCAGCAGGAAAGAAAGAAATGAATTGCTGGCTCTTTGTCACCAATTGACTATCTAATCAAGTTCTTCATGATTTGTAATACTAAGTCTGCTTCAACAGGAAACATTTATTTTCATCATTTCTTCCTCCTAATGATATTTACTTTACAGAATGTGCCTTATAATTTCCACTTCTCCCTCTTATTTTTTTTTTTTTAAAGACTGTTTCTCCTGTCAGCATGTTCTTTCATTCTGGGAATATGAGCATCTCAGAAATACTTTCTCATTTCTCTCAGAATAAATATGACCCTATTAATTACCCTTTGCCATGAGACTTCTGAAATGTAGCTGTGGAGCCAAATAAAAACAAGAGAAATAGCACAAAGTATAAGTGAAAGACTTGACCAAAAATTATACTGGAAAGTTGAGGACAAATCACTTTTTCTGAAAGCAACATCCAGAAGCCATTGATTCTGATCTGTTCATCTTTCCTTTTATCTGTTCATTCATTTTATAGTCACTGAATTTGAGGGACTTGAATTGGATTCTAGAGATACAATGGAGGGCAAGGTATACATGGTTTCTCTCCACACAGAATATATTGTACAAAAGAATGGGGAAAATGTGAAATATGCTCAGTACAATAAATTCTAAACAGTTAGGAACAAGGCATTACATGATTCCATTAACAAAAGATCCTGAGGCAGTTCAAGAGTTTCATATCTATGCCCATGCCAAGGAAAGGAGACCAATTGAAATGTGGAAAGTATCTAATAATATCACATGTGAGCAAATTTTGCTGAAATGATACAAAAATTACTGCCGTCAGTCATCATTAGGGAACTCCAGAAAGTTCAGCTGGATTCAGAAGAGACTGTGGAATGAGGAGCATTATTGCTGCTGTCAGGTGGGCGTCTTGACTTTCCCCCATATTGCCCATCTGGCCTGCACTTTGATCTGATTCTGACTAGCCTACCGCTGGAGCCTCCATACCAGCTAACCTGGTCCCAATTTGTCTTCAATCCATCTCCTTCTCATTTCTTTCAGGTCTATTCCCCTTCAAGTAAAATTTTTGGTTACTTCACAGTTCTGTTCAGAAACATCGTGGTTCAAAGTCTTTTTTTTTTGGTCTTTTTTTTTTTTTTTTGTGGTTCAAAGTCTTAACACCATATACCATCATTCAAGACAGTTGACTTATTGCATTTTGTCTGAAATCTGCCCTGGTTATTTAAATCCTACTATCCAACCAAAGATTTGGTAATTTGTTTTCAGAATCTTGAAAACCCTATGGGACAGTTCTATTCTGTCCTTCAGGGCCTCGTTGAGTGGGAATTGATTGGATGGAAACTTCTTCCCCCCCCCCCCCTTCCTTCTGTTTAGGAGTTCTTGGTTGATGTACTTTCTGTTTACTATTCTCTCATGCCTTTTCAAACCTGGTTGAAACTTGATCTCTTTGATTATAATTGTCTCTTCATCTGGATCATCCCCAAACTTTTCATTGTATTTGTCAGGGTCTCAACAAGATCAATGTAGTATATTCCACCTCATTGAGCTCATTGAGAAAGAACTAAAAAAAGAGAATATTTACATAAATATGGACAGGGACCAGGGACACCAACATGAGATGATCTGATACCCCATGGTCAACAAGAATAAGGGCTCATTACCTCCTAGGCCTGAAGAGGCAAAGAAGATAAGGTTAGAACACCAAGGAAGTCACACAACTCAACCTTTAGGCTACCATTCAGGGTCATTCATGGTACTTCCACAATCTACCTTGGTGATTTAAATCCTACATAAACAACAATGAGCCATTTCATTAGAATAAAGCCCTACAATTTCGCTGTCTTCTCTCACTATTACCCACAATGCCATTAACTTAATTCAACAAAAGGACAGAAGACCAGCCAATGAGTCGATTGATTCAATCCAGACAAGTCAGTCTTCTTAGACTCAGACGATGGATTTTTCTCAGGAGAGAAAATACACAGGGGCAGAGAATATCCAGCAAAGTATTCCACCCCCTCAACCATAAACACACATTTCTTCCACTCATCACACACCTCTGAAATAACACATTATTCAAGACCTAACACAAATTCCAACAGATTTCAAATTCCTCTCAGGTATGCCACTTATTGCCCTCCTGTTAGAAAAGCTTTTGCCCAATTTTTAACTTAAATTCTTTGTTATGGTCTCTATCATGGCACCTCACTTTGTACTGTAGCCCCATTATATGGAAACTCAATGATCTTTGATAAATGTCGATAGTTATAGAAAGGCTTCAGGCCTTTTGTTCACAGGATCTCTATGAGTCGTGCTCGACTTGACCACAATCAATAACAACAACCTATTAGAAGAATCTTGCTTAGGTTTGATTTCCCCAAAGGCAGACTCTGGAATGAGAATTTGTAACAGAGCAATGTATTGGAAAGTTTCCTAGGTAAAACTGGATGACCAATGGGGAAAGAAGAAGAGATGGCTGTCAAACCATGGAGCTGGTGTGACTTAGAGCTGCAGGAGAGGACTCTTGTCAACATCCACGTGGTCACTGGGTTGACCCAAAAGGACTCAAGCAGAAGCACTTCTTGCTCTGATAAAAACCAGTCATAGATGAAGGCCTCCCAGTTCTCTTGGCCTATGCTAGTGCTGACTGTAGAACATGGACAAAAGTGATAAAAGGATTATTGAGAATAAGTGACAAGCACTGATAGTGTCTTTTATGACACATATCTTCCCTTCATTCCTGGATAGTAAGCTTCTCTAGAATGAGGACTGCCACATATATCTCTGTAACACACTGAGCACCAGGGCTGGCTTCATGGACTCTGTTTTGAATGGTCCCATACTTGATTTAATGCTCTATTGCCACCATTTTGGAATTCTTCATAATTGTTGAACATGTTGTTGTCAGGTGTTTTGAGTCATCTCCAGCTCCCTATGCACTACAGAACCAAACACTGCTAGTCCTGCAAAATCTTCACGCTCACTGCTGGATGCGAGCCCGTTTTTGCAGGCACTGCGCCAATCCATCTTGCAGAGGGTTTTCTTTTTTCTCCTATGATATCCTTTTAGGGATCATCTCATTTTGATAGCATGCCCAGAGTGTGCAAGATGAAGTCCTACTATCTTTGCTGTAAGGGGCACCCTGGGGTGTACTTTCTTCCAAGAGAATGGTTTGTTCCTTTTTGCACTCTGTGTGGTTTGTTCACTCTTCTTTACCGACACCTGCATGTTTTCTTACCACTTGGCCCCACAAGTTATGTAGGCAGTTTTCTAGCATGTGTTTGGCACGAAAATAGTCTGTGTTATTTACTGAATGAAAGAATGAACGCCTGACATCCATTAAGTAGCTAATGAATGCAGGCTCAATGGGTGCATGAGGAGAAACTGTTGTCCTTTTGTCTTCAAGTTCAGAAATAAAAATGTTGGTCTTGCCAGCTGACCCCCTCCTCCACTTTCCCCTGTCTTCACACTTTTCTTGAGCCCCGCTGACACTTGATGAGATGTGGGTAGGACTTGTTTATTTTGAGCTGCTATTTATTTTTTCTCTTCCCGTGACACCAAAGATTTCTGGCATTAGGCAGCCTTGGGGCGTCACTATTTTTGTTTCTTAGGCAGAATAATTAAATTTAGGCTCTCTTGTTTTTCTCTAGGAAGAAGGCTGTGAGCAACAAGGGATGAGTAAGCTGCTGCAGCGGCTTGGTTGGGAAAGGGTTCCAGAGAGCCTAGGTGTATTCCTCTGGTGCACATTGATTATGGGTCCACACCGAGAGGAGCCAGAAAAGGTTTTTCTCTGAAAGGTTCATCTCACTTTTCTTCTGTGTAGGAGAAACACGAATATGTTTTAGATCTCAGAACTGTAGGAATGACCTAGATTAAGGATCATGAGCTGACTCTAGTCTCCTGTTAAGTTTTCTAAATAAAGTTTCATTGGAACATAGCCAGCCTTATTTATTATGATATTATCTCTGCTTACTTTCACTATACGATGAAAGAGTTGAGCAGTTTTGACACACTGTATGTCCTGCAAAGCCAAAAGTATTTAGTTTTATGAAGCTCTTAGAGCGTCATAAATCACATTAGCCTTTTGTAGCAGACAGAGTCCATGATCTGCCCACATCCCCTGCACACGCTGATTACTACCTCCTTGCTCTAGGTTCTGGCTTTGTTATATTTGCTTGTTTTGTTTTCTGCTGGTCCAGAGCACATTTAGTAGCCTTCAGGGAAAGGTATCTGAAAGGTACCCTTGAGAACAATTTCTATCAATAATGGTAGAGTGAGGAGGAAATCCCCTGGCTCCTTGCTCACCGGTTGAGCTAACGCTGAGATGTGTTCCACATTGTTTCCCAGGGCTCAGCGGTAGGATGCAGTCACTTTTGTCCACAGAGGTAAATCTATTAACCATCTTACCCTGTTTTGGCTAGCTTCATTTTAGCCTAGTGAGGTTGCTGGAAGTCACCTGGGAAATAAATTTTATTCTCATTTATACTTTAAAATACTTCTAGGACAATCTAAATTAAGATACTCTGGTCTCTTGCAATCCAAAGACACTTGGCTTTAATCCAGTATCTACTCTACAGAAGAAACATAGGAAATCTCCTGTGCGGTTACTGCTGGAGGAGGGTCAGCTATGAGTTGGTTCCAATTCGAAGATACATCACAATAACACCGCTCATTGAAGATTCTGATAAGCATTGCACTAAACATACATATCTTCCCAATGAAGTCCTCAAGTGTTAATGATCTGGTCTCTATCCAAATTCTTAGCTTCATTTCTCCCATCTGCTCAACATCTGACCCCAGGCCATACAAATATCTTTTTCTCCAGTTTCTTGAGCTGCCATGATCTTTGATTATGATATTCCCTTTGCCTTGCCAATACCTACTTGCTTTTCAAGTCTTAGATGAAATATCATATCCTCTGGGAAGTCATCCATGAAATAACAACAAAGGGTGCTCACTAAATGATTCTGAACTGTACTGTGCTTCTCTCTTCTGGTCCTTACAAAATGATTTATTCCTAGCTGAAATGTTGGACCTCCCTTTAAACCATGCAGCTCCATAGGAACAAACACTGTATTTTTCTTGTTCCCTTACTACAGCCCAGTGTCTGTTGAATGACAGAGTGGAAGGGTTAATAAAAGAATAGCCTTTGTGTGGGAGTGCAGATAGCACACAGGCCCTGGGCTGTTCCTCAGAGGAGGCAATCCACTTTGTGTTTAAGCCTTAACCCAGATACACGAGGAATGTAGGTCGTTGGACAATCTGGAGCTGCTCTCCTACTTTCTCTTCCTTCAAGCCGAGAGACAATGGGAAGGAGAATTGACCAATTTCTTACTTCATGTTTAATCCCCCATCATACACCCTCTTGCATCACAGGTCACAGGAACCTGGAACTACAGCCTAGTTTTACCATATACATGCCTGTATATTCTTCCTTCTTTTTGAATCGTTCACATCTTCTCTGTTTCTGATCTCCCACCCTAGAACACCTTCCAAAGGATTCTAAGGAATACTTGGAATTTCCATTAGGCACATTTCCAAAGACAGCCCCAAGTGCTTTTGGGATGCTGTGAAATATCGGAAAATACTGTTCTTCATGCTGGAGATCACAGGAGATTTTCTCAGTTTTGTTTTCTCCCCAAAGCAGACCCTAATACTAGGATTTTGGGAGCAGGGTGTTTGTTAGAAGACGATCCTGAGAAGTATAAGTGAGGAAATTGGCAACATGAATTAAGGAAAGGAGAAAAGTTAGTAAGAGGGCTTTAATGAGTATAATGTTGCCGAGGATGGACAGAACCCAGTGCAGGCAAAGAAAGATAGTTTATTAAGGAGAAACTGCCAGGCTGGCTCCCAAGCAGAAGACCAGCCCCCACTGAGTTAGAGGGGGATTTTATACTTTCTTACATGGGAACTGGGGAAGGGGATGCTCTCATATGCTTCCTTCAAGATTAGTGAAGTGGGCTGGGGTCTCAGATAACTATTTTTGGAAAAACGGGGGTAGGGTACTTTCACGGAGAAAAAAAATCACGACTGCTGTTTCCTGTTATTGGATTCTCTCAGTATCCATTCTGGGAGAGGAAGGAGAGGTCTGCAGTCCTAATAATGAGTAGTTTACAACTATGGACAATGGAGGTTCATTCTCAGTAGGGATATCTGAGAAATGGCGCTGAACATGTCTCATGATCTGACAGTGAGGACGGATGCTGTAGGATTTAGCCTTTGATCCATCCCCTCAAAGATTTTCACTCTCTTTCATGTCCATATTGTTTCTATTTTCTGTGGAACAAGCTTCTGTCCTGCCCAAGAAGAGAGTTTCAGGCCCGTGGGAGGAAATTGTCAGGATGGTGGAGATAGTCTGAGAGACACGTATAGAGCTGTGGTGGCTTGGTCCATAGGAAGTTGCACTGATAAACCATCGCTGGCACCTCTTTGATGGTTTGAATCCTCCAGTGGTTCCACGGGAGAAAGATGGGTAATCTCCTCCTGTGTGATTTACAGCCTCCAAATACCCAGTGGAGGGTCAGCTAGGAGTCAGTTCCAACTCATAGGCAATGAGAGGGAAAGAGAGGGATGCAAACTCAAGCTGGCTAAGTTAATAGCACAATCGGATTATCTGCTGGCATGAGATTCAAAATTTGCATCATTTATTTATATGTATTTATATACATTTTAAAGGGATAGCATTCAAAATACATACCAATCTGCATAGTGTGGGTACAGGCCAATCAGAACTGATGCTAGTATCTAGTACTGATGTCTATGATTATGATAATGAAAAACTGACACTCAACCCTCCCAAGAATACGAAGTCCCTGGATGACACAAATGGTTTGTGTTAACCTACTAATCCAAAGGCTGACAGGTTGCATCCACCCAGTGGCTTTTAAAGAAGGCTTGCTAATCTGCTTTCACAAAAATCACAGTAAAGAACCTGGTATGAAGTGCAGTTCTTCTCTGCAACATGTTGACATGAGTCAGAACTGGTTCCATGTCAACGGGTTTGGCTTTTAGGTTTTAATGACACTGAGATGATAAGAGGCACAGTTCTCAGACTGAGACTTCTCCAGGAACGACTGATACAATTTCTATGATGATACATGATTTCAGAGCTTTTATGTGAGCCTGCATGAGCTCAGAACAACTAAAGCAAAGGTCAAAGACAATCTTGTGAGTAAGTTGGATTTGGGTATCACTTCAGAGCAGAGACTAAAGTCTCTCACTTCCTTTACCCAGTCACCTGTCTTTAGGTTCATTTCAAAAGGTTTCCAAGGGTCACGAAACCCCCAGTTTAGTGGCAGACGGTAACCCTGGAGATTGATTACCTCTCCTCCCATCCTGATTTCAGAGAACAAGCTGGGCGCTGGACACAGCTGGATGGTTCAGGAGCAGCGAGTCGCATTACTCTTCCAGTGAATGTGCTCACTATTCTGCATGTGCTTTTCAGGGGTGATCAACAACACTCCTGCCTCTAAAACTAATGTGTCAGAGAAATTGAAAATCCTTTAAAAACCTCCTATGGTCTCCTTTTCCCACTTTTAATTTCGTTATTGATTTTCATTAAGCCTCCAGAGGCCCCCAGAGTATCTAGAGCTTTCTTTCCTTCAAAGAGAAAGACTTTGGCACAGTAGCTTGTTCTCAGCATTGGTAGGCTGTTAGGGAGGCAGCAGTCTTACAAACTAATGAGCCCTCCTCCTCGTTCTGAGGCTCTCGGTCTGCCCAGGTGAAAAGTCCAGGAGCTACCCAGGATTTCACTGTCCCCACTGTGGAGGACAAAGCTATTTGAGGCCAAAGTCTATCCTGAAGGTACAAGAGACACAAAATTAAGATGAGAAGTAGGTGAAGGATGTGAAGTTGCTTCTGTATATTAACAGATTTATCAGTACGTTTTGAAATTACTTGAATTATAAATTAGCTGTGCTTTGTAAAAATGGTAAAAATGGCAACTGTGCTGACTGGGGTAAAAAAAAAATCTTTAAGAAACAGAAGTCCTAAGGCTCATGTGACACTTTCTCCTGATAGCCAGAGCTGGCTAGTGGCTCTGTGCTTGTGCACTACAGTCTTGGAAGTTTTCCTACTCTACAGAGAGATCTCTGGCCACAAATACTGAGGTAGTCACTCTTTTGGGTAGGTTACTAAAACACGAGAATATTTTCTTCATGGCTCTTTTTCTGATTCTATGTTGAAAGCAATCAAAAATGGCATTTAAGTCTTTGTTCCTCTCAAGTCTTAAAACAACATTACTTTCTTTTAGTTATGAGTCCCGTCCCAACTCACCCAGTAGAACCAGTTGAACCCCTTGTATTTGCTTGCTTTTTCCAGTATGACAATGAATTGCACCCAAGAAAACATGTTCATGTGTTCCTTTGTTCCTCTTGTGTTTGAAGAGAACTCCACCATTCACCCCTCTATTTGTTCAATCAAAAGAAATCAAATGCCTTTCACTTAAGAGGCATGCTTCGAGGTGTTGAGAGGTCTATACAAGTCAGGCCGCATTCCTAAAGTTTAAAGCAAGAAAAAAAAAATCAAACCTATTGCTTCCTACTTGATTTCAATTCATGTTTGACCCTGTGTTTCATAATAGAACCAAGCTCCATAGGGTTTTAAGCCACTGTGACATTTTAGAGGTATATTGTTGTTAGGTGTCATTGATTTGAGTATGACTTATAGCAACCCTATGAACCCTATGAGGTTTGAAGCCTGCTCTCTCCTACACCATCCTCATCATTTCTGACATGCTTGAGACCATTGCTAAAGTTACAAGGACAAGCCATCTTGTCAAGGGTCTTTCACTCTTGCTGACCTTCCACTTTTCCAATCATGATGTCCTTCTCCAAGGAACAGTCTCTCTTAATATGTCAAAAGCCATCTTCACCTTCAAGGAGCATTCTGGCATTACTCTCTGCAAGATGTATCTGTGTGCTCTATTGGCATTTCACCATTTCATGGGATATTCAGTAATATTTCTCCAAAACCACAACTCAGAGAAGTAAAAAGCTTCTGTTACTAGATGAGTTCTTAACCATGTGCTCCACACAGGCAGGCTTGTTGTAATTATGCACTATAGAGTCAGAATCGATCCATAGCTGAGCCTCCAGCAGGTTTTCAGAGGCAGCGAATCTCACTAGGAGAAGATTGCCCCTCTTTCTTCTGAGGAACAGCTGGTGGTTTAGAACTGAGTGCCCTTGGGATTACAGTACAATTTCTTATCACTGGACCACCAGGAAATAGTCACATGAACTGTATAACCTATGTAACACTTGAAAAAACAGTATAAGAAAGTATCAGCTTCCTGCTTTTCTTAATCTATTTAGATTGGCATTGAGAAGTCTTCAATTTTTCTCTTTCTCTTCCCTTGTTTTTGTTTGTTTGTTTTTAAAGATGTTATCTGCCAAGTCACAAAGGGGAGAAAAGCAGACTGGATTTTAAGTGACCCAAACATGTGCGAATGCACACTTGTGCCTTGTTACAATTTCTAACACACACACAAACACACTGTCTGAAAGGGAAGTGATTCTAAGGAACATCTGGTCACAGAGCCCCCTCTGCTGAGAAGAGTCTGAGACAAGAACAGGAAGAAAGTAGGGGTATAGCTGGGAATGAAGCCCAGGGTTCTGTTCTCCGCATCAGATCAACAGTCCTACTTCTCCACTGGGCAGACAAGGAGGTGAGGAAGTGCCCTCCCTCTCTTCTGCTGCCTTCCCTCCATATCTTGTATTTCCCTCTTTTCCCCTTTTACTCTTTCTTCAATGAAAACCACACACTGCAGACAACCCAGATAAAAAGAATCCCACTGTCTTCCCCCTAAGGGAGGATTTTTT
>NW_006399882.1:3653403-3657729 GCF_000299155.1 Elephantulus edwardii | reverse complement strand
TGGCTCCTTGGAGGCAAGGATTCTGAGGCTCCGTCTAACATACTTTGGACATGTTGTGAGGAGAGACCGGTCCTTGGAGAGGGACATCATGCTTGGGAGGGTGGAGGGACAGCGCAGGAGAGGAAGGCCCTCTATGAGGTGGATTGATTCAGTGACTGGGATAATTGGGTTGTGAGTGTCAGAGACAGTGCAATTGGCACAGGACAGAGCGGAGTTTAGGGCTGTTGTACATAGGGTCACTATGAGTCACAAACGACTCGACGGCATATAACAACAACAACATATTGTTATGATCCTGAAAATGTCATTCAGTCAGCTTTCTTTTCCTTTGTCAAATAGAAACATTAACATCAATATCTTAGAAGTGTTCAAAGAATTAAGTAAAAGACAATAAGTGATCTTGAATGTAACATGATAATAACAGAAAAACTTTGCCATTGAGTATGACTCATGGTGTGACCCACAGGGGACAAAGTAGAAATTCTCTGTCGTGTTTTACTCCCTATAATCTTGCTGGCTGCTGTGGAGTGGACTGTGACTCATGGAGATCCCAAGAGCAGAATCCCTCCACAGTGTAGAGAAGCCTGTGGCCCAATAGAGGCAGATTATCAAGGTTTTCTCCCCAGATGCCACGGGGTGGGTTCAAAGAGCCAACGTTTAGATTAGTTGTGGAGCTTTTTAACCATCCATGACACCTAGGGACAAGTAAGAGACCAGGACAGGATTTTAAATCTTCCTTAGGAGGAGGGCTACAAACGGCCCAACAGAACTTGGTCATCAGCTGGCTGGATGTAATAGATACCCCGTAAGCTGCTGCTAAGAAAAATAGTGATAACAGTTTGCTAGTCTAATATTAGAATAGATGTCAGACATGCACATGCACTCTCTGTGTTCCTGAAGTCCTGACATACTTCCTAAAGACTGACTGAAACTTCTTCAAGAGTTTTTGTGCCAAGTGTATGAGGGGGTGAAAACAAAAGTTACTGAGGAAAAGTAGGGAACCCTTACAGAGCTGGGAGTGGAGAGCCTGAGAGAAGAAACCAAGTCATTTTTCTCTCTGGTCCATTTCTCTGGGCTAGAGGTTTTTTAGGGGAATAGATTTTCCGGCTGCCCCTCTGAATACTTACATTATGGAGAAGAAACACAGATCAGAAATAGTTCATATACAGTCAGATGCAGTTCATATCTTATCACCAAGTAAATATTATCAGTTTTTAAAAGTTCAGAATGATGGCTGTTGTTAGATGCCAATACGTTGACTCCTATTCTCTGGACCCTTTGAATAACAGATCGAAATGGAAAACTTTTAGCAGAAATGCGTGGTGTTCTTCAAGTCTACTGGAGTGGAAAACATGTTCAAAACCTTTGTTTTATCCTTTGCCGCCTCCAGAATTTATTTAAAAATTGTACTCTTCAAAGTATTAAAGAGAAACCTGAACCATGCATTTTTAGGTTGAATTCAGAGGAAAGGGGGTAGGAGCCTGTTTCTGCAGGGTCTGAACTTTCAGGCTCCTTTCTCTTGGTCTGATTTGTGGGCTGGTTTCCCCAAGAGCTCTTCTGGGTTCCACTGATGCCGAGGTCAGCTGATGAGCAGAAGTCTTTTGGGTGTCTTCCAGACCTCCTCCTTTCTTACAAAGAATTATTTAAAGCAGCAATCCTGATCTCATGCTGGGGCCCGTTATAAGCTGCTAAAATAAAGAAAATTAGGGGTTCCAGGGCTGGCTAAGTTTGTCATGTTCACCAAATTGCAAGGAATTTTTGTAGTTCTTGTATATTGCTCTACAAGGACTAGATTTAATCACAGGGAAACGTGCCTGGGAGGCCCAGGTTAGCTCCTTTTGTACAGTGACACTGCCACGAATCTTCACTTAGGTAGAATATAAAATAAGATTATCACACTAGCCCATACCAGCTGAGTCCATATTTGAGAAGGTAGGTGCTTTTCCCTTCTAGTGCAAATGATAAATTTTGCAACAGAAGTCTTTATAATTTTTTCTGGCAGTATTTATTGCCAAGGTCTTCCCCTTTTCCTCTTAGGGCCTGCTCACACACCAAAGAGTCCTACCCAAGTGGACATGTGACCTGTCTCCCTGTGTCAGAAGTAGTTCCTACTCAAACTAAGACAATCAGTCTTTCACCTTGGATTGGAATTGGCTTCTCAGATGCTGCTGAATATCTGTTGGATTTTTTTTTTTTTAAGAACTGAAGTCCAGTCAGCAATGGGGACTTTGCATTAGCTTTACATGTTGGGAAGCAGAAAGAACTGGCCAGGATGAAGAAAGAGAAAGAGAAAGACAGAATGAATGATGACCACATGCAGAGAGAACCAGAGACGAGGAACCACTTGCTTTAAGAGAGGAATTTTTACCTTGCTTTCTCAGTTACTAGTTCCAGCCTACTGTCAACAATAACCTTTGATTTCGTTATAAATCTCTACATCGTATCAAAAGGAGCCCTGGTGGCTTAGTGGTAAGGGGCTGTGATTTGAATCCACCAGCTGCTATGCTGGAGAAAGATGGGAACTCTTCCATGCAATTTAAAGCCTCGGTAAACTCACTGGAGTTGATTTGACTCAAAGGTACATAACAACAAGATTATCTTATTGATGAACGTCCTTGGGTAACACAAATGGTGAAATATTACTAACAGAAAAGTTGACTTTTTAAACAAGAAAGAGAAACAAGCCTGGGATCTCTTTCCAAAAAAGCTACGACCTTAAAAACTCTATGAAACAACAAAGTATGAGTTTCTTTCTCACCACATACTCTCCAACATTTATTACTTGCTGCTCTGTTAAATTTCACCACTGTTACTGGAATAAGATGGTACCTCATTTCGGTTTTGAATTGCATCTCTCTTATTGCCAGTGCTTTGGAGCATTTCTTTATGTGTCTGTTTGCATTCAGATATCTTCCTCTGTGAAAATTCTTTCCATGTCTTTTGTCTATTTTGTAATTGGGTTATCAGTCTTTTTCTTGTAGAGGCCCAGGAGTATTCTGTAAACTTTTGTTATAAGACCTTGTGTGAGATGGTATTACCAAATGTTTGTTCCCAGTCTGTAAGTTTTCTTTCCACCCTGTTGGAAAACATTTTTCATACACACGTGGCTTTACTCTTTAGAAGGTCCTATGCATTAATTTTATCCTCTTTGGACTGTGCGTTTCTGGTTGTATTTGGCAGTCTCTTTATACCTTGGACTAGCACTTCTAAGCTTGATCCCAGTTTGTCTCTTATGAATGTTACGGTTTTTGGTTTCTGGAAGGCAGTTTGGTGCTTTCTCAAAAAGCTGAGCATAGAAATTCCATATGACCCAGCTATTCCACTACTTGGAATAAACCCTGAGAAAATTAGAACTGAGACACAAACTGGGATTTGTACACCAATGTTCATAGTAACATTAGCAAGAGCATAAAAAATCCCAAATGTCCAACTATAAACGAATGGATTGAGAATTTCTGGTACATTCTCACAATGGAATATTATTCAGCATGCAGGAGCAATAACTTTGTAAACTATTACCTAACTTGGGAGGGCCTGGTGGTACATTCTCACAATGGAATATTATTCAGCATGCAGGAGCAATAACTTTGTAAACTATTACCTAACTTGGGAGGGCCTGGAGAGCATTATGCTGAGTGAACTAACTCAGTCCCACAAGGATAAATATTTTATAAAATAATTATTGTAGAATGAGTATAAGAATCCAAGAAAGGTGGGAGAGGTTGGAAGCAGAGGGATGTGGATGTGTGGGGGAGGGGGGGTAACGAGGTAGGGGGGTGGTTAATGGGTGGAGGGATGAGGGAAATGGAAAGAATTTGTTCTTGAAAGCAATGTATTGGAATTTTGTAAATAAACTAGTAGAAAACTTGAAAACATATGGAATGCTTAAAAAAACCCCAAAAAAACCCCAAACAACACCAAAACTCTATAAACTGCCCAGCAGTTCTGAGTCAACAACACCTTACAAACTTCCTGTTTCTTTCATGTGTATATGTGTGTGTAACTGGAGTGAGTTTTGTTCTTTGCAATAAAGAGGTTTGAAGGCAAACTTGCATTCATTGTTTCACTTGTGATTATCAGTAATGTTTTCAAGATTGCACCTTTGTTTTAAAAGAAGAGGTCAGGCCCTAGGACTAGAACTGAGAAGTGGTGCTCTGTTCTCCTTGTCTAAGTGTTGCACTCACTATTTTATCTGCCAGTGATGCTGTAACACAACATGTACTTTAAAAAAAAACAAGAACAAAAACAAAAAACAAGAAAAACCCTACATGTACTTTTGTTCTGTTTTCAATTTTTTGCATTAGGAAAAACAGAGAGAAAGAAGAG
>NW_006399882.1:3650957-3651578 GCF_000299155.1 Elephantulus edwardii | reverse complement strand
CTCTCACTACTCTAAAGGGCCCCTTTGGCAGTAGGAAACACATAGACTATTATGGAGATTGATTTTGGAATTTAGGTGCACTGTTATTAATTGTGTTTAGCCGTACATGTTCATATCCTTGAAGATGTATCATGGGAGTGTTACAACCTAGAAGACACAAATTTAACTAACAAGTTATAAGTACATGAGTCCAAAAATTATGGAAAAGTAAAAGAAAAGATTCTTTCATTATTTTACAAACCCTCCCCCAGGTCACCTCCACCATGGAGCCATCGCTCTAGACTCCTGTGATGACAGAAATACCTAGTCACATATCTCTAAAGGGAGGATTTAATGGAAAATTAAACATAACTAACAGAGATGGCTCAGGAAATGTATTCTGTCTGTATTATTTTTGTTTTTCTTTTTTTCCCCCCTAGCTATTGTGGAACGTAGAGAAGCCAAAGCACAAGGAAGAATCCAAGATACTAAAGAGCTGAACAGAAGATTCCAAAAGGCAGCACGGAATGACAAAGCCAAACATTACAATGAAATGTGCGAGGAGTTAGAGTCAGAAAATCAAAAGGGCTGAACTCGCTCAGCATTTCTTAAGCTCAAGGAACTGAAGAACAAATTCAAACC
>NW_006399882.1:3630307-3646197 GCF_000299155.1 Elephantulus edwardii | reverse complement strand
GGAGGGGAGAGGAGAGGAGAGGAGAGGAGAGGAGAGGAGAGATTCTATAATTGATATTCCCCAGAGAGGAGCTGTGATTTTCCCATCTGGAATGGATTTTTCAAAAAGTCTTACTGGGAGCCCACCAGGTTGGAATGGCTCCAAGACTCCTCATCACATCATTGGCAAGAGCCTCTTTTCTTCACAGAAAGGTGTGAATTTGACCTTTTCTTTGGTCACCAAGGTTGCCATATTCAGCTACTTATAAGTGAGACCCAAAGGGCTTTGAGGAGGAGCAGCCCACAGAGTTCTATTTGAAGAATGCCAAATGGTACTCCTGGACCCAGCTGGTACTTCTCTCTTGCACAGTGCCTGGAATGTGTACAGCTATATTTGTTGAGTTATAATATAATTGCTTACAACAGAATCTGATATATATATATATATATTTAAAAGAAGGATAATAACAAGGTTTTTGGAGAGGAAAGAAAACTCTCAAACCTGCTAGCTGTGCCATTGAGCAAGTCCATATCCTCGGGTTTCAGTTTCCTCATCTGGAGAATGAAACCAATTATAGTATCTACTTCACAGGAGAGAGTTAAAAGAGTTAGTATTTCTGAATCCTACATAGTATTGACCCTGGGTTTATTTTAATTTGCCTAAAAAAATAAGAAAGAAATGTTGCCCTATTGTTCTTCCTTCCCACATGCCCAATCAATTCTAGGAAACAGCTCTTACAAGGAAGACTTTGAAAGCTTAACATAATGAATATCCTTTAATCTCACCTCCTCCTATCACTGGTTTTCTTTTGTCAAATAATTCTGTTTGAATGCCTCTGCTAAACACGTCTGCTTCCAGTTAAATGGTATAGGAGAGAAAAGCTTGGGACTCTCCCTTATGTTTTATATAATGTTTTAGATTTAGAAACTGTGAGATTTGGCAAGAAGGGAGGACCGAAGTGTTGAGTCGTGGTCTCTTTGGGACATTACAGGATGAGATAATGCTTCATCCACCAGGGGTGAGGGGCTCTCTCCTGAAATAGGTGAGATTGACCCTGTTGGACCAGGAAGAGAATGGAAAATGCAGGAGGGGACTTGTGACTTTTCAACAGCAAACAATAATTACATATTTATTTTACAATGGATAAAATGTCTTTGTGAAAGTTAGTCAGTACCAAAGATTTAGACATTGACCAGGATCTTGACTCCTAAGTTGTGAAGAATGACTAATATTATTGAAAATCCTCTACGTATGTTGGTATATTGCCCACACAAACATATGTATATATTATGCTTAGACGCTCTGATAATGCATTGGTTAAACTTTTGGCTGTGAACCAAAAAGTTGACCTATCAAGGTCACCAGCCACCACCACCATGAGGCAGAAAAGGCCCAATTATCTTCCCCTGTGAAAATTACGGTCCAGGAAACCCTATGAAGCAGTTGTCCTCCATAATAGTGGCTTTTGAGTTGTGATCAATTCAATGACAAACAACTTCATATTTATAGAAATTCAACTTAGGAATGCCATTGGCGATGTCTTGCTATGTGGCCACTTTTAGATCATAATCTCAAAGGGTTTTTAGTTAAAGTATAGCTAGAGATTATAAAGATATTGTTTTGGGGGTTTCAAAAGTCATATTTAGTTACATATTTGCATCAAGAGTAGCCTTTACCTCAACTCAAACTATCAGAACCTCCCTTCTGAGGACAGTGCAATTTCTGAGATGTCTTTGAATATTTCTTAAGCTTTCACAGAAATAACTGAAGCTACATCAGCAATGGGGACACTGCATGAGTATCCTATGCCTGAAAGAGCTGCAAGCTGTCTCCTACAGAGAAGTTTACATTAATTTTTTTTAGCATACATTTCTAAGTAGGTTTGACTTTTGGTTTGGTTTACAAACATTTCACAAATGTATACAGTTCTAACATCAACATAGAGAGTGATCAGTTGGCCTAGTGGACAGAAGGTGATGCTACCAAGCCAAAGGTGGGTGACTTTTAATCCACTGCCCCAAGGCCTATTTCTCATTGTTTTTGTTCAAACATTCTTCTAGGTTGTGTAGCCCTGGTGTCCACTTGCCGTACAGGGGTAACTTGTGGTTGCTGTGAAGCTGAACACTGTGATGCTGATGAGTCAAATGTGATAATGGTTACCCATGGTGGGCAGTGTTTGGTGGAGCTCCCGGATTAAAACAAGCTTGGAAGCAGGAGTGGCATCCACTTCCATAATAGCTTAACTCGGGAAAACCTACGAACCTGGAGAAAGGACAAAAGTCACACAAGGTTTGAGAACTTTTGTTCATTGGGTCGCTATGAGTCTCCTACAACTCATTGGCACTTAACAACAAAAACAACAACATACAGTTCTATAAACCTTACCATAGCAAGACTGAGAATATTTCCATCCTCCCCAAAGTTCCCTTGTGCCCATTTTTGGACAACTTCACCTTTCCCTGGAGACTGTTCATAGCAGTCAGGGGTCTACTCTTCTTTCCTACGGTCTTGCATTTTACATAATGGCATTCAAACATCTGTGATCTTAACTCAGGTCCAGGGATAAGCTCCTTAAGATCCTGCAGCTCTTATTACAATTATAGTCATGTCGCTGCTGTTGTTGTGCCATCAAGTCACCAATAACTCATAGTGACTCTCTGTACAACAGCTCTGAAGACTGCCTGTCCTGAGCCAGTCTCACTGACGTCAACATACTACACTTTATAAATGACAAATTAATAAAACATACAACCTCCATCTCTTCTGCTGGCTTTAACTTATGTAGAAACCCTGGTTTGTCTAGTGGGGTCTTTACAATATCCCTAAAGCGTCCTTCATGAAGTACTCCACAAATACAATTATTGAATTACTTAATTAGTAATTGAATGACACCAAGAAGAGCACTCTAAGCAGCTATTTATGTGGCAAAAACAGTCTGATGTTTTATGGTATAAAGTCTTATAATATGTATGAAACACCCAGAGTTCTTACTAGTCAACATTTCCCGGAAAAGCCAAGTAAATTTTTGGCAAAATATTGACTTTTTAAAACAGTTTTCTTTTTATTGAGTGAAAGTTTACAAAGCAAATTACTTTTGAATCAAACACATTTTGTTTTATAGCAATGATTACAATATTCATAATGCAATTTCATCCTGCTTCCATGTAATTCTCATTTCCACTAATCCTTCTAGTCTATCTCTTCCTGCTTTCTGGGCTTTATCCTTGAGCAAATGATAATCTTATGACCTCATATGAATAGCTATTCTAAGGAAGCGATGCCTTCTTGGTGTTACTGGCAACTTTATAGGCCTGTCTATTGTTTGTTTGCAGGGAGCTTTGGTGGTCTAGTGATTGAGGATTTGCACTGCCAAACCAAAGGCAAGTGGTTTGAAGCCACCGACTGCTTTGAGGAAGAAAGATGGACCATCTCTTCCTGTGTGATTTACAGACTGAAAACCCACTGGAGGGTCAACTATGAGTTTGTTCTGACTCAAAGGCAAAAACAACAACAGCTTTGTTTGATTGAAAGTTAAACCATAGGAGAGGGTGTATGTGCGTGTGTGTGTCTGTGTGTCTGTGTGTATGGGGGTAGTGAGTAAAACTGATGTAAATGATTAGAAATCAGAACAATTCCAGGCAATCCTAGGTGCTTGGTCATTGTGTTAAATTAATTAAAAGACAGAAACTCATGACATATTTGTCACTTTGTCTTTATTTTGTCTTACTTCATTTTGGAAATGTTTATTCTGTGGTTTTTGCATTCCAAATCTTCTGCAGCAACTCTGACATTATGACGATGCTGAGAAGCAAGATCACAAAATCCTCAAAATCCAACTTATTTTCTATGTACTCTTCAAGTTCAGAGAGGATCTCTTTGTATTTTGGTTTGGTTTCTTGTCCCTGTAAGAACAAAGCAAAGTAAGTAAAACCCAATTCACAGTGACAGCTTGTTTACAGACACACACATTAATGAACATATTCATGGAAATCACACTGCTTCCAGTACTAACTACCAGGCACTGGGCTAAATAATTTTATTAACCATCTAATTTAATCTTCACAGTAATCTTACTGAATTTTTATTATTGCTGTTCCCATTTTATAGATGTATTATCAGCTATTCAGTGAAAATTAAGGTACTTGGCTTGCAATGGGTAGATCGTGGTAGAACCTGAATTCTTAGGCTTTTCTGACTGATTCTGAGGAATCTCATCTCTTAACTACTGAGGTATCTTTTCCTCTATGAACATAGTTATGGTAATGCTTTCAGATGTTCAAAATAATATTACTTAGTAAGAATCGCTGATGGCATAATGCCAGCTCTGATGGCATGGTCTGCAGGGAGTTGTAGTACGCACCCAAAGACTGCACCTCTTTGCTGGTTTTAATCCACTAATGGGTCCTCAGGAGAAAGATAGGCAGTCATCTCCCCCCTTGTGATTTATAGCCTCAAAAACCCATTAGAGGGTCAGGTATAAGTTGGTTCCAACTCCACGGCAATGAGTTGAGTTGAGGTAGGACAAACAACCTCTAATAAAAATTTTGCCAGTTCAAACCAGTCCAGCCTCTCCAAAGGAAAGTCGTGAAGAACTGTTTCTGAAAACATTATAGTCTATAAAACCCTAAGAGAAAATTCCAGTCCCCTATATGGGGTCGCTGAGCTTTATCTGACTTAACTGCACGCAACAACAAAAACACCTTCACTATGGGAAGTGGCTACTTCATATTCATGTCAACAGTAACACTATTCAGGATTACAGAATAACAGCTGCTGGGTACGTGTTTGGGGTGATTGTTGAATATTTAATTTGCCTGCTAAAGGAAATATTGATCAGTCAGTTTAATTAAAAGTAACACAGGATCTCATTACTTGTACATAAAAAGAGTTTAATTTCATTTTCAAATAACCGGGGACATTCAAAACATCAAGGTCATTTGATCCACTACTGGATTGAGCCATAGTTATATTAAGTTCAACCAGAAATGCTCACCCGTGTGCCAGCCATCAAATGCTGTCATGGCAATGACTAAGAATTTTGATGATGATGGCATATTCTGCTTGCAGGCTTCTCCTCGTCTTTGTTTTTCCAGATTAGTCACCCATATAGAAACAGGTTAAGGGATTTCCAGTCCCTCTCCCCACATTCCAGGAGAATGATTCCAAGCTAGTGATTGGACAACGTTACCAATAGAATTGCTCACTGTTTTCTCAGAAAGCTGAGATGGGTGTAGGTCTTCTTTCACTTTTCCATGTAATGTAAGAACAGGAAACTGACCTAAGCTCAGCCCTCTTGAAACACTACCAATCATCTTGTCTTATATCATATTAGAAGTGCCTTTGGATGCTCTGTTCTATTGTATTTAACTGACTATTGTTATTGTGTACTGTCAAGTCAGAACTGACTCAAAAGGTGATCCTTCAGTGGGGTTTTCAGAGGCTGCACTCACGCAGGAGAAGACTGTCCATTTTTCTTCCACAGAGCAGCTGGTAGATTTGAACTGCACGCCTTTGTATTGGTGGCGCAGCTCATTACTAAACAGAATCATGTGACCCAGAGTAAATTGTGCTCCTCAGGATTTTCAGTGGCTGATTCTTAGGAAGTAGATTTCCAATTCTTTCTTTTCAAATGTGCCTGGTTGTAGTCTAACTTCCATCTTTAGTCTAATAGCTGAGTACATTAATCATTTGCATCAACTGGGATGTTAATAGGCAGCTCTGATGGCCTAGTGGAAAGAAGCTGAGATGCAATCCCGAAGTCATGCAGTTTGAATCTACCAGTTGCACCTCAGGAGAATGGGCAATTAACTAGCTCTGAAAACCCAGTGGAGAATCAGCTATGGGTCAATTCTGACCCTGTGACATGCAAAAACAACAGCAAGGATGTTAGTAACCAATGACTTGTGTTTGGACACTCGGGAAATGAGATGTTCCTCACAGAGGGCAGTCCTGAGCCTAAAGGTTCAGTTCAGTTTACTGGAGATTTACTCACTGGCATGTTAAGAGAAAGCCCAGTAAGAGATGAACTTGGCCTTATTATCTTTTGTCATTGACTTTAAAAAAATGCTGATTTATTTACAAAGTTTGAATACATTGTTTTCATGCAAGATCTTTCCCATTTCCTTCAAGAACATGGAAACAGCCCACGTGTCATTGACTCTTGATCTTGGATCAGTCTTAGAAAATCTCACAGATGAATGGTTGGTCTAAGGAAGTAGCCAGAACTTACATGTTCACTGAGTGAAGTTAAACTACTGCTATAGGTACTGAGAATACCTTAGGATGAACTGTCATTTAGAGTGCCCTAGAATCTCTTGCCTCTTGCAGAGGGGCATTTCACTGGAGTCTGGGTGTGTCTGATGCTAGTAAGATGCTAGTGGAATTGTCTACATTTCTGGGGCTTAGCCTGAATGTAGGGACACAGAAGATATCTTTCCTAATTAAATTTCTTTTTAATATATTTCCTGTGACATCCTCAGAGGGATGATGAACAAAATCAAGGTGATTGATCCACTAGGCTACTAGACCACTTGCTGAAAGCTCACAGGGAAGACATGTGCAGCCAGTGTTACAAGTGCTGCCTTTGCTGCGGGATTTGCATCATAAAGGATTTGTTCACCCCTCCTTCCTCTGAAGACTCCTCAAAGCTTTTTATCTCACATAATATTCTGTCTGATAGTTCTGCCTGAAGAATATAGCTTTCCTTAGAAAAACTGTTGCAAAAATAATACGTGTTTAGTATGGAAAATTTAGAAAAAATATGTTTAAAAAGTAGATGGTAAAAATAACTCCACAGTTCAAAGATAGCTAACTACAATTAACACTTCTTTCCAGTAATTTCCTACATATCCCACTGCAGACACACACACACACACACACACACACACACACACACACGCACACGCACACACGCACACGCACACACACACAGACACACACTCCTACTCCACATAGTTTTTAAATAATTATATACTGACAGAAAGTTCTGTTCTCTATACAGCTTTTCCTGTGTAGCTAACATCTATTCAATTGTATATAAAAAGAAACACTGATGGCCTAGAGGGTAGGGAGTTGACTGTTGACCCAAAGGCATGTGGTTTGAATTTACTAGCTATTACTTAGGAGAAATATGGACAAACCAATGGAGAGTCAGCTATGAGTGAAAGTGAATATTTTAAATTAACAAGGGCAATGAGTGAGGGTGAGTACTAAACACACACACACCCAAATACTTTTAAAAATAGAACTACAAAGCTTTCTTTCTTTGAACATAGACCTTTAATTTTTTCTTTCTCTACTTTACCAATCAATATTAGTAATTTAAACTCTGTGTGAGGCTCTCTTTTCTTTTTATATATTTGCTCTAGTGTCTCCAAAAGCATGATCACACACTGCTGATAGAATATAACACAAGTAAAGTACTACAAGAACCGCCACTGCCCATGGGTCCATCTGACTCATTCAGACCCCACAGGACAAGAGTGGAATTGCTCTATGGGGTTTCCAAGGCTAGAATCTTCCCTGGACTAGACTACTACATCTTTCTCCCACAGATCAGCTAGTGGGTTTCAACTGTCAACCTTTTTAATCAACTTAATTGATTTAACCACAGTGCCATCAAAGACCTATGATATAACATTAGATATTAAAAAGAATTCTAACTCATAGCTTTCTTCTTTCACCTGCTACATTACCTGGTAATTCTTTTAAAATAAGTTTAACATTAAAAAAAATTCCATTTTTGGGGGGGTGATAGGTGAATATGAGGGAAATATCAAACATAATTGAGCCCTGCTCCACTCTGGAAGTCAGCTGGCTGATTGGCGGGATGGCTGACATCTCGATGGCTTCTTGACTTGGTGGCAGTCAAGACAAGTGAAGTTTCTGGGGTCCTTTTTGCTGTGTGTTACCGAGCTTTTTACCCTTCAAAAGTGGGTGGGCAGCCCAGAGCCTTAAACCAAGGGGAAGTAAGGGCGGAGCCTGCAGAGCTTGCTCCAGGCAGTAGCTTTTGATGATACATTCTTCTAGGTCATGTAGCCCTGGTGTGTCCACATGCTGGACAGAGGTAACTTGTGGTCACTGTGAAGCTGAACACTGTGACACAGACATGTCAAATGCGATAATGGTTACCCATGGTGGACAGTGTTTGGTGGCACTCCCTGATTAACACAAGCTTGGAAGCAGGAGTGGCATCCACTTCCATAAATAGCTTGCCTCAGGAAACCCTATGAACCTGGAGAAAGGATAAAAGCCACGCAAGTGTCGAAGACTTTTGTTCACAGGGTTGCTATGAGTCGCTTACAACTCAATGACAACAACAGCAACAACAATTGAGTCCTAGGCTTCTGGGGTCAGTACAAGGAACAACTAGCAATCTAACAGAGTAAACAAGTAAGTAAGAAGTAGTAAAAAAATATTCAAAGTGCTTTAAGAAAGTAGGTGAAGTAGAACTGAGAGGCTTTCCTGGGGGATGATCTAAGAAGGGCCCCTAGGAAATGAAATGATAGGTGGAGATCTAAAGAATGAGTGGGAAAGTAGCAGGATGCAAGAAGCTACAGGTGTGGACAATGGCAGTTTCATGCAGAAGAAAAGACATGTACAAAGGCCGGGAGGCAGGTCAAAGACCTGGGAGGTCAGGACTGACTTGGAGGAAGGGAAAGTGACAGTTGAGAGATGAGGTTGGGGAGGTGGGAAGAAGCCAAATCTTACAGAGGCACAACCTGAAGACAAGAGGAAGTCACAGATCCTTTCTAAATCCACTACTAACAGATCAGACCAGCTGTTGAGTAGACAACAGACTAGGACAGACAGAGGACAGAGGAGGAGGAAGTGACTGTGTGGCAGTGATTCACACTGAAGCTGTTGATACCGGGGAGCAGGGTGGTGAAAATGGGGAGGACTGAATACATAAAAGAGATGCTTGTAAGTGAGCTTCAACAGAATCTGACCATTGCCTGACTTGTGAAAGCTGAAGAACCAAAGGAAACAACAATGAAAATGGGTGGTGGTCCTATTGCCGTAGTTATTGTGTGCCATCAAGTCAGAACCTACCCATAGCTGACCTTCCAGTGGATTTTCAGAAGCACTTAACTGTGTGGGAGGAGATTGCCCATCCTTCTCCCATGGAGCAGCTGGTAGAATGGAACTGTATGCCTTTGGGACTGCAGCATAGCTTCTTCCCACTAGGCCACCAGAGCTCCCTTTCTCCCTTGCCATAGGTTAAGAAGAAAAGAAGCAGGTATGCATGAGGTGGAGTGAAGTGAGAAGTCATGACAAGTTCACCCTAGGAGTCAATCAACATTTGCAAAGCCACATGGAGGTGGCCTCAATCTGATGTTGTTGGCTCTTCCCACCAACCATGTAGAGTGACTCCTCTTTCTTCATGCATGTTAATCTCCTTACCTCGGTGAAATTTCCAAACTGGGTGTGAAGCAGATTTTTGGCAGTAGCTTTTCTAAGTTTACCATCAGGATCAGAAGAGTTTCTGAAAATCAAGGCTATGGTGGCCATGGCCTTCTCCAGATCTGAGCCTTTCTGTAGAGCTGTGAGAGAAAAAAGGGGTACAGTTGCCACTTCAGTTAGAATAACCTTTCTCAGGGATCTCTGGCGGCCTAATGGCAAGAAGGTGAACTGCAATCCCAGAGGCGTGTGGTCTGAATCCACCAGATGCTCTGCTGGAGAAGGAGGGGCAATCTCCTCCTGTACCTGTCAGATCTGATTTGAAGGTACACACACACACATACACAAATAATAATAATAAAATAAATTTTAAAAAAGAATATACTTTTCCAAACACAGAGTTGCACCTTCCAAAAGTACGTGGGGAATAGGCTTGAAGGTTGTCTGTCAATGTGATCCTGTCTTTAGCTCTTTTGCCTCCTGTCTGGGAATGAGATATGATGGTGTAGAATCCAGGTTCTTTAAACAGTAGAAACTAAAAACTCCCTTGGAAGCAGTTACAGTGAGTGGAATTAAGGTGGTTTGACTTGTGATCTTAGGAAAATACTTTGTCTTTAAGCCTTGGTTTCTGATGTGGAAGACATGTGATTTACAAATATTGTCTTCTGGTCTCTATATTGTATTTACATCCTCATAATGAGGTTTTTACCAGAGGAAATGTTTTCAATTTTGATAATGACCAATTTATCAATTTTTTTCTTTTTGTTCGAGGTTTTCTTCTATATTTTTATTTTCTGGGTCTTTCCCCTCAAAAAGCTCATAGTTCTACATTTCATATTCAACTGTGTTAATTTTTTAATTAGATGTGAGAACTAGGTAGGCTAAAGGTTGTTTTCGGTGTGCATAACCATTTATTTCAGCACTGAATTGTTTATTTGCCTTTGTCAAAATTTAGATACGTATATTTGTAAAAGTTCAAGAACCTTTGCTGGGTTCTCTTGTTCTTTCCACTGATTTATGTCTATACTATTGTTAATACCAAAGTATCTTTATTAGTATTGCTGTTGGGGTGTGCTGTCTACATGGAGCCAACTCATAGCTGACCCCCTGGTTTTCAGAAGCTGCCAATTATGGGGGAGGGGACTGTGCATCTTTCTCCCATGGAACAGCTGCTGGATACAAACTGTCTGCCATTGGGCTGGCAGTGAACTCCTTACTCCGAGGTCCCCAGGTTCCCTTTAATTAATATTGTTAGATACCATCAAGTTGAGAATTACTCATAGCAACCCTATGAACAATGGTTCTGAACCTTGTCCTATCCTCTACCATCCTTAGCATCTCTGACATATATGAGCCCATTGCTGCAGTCACTGTGTCAATCCATCTCATTAAGGATCTCCCTCTCTAAGGAATGGTCCCTCTTAACAACATGCCCAAAGTATGTCGCCATTCTTGCCTCTAATGATTATATAGTATGTACTTTTTACATTAACATGCATTAAAGAATCAGTATCATTACATATTATATATTATTGATATACAATATAATTAGTTTATACATATTATGTACAGGAATTTATTGTGGTTTTGGTGAATTAGTAGTGGAGTCGTTAAAGCAATCAACTGCTAAACAGAAGGTGGGTTTATTTGCTCCCACCAGCTGCTCCATGGGAGAAGGATGAAGCAGTGTCCTTCCACAAAGATTGGAAACCCCATGGAGCAGGGCTGTTCTGTCCTAAAGGATTGCTTTGAACTTAAATTAGCTGAAAGGAAATGGTTAGGTTGTTTGTTTTGGGTTGTTTTATGTTTTTGGTTCTGGTAGGGTTTTTTTTTTGTGAGAGTTTACATAGTAACTTATGTTCTGATTTGACAATTTCTATGTAATTTTTTTGTTATAGTGTGTTGCTATACAGAGGTAACTTGTGGTTGCTGTGATGCTGAAGCCTGTGACAGTGATGTGCCAATCGTGGTAATGGGCACCCATGGTGGACAGTGTTGGCTGGAGCTTCCCGACGAAATCAAGCCTGGAAGCAGGAGCGGCATCCACTTCCAAAATGGCTTGCCTCAGGAAACTCTATGTACGAACAGTGCTCAGGCTGTTCATTCATAGGGTCGCTATGAGTCGACTACGACTCGATGACATTAAACAACAAACAACAACAATATTTTCAAAATGTGTCAATGATCTCTTTAAGTATGTGCTGGTTATGACATTTACAATAATCTATTTTCCCTGCCCCTTCTCATATCTGCTTTAGAATAAGTGTTAAGTTTTTGTTCTCATGTAGATGGTTTTTAAGACAACACTGAGTTAAAGGTTGTTAGATTCCATTGAGTCGAATACTACTCATAGCAACTGTATAAATAGCAGATCAAAACTGAGCCATTCTACTCCATTCTCAGGGTCTTCACCTTACACAATGAGTAGAATTAAGGTGGCTTGCCTTGTGATCTTGGGGAAACACTTTATGTCTTTAAACCTTGGTTTTCTGATGTGGAAGACATATGATTTACAAATATTGTCTCATAGACTCTACATTGTCTTTTCATCCTCGTAATGAGGTTTCTACCAGAGGAAAAGTTTTCAGTTTTTATAATGATCTATTTATTTTTTCCTTTGGTTCAAAATTTTCTTTTACATTTTTAATTTGTGGGTCTTTACCCCTCCACCCCGGCCCCCAAGAAAATCCCCCTTTCAATTCTACATTTCACATTCAACTGTGTTATTGGTTTGGCATTACTTTTTTAATTAAGTTCATTGGCACAGTCTCTATGCCAATTCATCTTATTGAGGGTCACCTTCCCCTTTGTTGACCTTTTCCATTATGATGGCTTTTCCCAAGGACTGGTCTCTCCTGAAAACCTGTCCAAAGTCTATGAGATGAAGTTTCATCGTTCTTTTTTCTAAGGAGCTGCCTGGTTGCACTTCTCAGATTTGCTTGTCCTTTTGGCGGTCCATGTACTCAGCACTCTTCACCAACATCACAGTTCAAAGGCATCAAGTTTTCTTTGATCTTCCCTATTCATTGTATAACTTTCAGATGCATAGGAAATGATTGAAAATGGAATACTACTCTGTTGTTTCATTAAAAGATGACTTTTGGTGGTAGTTTTGGTGTAAGTTTAGAGTGTATTATAGCAAAGCCTCAGAGAGTCCTCTGATGTCAACTGGTCCAGTTTGGTCTGGCTTTTAACAAGCATTGCAGTTTTGTGCTGTATTTTCTCATATTCTATCTGGAGTTGCCTACTGTAATCCTGGTCAGAATGGTCAGTAATGAGGGCCAATCACCATCTAATTCCATGCTCAGAACCACTTGTCTTCATTACCGTAACTATAGAGAGATCCTGGTGGCATGGTGTATAATGTACAGGACTGCTAACCGAAAGCTCAACAGTTGGAATCCACCATTTGCCCTCTGAGAGATAGATGAGCAGTCTCCTCCCATAAAGATTTACAGCCTCAGAAACCCAATCATGGGTCACTATGAGCTGGCACTCACTTGACAGCAGGAAGTATATGAACGATATGTTGTGATTGTTAGGTGCTGTTGAGCTGACTATAACTCAGAACCTAGCAATCAACAGATACGAACCTTGCCCCGATCCTGTGCCATCTTTACATGCTTTGATTCAAAGACTAAAGTTTTTATTACAGTCACCATGTCAATCTATCTTGTTGAACGTCTTCCTCTGACCTTCCACGTTTCCAAGCATGATGCCTTTATCTAACTACTTTCCTCTCCTGACAATATGCCCAAAATCTGTGAAATGAAATTTCACCAGCCTCGCCTTTAAGGAGCACCTTGGCTGCCTTTTCTCCAATACACACTTCTTTGTCCTTAAAGCAGTCCACAGGATATTCAGTATTCTTCAACATCACAGTTCAAAGCCATTAATTATTATTTTTTTGGTGAAATATATTATTTATTTTTAGAAATAATTTTAGAATTAATTTTAATGAATGTTTACAGAGATTGTGGATTTCCAAACATTCATTGTTGTATTTTTCTCCTTGCCCACCCCTCCCGCCAGTTCACTCTTCTCTTTAAAAAGTAAAAGAAAAATTATTTCATTGGTATAGAATACCCTCCCCTCCCTGAGCACACTCCCCTATGCAACCTTCATTCTGGACTCTTGTCATAATCATAATACCCAATTATGTATTGCTTTCAAACAGTTCTCTCCCTCATCTGTTTTAATACAGTATACATAATTTATCCAATTTTTCTCAGTGTCGCCTCAACCCTGATGTCAGTCCCGTTCTACAATAGCGGCACCATGCAGCACCTGTGGTTTTGTGACTGAGATATTTCACTCACCATAATGTCCTTCAAGGTCACCCATTTTGAATAATGTTGCACCAGTTCCTTGTTTTTCAATGTAGCATAGTATTCCATTATGTGAATGTACCACAGCTTCTCTATCCATTTGTTTGCCTATGGGCACCTGGTTGTTTCCAACTCTTTTCTATTGTGAACAAAGCCACAATAAACATAGATGTGCATATATCTGCCTAGGTGGCAGTTATGGTCTCTGTAGGGTATATTTCCAGTAGTGGAATTGCTGGGTCAAATGGTATTTCTATTTGCAACTTTTTGAGAGAGCACCATACAGCCTTCCATAGGGGTTACACCATTTTACACTTTCACCAACAGTGAATAAGGGTTCCAATTTCTCTGCAACCTCACCAGCATTTGTTGTGTGTTGCTCTGTTAAATTTTGCTATTCTTACTGGGGTGATCATCAGTTATTTTTGTGTTGTCATTATTCATTTTCTCTCTTTCAGAAGCACAAGAAGCAAGTCTTTAACTTGATGTCATTGCTCTTTTGCACTTTGGAGAGGTCTTCAACAGCATCTCTTCCCCCAAAGTACCATGGCTTTGAGTTCTTGACAGTTGCTACTTTAGTGCTGATTGTGGATCCAAATAAAATGAAATAATTGAAAACTTCAACCTATGAACGATACAGTGAGGCTTAGTGTGGAGGAAAGTGATCCTTGCCAATTCATTCTTCATACTTTGAAAAAAAAATATTATATCTATTCTAGGGACTTTTCCATCTCCTAGGGAACTCTGGTGACTTGTTTATAGGGAATTGTGCTTCTAACCTAAAGGAGGTCAGTTTAAACCTACAAGTGACTCTGCAGGAGAAATGTGGGCAAGAGCAATCCCTTCTTCAGCAATTACAGCCTCGAGAAACCTGCCAGAGCGTCAGCGATGAGTCAGCTCCAACGTGTTGGCAATGAATTTAAGTTCCTTCTAATACAAAGTTTAGAATATGCTTGTTTAAAAACTTTGTTATGGTTTTGACTAAAGTTGTGGTAAGCATTTAGGGGAAAACTGACATCCTTAATATGTTGATTCTTCTAACCCATAAGCAAATTGTTACACCATTTTATAAATGAGAGGGTATGAGCTCACTGACTACACATAAAAAGTGGAAGAACTGCCTTTTTAATCCATGTTGAAAACAAGCTTCATGAAGACAGAGTTGTTTGCCTGTCTCTGTTTCTGTTGAATTCTCAGCACAGTGCTTACAACGTGGCACTGATTGTCAACTATGTGCTGAATGCATACCTTCAGACCTGTACTCTTAACTGCCTACTTCATGATTGCATCTTTAATCTCTGATTTCCTAGTTCATTTTGCCCATCGACTTTGACCTGCCATTCCTGACTCTTATCTGCCCAGTGCCTGTCTTCTGTGTAGCTTAGAACTCCGGCTTCCAAGAATTCCACAAGTTTCTTTTTTATTTTCTCTACTATCCTTATACAACTCTGTTGCCCACCTCTGCCACACCCAGAAAATTCACTTTCAGAACTGGAAGAATACTCAGACACTTAAACAGATGAAAAGAAGTTATGATTATTATTTTTTTATTCATGAAAACACATGAAGATGGGCAGTCTGCTCCTGTAAAGATTGCTGGGTTGCAGTAGTGTTAACTCCAACTAATAGGGACCTTATTTACAACAAAATGGAATACTGCCTGACCTCGTGCCACCCTTATATGGAAGAACACGCAAAGATCTGGACATCTTGTGGAGAACATTCCGTATCCAGACATTTTCCAACCTTCTGAGGGAGTTTTGACTTGATTGCTCTTCAGATGAGGACACCACCCTCTCTTAAAAAAAACACAAATAAAAACAACACAAAACAAAACATGCATTGCCTTCCCCTCTCCAAGACTGTAGAACAGCTTATGCTACAGTGAAAGCAGAAGTAGAAAAAGTTATAAAAATGCACCACAACAAGATAAAGGTAAATAATCCAATAGAAAAATGGGCACAGGATATGAACAGACACTTCACTGAAGAAGTGTCAGATGGCACATGAAGAAATGTTCAAAATCCCTAGCTCTAAGAGAGATGCAAATCAAAACAACTATGAGATATTATCTCACCCCAGTCAGAATAGCAAAATTTAACAGAACAGAAAGCAACAAATGCTGGCGAGGTTGCGGGGAAACCGGAACCCTTACTCACTACTGGTGGGAGTGCAAAATGGTGC
>NW_006399882.1:3623479-3630058 GCF_000299155.1 Elephantulus edwardii | reverse complement strand
ATTATTCAAAATGGGTGACCCTGGAGGACATTATGCTGAGTGAAGTATCTCAGTCAAAAGGGACAAATACTGCATGGTGCCATTGTTGTAAAACAAGACTGACATCGGGGTTTGGGGGAGACTGAGAAAGATGGGTTGAATAATGTATACTACATTAAAACAGATGAGGGAGAAAACTGTTTAAAAGGGATATGTGATTAGGTATCTTTGTCATGACAGGAGTCCAGAGCGAAGGCTGCATAGTGAAGTGGACCTGAGGGAGGGTTTATAAAACAATGAAAGAATTTTTCTTTTACTTTTCCAAGAGGGTAGTGTACTGGGGAGGGAGGGATGGAAGGGGAGAAAAGTGCAACAATGAATGAATGGAAATCCAAAGTCTCTGTAAATTTTCATTTAAATGAATAATAATTTTTTGTAAAAATAAAATGTTATAAAAAGAGATATAGTAAAGAGTTCTGGTTATAACACCAACACTGACAATATTTTGTGAGAAGTTTAGTTCTCTATTTTATGGTTGGGTTCCTCCCTTCATAAACCTACCATGTTACCTTATAACTCCTGCTCTGTCTGCCTCACAGAGTTTTGAGTGAATATGTGAAGACAGATTGTAAAGGGCTAAGTGCCTTTAAAAATTCAAGCGACTGATGTTTCTCTTTTTGCATTTTTTATGCGTTCTCTTGCTGCTGGCTTAGGATGGAAAAAAGGGTGATAAGTTAGGCCACTCATGTTTCCCTTTCTTGCTGTTTCCTCGCTCGCTTTTTATGCTATAGCAACAGTGAGAGAAGTGGGGTTCCTGGAATATTTTTCTTACTAGACAAGTATTTATTGGCAAATATTTATTGACAAGTCCTGTCTGGTTCTGAGTGTCCCCGGGTGGTACAAAATGTTAATGTGCTTGTGTGCTCTCTGCTAGGTTGGAGGTTCAAGTCAAAAGAAAGACTTATAAATCTGTGACTGCAATGTGCCATTGAATCAGAACAGATTTATAGCTCACCCAAAAGCAAGTATTCAGAGCTGTAAATTGCATGGAAGATTTCCTATTTTTCTCCTACTGTGTTGTTGTTGTGGACCATATAGTCAGAACCAACCTATTGCTGGCTCTTCAGCAGGTTTTCAGAGGCAGTTAATCGCAGGGAGGAGGTTGTTCACCTTTTTCCCTCGGAGCGTCTGGTGGCCTCAAACTGCAGGCCTTCTGCATTGCAGTGTAACTTCTTGCAATTAGGCCACCAGTCAGAAAGCTGTCATTAAAAACCTTAAGCAGCACACTTCTGCTTTGTCACTATGCTTTAAGAGTTCACTGCGTGGATCATAACAAACTGTGGCTGAGTCTGAGAAGAATGGGAATTCCAGAACATTTAATCGTGCTAATGTGAAACCTATACTTGAACCAAGAGGCAGTGGTCAGAACAGAGCAGGGCAACACTGCATGGTTCAAAATTGGGAAGGGTGTGTGCCAGGGATGTGTCCTATATGCATACCTTTTCCAACTGTATGCAAAGCAGATTATCTGAGAGGCTGGGCTCTATGAGGAGATGCATGGCGTGATCTATCAACAATCTGCGTTATGCAGATAACACAACCTTGCTCGCTGAAACTCAGGAAGACCTCGTGCATTTACTGCAGAGGGTCAAGGACTGCAGCCTTCAGTATGGACTGAGGCTCAATGTCAAGAAGACAAAGATTATCACCACTGGACCAATTGGTAGCATCAGGATGGATGGTGAAGAGATTGAGATTGTTCACAGCTTCCGTTTGCTCGGCTCCACAGTCAACACTCTTGGCACCAGCAGCCAGGAAATAAAAGAACGTATTGCGATGGGAAAGTCTGCTGTTAGGGACCTCTCTAAAATACTCAAGAGCAATGGTGTCTCTTTGGAGATGAAGGTGTGCCTGATATAGGCCATGGTCTTTGCAATCACTTGTTATGCATCAGAGAGCTGGACAATGGCTAGGGAGGACAGAAGGAGAATTGACACCTTTGAGCTGTGGTGCTGGAGAAGAGTATTGAATGTACCATGGACTGCCAAGAAAACAAACAGATTAATCCTAGAGAGGGTTAAACCAGGCTGCTCCTTGGAGGCAAGGATTCTGGGGCTTCGTCTGACATACTCTGGACATGTTGTAATGAGAGACAGGTCTTTAGAAAGGGACATCATGCTGGGTAGAGTAGAGGGACAGCACAGGAGGGGAAGACCCTCTATGAGGTGGATTGATTCAGTGACTGAGGTAATCGGGATGGGTGTGTCAGAGGCAATGCGATTGGCACAGGATAGAGCACGGTTTAAGGCTGTTGTACATAGGGTCGCTATGAGTCGCAAAGGACTCAACGGCACATAACAACAACAACAACAACAACAACAACAACAACAACAAGCTCTTACTAGAGACTCTACCCACGTATTTTGGAGTAAGACAAATGATCCAAGCATTTGAGGGTTTCCTCTATTGGTATTTCCATGGCAAAGGTAATATTTTATTATGCATAACATTGAGATTGAACAAATAATATTTATATTTTGAGAATTGATCACCTTTTGCTTCAGGAGCTCTGGTGATGCAATGAGTTACCAGCCACTTCAGTGTAGAAAGATGTCCAGTCTTCTTCCAAAAAGGTTTCAGTCTTAGAAACCCGGTGGGGACATCCTGCTCTCTTCTGCAGGGTTGCTCTCAATGGAAATTGACTACATGGTACGGGGGTTGGTCTTTGGTTTTGGTATTTTCACTCGGTCAGAAGAAGCGGGCAGGAGCTAATTGCATCTTGAACTCCACCGAGTGATGTGCCCTCCTGAGTCACATGCTAATGGCTGTATTCTAGACCTACTGAGGATGCAGCCCAAGCACAAACAACTGGACACCTGGGAAGATAATTGATTTAGGAGTGAGAGGACCCGTTCTTTCATCCCAGCTCTGCCTTTAATACTCTCAAAACCTCACTAGCATAGAGGCCATGCCTATCTTCCCATCTTCTGCAGAGCCACTGGTGGATTCAAACCTCTGAAGACACATGGCCTTTTGGTTAGCAACACAACATGCTACAGGGGAGGTTGGGTGGTCTAGTGGTAGGGAGTTGCACTGCCACCCAAAGGCAGGCAGTGCGACCCACCATATGCTCTGAGGGAGAACGATGGACAGTCACCCTTCATGTCACTTACATTTTGTAAGCCCATTGGAGAGTCAGCAATGAGTTGGTTACAATTTGGCTGCACATAACAACACCAACAACATGCTACAAACTATGCTACTGGAGCTCCTTAATAGACCAGCAAATTCCTATCCTTGGACTTCAGTTCCCAAATCTTTAAAGAGAACATCACACAAGTTTTGATACTCTATCTACAAATTCCCTTACATTACTGATACTCATTGCTATGCCATTATTTTATGTTCTTGACACATCTTCTAACTGGAGAATGTGCCTCATCATCATGTACATGTGTTCTCATCACTCTTGCTTCCCTTACCTTTTATTGAAGCCAGTTGTTTGGATATTGAGACACTGCCAACAAAATAAACAAAACATAGTGAGTTTGAAGTATTGATAGCACAATCCAAAAACAGAGCACCAAATACTTTTTAATTTCACTTATCTTTTAGAAATTTAAATAATAGCTTATTGGGTCCAAGGTGGAAATTTACACAGCAAATTAGATTTCCATCTCACCATTTCACACAAATTGCTGAGTGACGTTGGTGACATTTTCCACAATGTGTCACTATTCTCAATACCCTGCTTTAGTTAGACTTTTTCTGATACGTTAGTATTCCCGTCCCTTACCCTCCTCATCTTTGTTTTAGAGTAGTTTTAGGCTATTTGACCTCTTTAAGATGATTTTAAAAGGATCTCATTACTCATAGCTGATATTCTTTGTGTTACGAGTCATTCTGTTATAAAATTAACTTATTTTTATATTCAATGAGTCTTCATTGAACATTCTAGTGGAGCAGCCAGCTAGTTGCAAAAATCTTTCCTCTCCTTCAAAAAATAATTTTGACTGTGTAAGACCATTATTGTAGAACGTGTATGAGGATCCAAGGAGGGAAGGGTGGCAGCAGAGGGGTGAGGATGGGCGGGGATGATGGTGTTGGTGGTTAGTCATAGGGTCACACAATTCGGTGGGTAGAAGGGATGGGTAAAGAAAAGGGCAAAGATCCAGTGTGAAAAACAATGAATATGAACTTGGTAAGTAAATCAGTATAAAACAAAAATTTAAAAATTTACTTACTTTGTAAGTAAACCAGTATAAAACAAAAATTTTCATTTTAAATTAAAAAACCAAAGCAAAACCCAACTCATTTTCTTTAAGTTGGAACTAACTCATAGCTGACCAGTGGATTTCCGAGGCTAGGAACTGCATTTTGAGGAAACAACTCATATTTCTTCCTCAAAGTTGATTGTTGTTAGGGCCATCAAGTCAAGCATGACTCATAGCAACCCTATAAACAACAGATCTGAACTCAGTCCTGTTCTGCGCCATCCTCACACTTACTGACACACACAGGAGCCCATTGCAGCAGTCACCGTGTCAATCCATTCGGTTGAGGGTCTTTCTCCCCTTTGCCGACCCTCCACCCTTCCAAGCATCATGTCCTTCTCCAAGCAATAGCACCTCCTCACAACATGTCCAAAGTATTTGAGGTGAAGCCTTATCATTCTTGCCTCCAAAGAGCACTCCAGTCACATCCTCTCCAAGACTTATCTGTTCATTCTCTTGGCTGTCCACGGGATGTTCAATGCTTTTCTTCAACACCACAGCTCAAAGACATCAATTCTTTTTCTATCATCTTTGTTCATTGTCCAGGTCTTGAATGCATAGCTACTATTTGGAAAGACTATGACCTGAGTCAGACACACCTTAGTCCTCAAACTGACATCACTACTCTTCAATAAGTTGGAAAGTTTCCTAAATGCAGCTTTTCCCAGTGCAATGTGTCTCCTCATTTCCTGACTGCTCATAACAAGGGTGTTAATTGCTAAACTGTTGACAGTTTCAATCTTCTCTCCATCCATCGACACTGCCTATTGGTCCAGGGGTAAGAATCTTTGTTTTCTTGATATTGAGATGCAATCCATGCTGAAGGCTGTACTCCTTGATCTCAGCAACAAGTGCTTCACGTACTCTTCACTTTCAGCAAGTAAGATTGTGTTATCTGCATAACTCAGGTTATTGATGAGTCTACCTCCAATCCTGATGCCACATTCCTCTTCAGAGTCCAGCTTCTCAGATAATTTGCTGAGCATATAGATTGAATAGGTATGGAGATAGAATAAAACCCTAACACACTCCCTTCCCAATTACAAACCATGCAGTGATCTCCTGCTCCGTTCTCACAACAGCCTCCTGATCCAGGTACAGGTTCCACATGAGGACAATCATGTGCTCAGGGGTTACCATTCTTTTTAATGTCAGCAACAACTAGTCATGATCCATACAGTCAAATGCTTTTGCATAGTCAATAAAACACAAATAGACATACTTCTGGCATTTTTTACTTTCAGCCAGGATCCATCTGACATCAGCAATGATATACCTGGTGCCACAGCCTCTTCTCAATTCCCCTTGAACTTCGGGCAATATCCTATCTATGTACTATTCCAGTCATTTTTAATGATCTTCAGCAGTATTTTGCTTGCATGTGATATTAACGATATTGTTTAATAATTTCCACATTCAGTTGGATCACCTTTCTTGAGAATAGGAACAAATATTGACCTCTTCCAATCGATTGGCCAGACAGCCATCCTCCAAATTTCCTGGCATAGACTGGGGAGTGTATCCAAGGTTGCATCTGTTAATTGAAACAAATATCCCATTGATTACTGGGGCCTTATATTTGCCAATGCCTTCAATGTAGTTTCCACTTCCTCTTTCATTACGATTGGCTCCTGTTCATATGGTATTTCCTGAAACTTTTCAGAGTCAATCAGTTCTTTCTGGTACAGTGACTCTGTGTATTCCCTCCATCTTCTTTTGATTCTTTCTGGGTCATTCAATATATTGCCCATAGCATCTTTCAACATTGTGACACAGGGTTTAAATTAGTTTTTCAGTTCTCTAAGCTTTAGAAATGAAGAACAAGTTTTGCCCTTTTTATTTTTCAATTCCAGGTCTCTTCACCTTCCATTATAATAGTTTACTTTGTCCTCCGGAGCTGCCCTTTGAAATTGTCTGTTTAGCTCTTTCACTTTGACATGTTTTTCTTTAGGTTTGATTTCTTGATGTTCCAGTGCAATCTTTAGAGTCTCTTCTGTCATCCATTTTGATTACGCCTGGGATGCGTCCTGTCTCCATACCTTTTCAACCTATAAGCAGAACAGATTATCCGGGAGGCTGGGCTCTATGAGGAGAAATGTGGGGTCAAGATTGGGGGATGATTTATCAGCAATCTGTGTCATGCAGATGACACAGCCCTGCTTGCTGAAACTGAAGAGGACCTGAAGCACCTGCTGCAGAGGGTCAAGGACTTTAGCCTCCAATATGAATTGAGGCTCAATGTCAAGAAGACAAAGATTCTCACCACTGGACCAATTGGCAGCATCAGGATGGATGGTGAAGAGATTGAGATTGTTCACAGCTTTAG
>NW_006399882.1:3606438-3623074 GCF_000299155.1 Elephantulus edwardii | reverse complement strand
GCGCAGGAGAGGAAGGCCCTCTATGAGGTGGATTGATTCAGTGACTGGGATAATCAGGATGGGAGCGTCAGAGACAGTGCGATTGGCACAGGACAGAGCAGAGTTTAGGGCTTTTGTACACAGGGTCGCTATGAGTCGCAGGCGACTCGACGGCACATAACAACAACAACAACAACAAACCTCTGTTTTTGTAATGACCTTTTGCTTTCTTCATAGATGATATCCTTGATATCATCCCACAACTTATCTTGTCTTTTATCATTGATGTTCAATGCCTCAACCCTATTCTTAATGTCATCATTAAATCCTGGTGGAATTGATTCAAGATCTTATCTTGGTTCCTGTTGACTTACTTTCATTTTCTTTGGACTCAATTTGAACTTGCATATGAATAACTGATGATCTGACCCACAATCTGCCCCTGGCCTAGTTTTGACTGCTGATATTCAGCTTCTCCAATGATTTCTTCCACAAATATAGACCATCTGATTCCTATGCAGCCCTTCAGATAAAATACACATTGTAAATTCATCTTTTGTATCTTTTAGAAAAAAGGATTTGCAATGAATAATTCATTGTAAATACAAAATTCAATTATTCTATTTCCAGCCTCATTTCTCTTGTTGTTGTTGATTGCCTTTTAGTCAAGCACGACTCATAGAAACTCTATGAACAAAAGGCCTGAAGCCCCTCTGCGACTATCAACATTTATCAAAGTTCATAGAGACATTGTTCCAGATACAAGTTGTTTAGGAAGTGGATGCCACTCATTTTCCAACTACTGTTCCTTCTTCACTGTTTCCTACTTTTGCATTCTAGTCACCAATTATCATTAACACATCCTGATAGCATGTTTGGTCAATTTCAGATGGCAAAATTTGGTAAAAATTTTCAACTTTTTCCTCTTTGGCCCTAGATGTAGGACCATATACTTGAATAATAGTCATGTTAACAGGTCTTCCTTGTATGTGTATGGGTATTGTCCTTTCACTCACAACATTGTATTTTAGGATAGAACTTGAAATTTACTTTTTAACTAAGAATACAACACCATTCTTTTTTGGTTTTTTCATTGTACAGTACACCATATAATTATCTGATTCAAAGTGGCTACAACTCATCTATCACTTCTCACTAGTGCTTAATATGTCAATATTCATGCGTTCCATTTACTTTTTAACAATTTCCTGTTTTCCAGCTTGAAAAACCCAAGCTATGAACATTCCATGTACCAATTATTAAATTATGTTGTTATTGATTTTGCTCATTTCAACTGACTTCCAGTCTGAGCTCTACCACTACACTACCATAACTATCCTCCTTGTTTAGTGTTCATGGAGTTTTCAAAAGCCTTTTATTTAGGAAGTAGATGTCCCATCCTGCTTCCTAGTCTGTCTTAATCAAGGAGCTCCACCAAAATCTGTCCACGATGGGAAATCCTTTTGGAATTTGACACATCAGTGGAAAAGGTTTCAGTTTCACAGCAACCCCATGTAATCACAGTACAGCAAACTGAAAGACAAGTGCTGTACCACTTAGAACAACATTCACTCCAAACACAACCAATAGAAGGCCTGAGGGCCCAACCTACTTTTAAACACAAAGGCCCATCCACCAGATGCTGTTTTCCCACACAAGAGGCTCATACTCAAGCTGATTGTAAATGAGATCAGATACAGTTAATTAGCTTACACTTGATTGCTAACACAATTTAGAAATATTCAAATAGTTTACACTTATTTTCAAGTAAATCACAAACACTCACCAGGAACAAACTTCACGAAGCTAACATCTTACTCATAGATAGGACCAGACTAATTTTTAAATATCAAGACCCACCAATCAGATCCTGTTTTTTCCACACAGAAGCTTCCCACCCAAGCTGACTGTAAATGAGATCAGATACAATTAATCAGCTTACACTTGATTGCTAACACAATTTAGAAATGTCCAAACAGTTTACCCTGGCTTTCAAGTAAATCACAAACACCCACCAAGATCCAATTTTGCCAAGCTAAATCTCCACTGACTCTTTCCCATTTCTTTAATCCACCCTGCCCTCCACCCATCAAATTGTGTGACCCTATAATTTCCTCCCTTCCGTAATCACCCTCCTGCCTCCCCTTTCTTCCCAGTGCATCCTCATACACATTTTACTAGTTATCTTCTACTTCTATAATAATGGTCTTTTACAGTATTTGTCCTTACGGGACTGAGTTAGTTCACTTAGCATAATGCTCTCCAATCTCTACAAAGTTATGTAGTAATTTTTGAAACCATTGCTCCTGCATGCTCATAGTATTCCATTGTGTGAATGTACCACAATTTCTAAATCCATTTGATTATGGTTGGGCATTTGAGCTGTTTCCATGTTGTTCTTGTGATGGTGAATAATGCAAAGGTGCTATTATAGTTGAACCTTCAAGAGGCACTGCCTTTGGGTTAATAGCATAACTACAGACTAGGCCACCAGAGCTCCCCTCTGTGATAAAGAAATGCTGACCAGGGTCTGGCCTGCTAGCTGACACATCCCAGTTCTCTTTGCAGTTATGTGGACGTGTGCCTAAATTCCCTCCAATTAAACGGAAGTGCGAGGGATATGAGTATCTTTAATGCAAGTACACACTCTCTCCCACTTAAAGCTGACTGAGGTGAACATTACTACAGAGACATGGAAAACCATGTGTTTACATGTCAGGGCCATTCTCCACTAAGGTTCCTAAATGACTGCATGGAGCAGAGATACCACAGACTGGTTACCCTCAGTCTGAGCTGTCACACAGAAAAGAAAAATTTACTTCTTGTTCTGTAAACCATTGAGATTTTGAGGTGTAGTTATTAACCTAAATATCATTACTTCACTGATGGATGAGACGCAGTAGTGAATGCTCCTTGACCTCCATGGGTCCTCCAGTCTGGAACATCTGATAGCACACTCACATAGAGAAATGTTGCAGACCAAGGGTAAAGTAATTTTATAATTATTAATAATGAAACAGCTGGGAATAAGATAGAACAGAGAGCATAAAACAGGGGGCCAGCAGTTTTCAACTGAAGACTCCTATTCCAGCTGCCCTGTATTTTTATTGAAAATTATCAGGAAGTAAATCACAAAGAGAATTCAATGGAAATGAAGCCAAGCTCTTTCTATTGAAAACCTTCCCCTTGATTCAGGAGGGAGGGGTTAGCAACTGCAAGAATCTGGTAACCTGCTAAGGATTGCCTTAGTGCCTCAAGGTGAACTCTAGCTTGTACCTCACCTCCCCCACATCCCGATACAGCATTCAGTTTGTTACAAATATTTAGTATTGGCTTCCCATAAAGAAATGTTATTGTTGAAGTTAGGAGACAGGGCAGGGGCTGGCACCTCACAGCGGTGATGGCGTACAGTGGTCTCACCATGCCTCTCATATCGATAAGCGTGTTCTGGGGCTTTTAGGCTCCTTAGTGCCCTGGTTCATCTCTAAGGTTCCTAACCAGGGAGGTTAGCATCACCATGTCGGTAACCTGTTCAGTTTGCTGCTACCTCTTTTGGCTGATTGCAATTCTGGCCCAGCTCAACCCTCTCTTTGGACCACAGTTGAAAAATTACACCATCTGGTATCTCAAGTATCACTGCCTTGAAGAAGACGTAGTGCCCTGCAGTGCTGTCATTGAGGTCATGAAGAGAATTCCTCTATATGCAAAATCACCTCCAGACCCAGACAGGCCTAGTTAGGCATTAGCTGCCTTAACATTCACATCGCATTTGAATGAAGTATTTTTCTAAAATGAAGTATTTTTCCTGTCATCTTTTTTACACTTTGATGACTTTTGTGCCTACTTGACCTCAACTATGCCAATTACACATGCACTCTTCTGATAGAGGAGATACTGTTCTTTGGAGAAATACCTTACCCTCTCTTTGAGATCTGTAGCTTTGAAGATCACACTTTCCTGTCCATTATGTGAGAGCCAGCCAAGTGTTTCAAGACCTGCTCAGAAGTGCCTTCAAGGGAGAAACCACTCCATTAGGGCAGTTAGTAGGAGACCTCATTCAGAAGGAAGACCTGTCCTGATGTGATAAAATTGCACCAAACTATATTTTTTGAACAAATGAATTTATTTCTGCCATCTTTTGGAATAAATTCTTTTTCTGTCCTCAAAAAAAAAGGTGTTATTGTTGTATTGTGCCATCAAGTGGGAACCAACTCATGGCTGAGTCATAGCTGAGTTTCAGAGTCTAGAAATCACATAGGAAGAGATTGCCCATTTTTCTCTTGCATAGCAGTTGGTGCATTTGAGTTGTGTACCTTGGGCTTGGTAGCAAAATTCCTTAGTACTAATGTAGACAGCACATAAAAGCATGGATGAAGCTCTGTAAAGCCCAGGGGTCAAAGATTTTGGATCCCTACTAGACCCTTGAGCCCCCATCATTCCCCTCTTCCCTCTTTATACTATATGTTCCAGTCATCCTGATTACATGAATCAAGTGTGCTTCACTTGCCTACGTACGTGTCATTTTAATACCATTTTACTTGAGCTTAAAAAAACCGATAGATATGTGCCAAGTGAAGGAGGAAGAGAATTCCAAGCAGAAAGAACAGTGTGTGCTTGGACATTGAGGTGGGAGGAAGCAAGACATAATTGAAGAATTGAAGGAAATACAGTGTGGCTGGAGCCTGGAGAAAGATGGAGACTATGGTGGAAGCAAAAGTGAAAGTCAAAGGTCTCTAAGGCTTTGTGAAAGACTCAGGATTCTATGTAAAGGGCATTTGGGAAGGAAGTGAATTTCAAAATAAGACTTGCATTTTAAAAATTGATGTCCCCTGCTATATCAGAAATATTGGGAAAGGTCTAGATTAGAGACAGGGAGGTGAATGTCACTCCCTTACACAAAGTAAATCCAAGTTTACTTGAACACACCATGGACATTTCTTAATGAAGTAGGTTCATCTTTTACACTGTTGGTGGGATCATACAATGGTACAACCACTCTGTAAGGCAGTTTGGTGCTTCCTCAAAAAGTTGAACAGAGAAATTCCATATGATCCCACTATTCCATTGCTTGGAATGAATATACCCCAAGAAAATGAGAACTGAGTCTCAAATGGAAACTTGTACACTAGTGTTCATAGCAGTAATATTCACCATTGTAAGAAGATGGAAACAGCCTAAATGTCCAACCACAAATGAATGGATTGAGAAGTTGTGATACATTTGTACAATGGAATATTAGGCAGCACACAGGAGAAATGATTTTGTAAATTACTACCTAACTTAGGAGGGACTGGAAAGCACTATGCTGAGTGAACTAACTCAGTTCCACAAGGACAAATACTGTATAAAACATTATTGAAGAATGAGTATGAGGATCTGGGGGGTAGGGTGGAAATAAAGAGGTAAGGATGGGGGGTAGGGTGTTAATCATAGGGTTGCAAAATTTGATGGCTGAGTGGGATGAAGGAAATGGGAAAGTTCTTTTGTGAAAAACAATGTATTCAAACTTTGTAAATAAGTCAGTATAATTTTTCTTAAAGAAGTGGGTTTAGGATCTGGATTTGGCACTAACTGCCTGAAGGATCACCTCCTTAGGGAACTTAGGTTTTCTTATATGTAGGAAGCTTGATTTTGGTATCTTGGACCGCTTAAAGTCCTCTGGATGAGCCCAACTTCATTCTACAGAACTCCTTTCTTTCATGGGTGTCTTTATCTGCCTTGATGCAGTCTTTTCATTTTGCACAATGTGAACTTGCAACATGACATGTGTAATTTTTTATCGTCATGATCTATTTCCTCTCTCTTCCATTAGTCCAGGATCCCTTGAGAGCAAGAGCTATGCTGCTTCTCTATTTTTCCTTCCCCTCATTGTCTAGCAAAAGACATCGCTTATTAAGGCACAAAAACTATTTTCTGAACTAAAGCATGTTCCCTAAATAGAAATGCATAAGGAAGAATATGTGTCATTTATTAAACCTAATTTTATACATTTGAATGATAGGAAGCAATTTCTTTCTATTGCAGATAATTTGGAAAAAGTACATTATACAGTTAAAATCATTACCAATTTTGATTCATAAATATTTTTCAAGAGGCAATCAATGGTATTTGTGTAAATCAGATCTTTCTCCAGTTTGTAGTGAAGTAAAGATCATTCTTTGTCCCCCTACCCCCATTAAATGTATAGGTACATTAAGGCAAGTAATAGATCCTAAACTTGCAATGTCTTGGCTGTCAAGATGTTGACATGAACTTTTTGGAAACACATCTGCAAGTTAAATAAAGTGCAGTAAAAGAGAGTCAAGCACTACTGACCTTTTGGGCATTTTCCTGTGTTTTAAAATGGATGTTGGAGCTGCAGAAGAATTGGATTCCCCTTTCTGGTAGGGGGCTTGATCCTGAGTGCTGTGTGTGCAACCACACATGGTCAGGTCCCCTGATGTGTATTGGTCCTGCCTTGGCAACAGTCACTTGCCTACTGTTACTATTTGCCTTCACTCCATGGCAACTACACAATGGAACTTTTAGAAAAGCTTCTCCAGTGTCACTACATATAGATATTAAAGCATTCAAGTGCTTGCTGTTGGTCAGACAATGCACAATGTGCTAGAGACATCAGATATGGGCTCTGACCTCAAGAAACTTAGTGGATGTGACTGATGATAATCAAGTAAGCACAGAAATATTGTACCTGTGAACAAATATTAAGAGAGGCGAACTTCACAAGATAGCTTTGTAGAAATGATACTTAAAGAAGATTAGGAGGAAACTTTATTGTTGGCATGAGGAATATCCATGAAAAAAACCTGTTGCTATTGTTTATGACTCATCATGACATTATAGAGCAGAGTAGAATTGCCCTCCCAGGTTTTTCAAAATTGTAACAATAATTTCTGTTAAACCCCTATGGAGATTTATGGTTAATTTGCTTGACAGCTAACTGAAATGTCAGTAGTTTGAACCTACACAGTGACTCAGTAAGAGAGAGATCTGACAGTTTACTCCCATAAAAACGTTGCTGCTGGTAGGTGCCATCAAATTGAGTACGACGCACAGTGACCTTATCTGCCCGGTACCATTCTCATTATTTCTGGCATGCTTGAGCTCATTGCCACAGTCACTGTCAATCCATCTTGCTGAGGGTCTTCCTCTTGTTGGCTGACACTCCACCTTTCCTAGTATGATGTCCCTTTTCAAGAAATAGCCCATCCTAACAACATGCCCATTGCATGTCATTGAGATGCAATCCATACTGAAGCCTGTATTTCTTGATCTTCTGCAAAAAGCACTTCAAGCTCTCCTCATTTTCAGCAAGCCAGGTTGTCTCAACTGCATAACAGGTTATTGATGAGTCTTCTTCTGATCCTGATGCTACATGCCTCTTCAAAGAGTCCATCTCTTTGAATAATTTGTTCAGGATACTGACTGAATAGGATGGAGATACACTCCTTTCTTAATTTTTTAAAATGTTTGTTCTTTTACTATTTTTTAAAGTATTTGTGTGTGTGTGTGTGTGTACCTTTGAATTGTATCTGACTGGTACAGGAGGAGAGTGCCCCTCCTTTTCCAACAAAGCATCTGGTGAATTCAAACCCCACGCCTTTGGGATTGCAATGCAGCTTCTTGCCACTAGGCCACCTGAGCTCCTTTTTTCCTTCTTAATTTTAAACCATGCAGTGTTCCACCATTCTACTTGCACAACAGCCTCCTGGTCTAGGTAGAGGTTTCACAGTTAAGTGCTCAATGTCAAGAAAACAAAGATTCTTACCACTTTACTGATAGACAGCATCATGAAGGATGGAGAAGAGATTGAAACTGTCACCAACCCCATCCATTGTCCAGTTTTCAGATGCATAGCAAATGGTCAGAAATGACCATGAATAAGGATGACAGAAAAAAAGAATTGATGCCTTTGAGCTGTGGTGTTGGAGAAGAGCCCTGACCATGCCATGGATGGCCAAAAGAATAAATAAATGTCTTTTTTTTTCTTCCAGAAATAGATTTTGTTTATTTTCAACAGAGTCTAAATTAATTTTATGGCATAATACCATTTGTTACTGAATTACTCTGCTTTATACTTTATATAGTGACAGTGGTTCTGGTGTCTGAAGTAGCATACATTAAAACCACTGACTATGGGGATAGATTCCTTTTGCTGTCTTTTGATTTAAATTTTTTTTTTACACAAAGGTTTTTTTTTTTTTTTACTTTTTTTGTTTATTGATTTCAATGAACATCTACAAAGATTTTGGATTTCCATTCATTCATTGTTGCACTTTTCTCCCCACCCACTGCACCCCCACCCCCAGTTCACTCTTCTCCATGAAAAGCAAAAGAAAAACTCCTTCATTGGTATACAATTCACCCCATACACCACCACCCCCATCCCGACCCCGAGTATACAAATAAATATGTCTTGATAAGGGCCAGAGCGTTCTTTGGAAGTAAGAACGATGAGACTAGGGACATGATACTTGGAAGGGCAGAAGGTTGGCAAAGGAGTGAAAGACCCTCCACCAGGTGACTGCAATGGGCTCTAGTGTGCCAGGAAGTGTGAAAATGGCACAGAGTTTAGACCTATTGTTCATAGGGTTGCTATAAGTCATACTCGACTTGACAGCACCTAAAAACAATGACCATGAGCACAGTGTGTGAGACTTAGCTTTACCATCCTTGTATCTAAGGAGTACTCTAATATCCTTAAAACATATCTGTTTATTCTTTTGGCACTCGATGAGAAATTCAGCGCTCTACTCCAAAACCCCAGCTTAAAGGTGTTGATTCATCTATCATTTCTATTAATTGTCCAGCTCTCATATATATAGCAACAGATTTAAAAAACCAAGATCTAAGTCAGTTGCACCTTGCACCTTAGTCTTTAAACGGACATAATTGATCTTCAGGTCTTTTGAGAGATGCCTAAAAGCAGACTTTCCTAATGCAATATGTCTTTTGATTTTTTTTTTGACTGTTGATTCCAAAGGTGTTGATTGTGAATTCAAGTTCTTTAGTCCAAGTTTTTGGATTCTTAATGTTGAGATGTAATTTGTATCGACGGCAATAATCTTTGATCTTCTGCATCTAGAACTTCAAGTCTTTCTCACTTTCAAGAAGCGAGGTTGTATCATCTACATAACACAGATTGTTATTGAGTCTTCTTTCAATCCTGATGCCATGCTTTTTTTTTTTCATAAATCCCAGCTTCTTGAATTATTTGCTCAGCCTACAGATTTAATAGGTATAGAGAAAGGATATAACCTTGAGGCATACCTTTCTTGATTTAAAACCGTGTCCTGTTTGGACAACAGCTTCTTTATCTAGGTATAGGTTTCATATGAGCATAATTAAATATTCTGGAATTTCCATTCTCCTAATGTCAGCTATAGTTTTTTTATGATCCACACAGTCAAATGTCTTTGCATAGTAAATAAAATACAATTAGACATCATCTGGTATTCTTTTCTTTCAGTCAGGATCCAGTTGACAGCACTAGTAATATCCCTGCTCTACAGCCTTTTCTAAACCCAGCTTGAACTTCTGGCAGTTCTCTGTCAATGTACTGTTCTAGCCACTTTTTGATAATCTTCAGTAATATTTTGCTTGCACATAATAGTAATGATTTTGTTCTAAAATTTTCTCATTTTATTGGATCACCTTTCTTGGGAATAGGAACGTATATAGGTTGTAAGTCTAAGGAAATAGTATTATGGAGCCCAGTGAAAGCTTAATTCTTCGAGTGGGAGCTACTTGACATGAGCTGTGGTTGAAGAGACGCAGTGACTGCTACAAGTGCAAACAGAGCAATAAGAGAGTAGGGAAAACATCTGCATCCTCCATCTCCAGTCTTCTGTTGGATATACCAACCAAGACAACAATAGCAATGGAATCTAGAAGGTGAATTTTTTACAAACTGGACCATCGAGTAGGATAGGGAATAGAAAAGGAAAAAAGCAGAAAAATGGGTAAGAACCAGCACGAGAATGAGGATGATGACAATGATGATTATAGCTGGAGGAAAAAACTGGAAGGAAGATGCTGAGAATCTGAGATTTATTGACAATCTTTTCATCTATGTTGAATTAAAGTTGACATTTTTAGGCAAATTTAATAGCAGTCACAAGCAGTTAATGTGGTATCATTTTTTCCTGCTCATGCAAAATTTCAATAGCATGATGGAGCATCTAGTCACTTTACAAGCAATACTAATAACACAATGATTAAGTGCTCACCCGTTAATTCAAGAGTTGACAAGTTCAAACCCCCACAGAGGCTCTGCAGGAGATTGTTGTCATAAAGATTAAGGCCTAGAAAATGTGGTGGGACAACTCTACTCTGTCACATGGGGTCACCAGGAGTCCAAATTGAATGTAGTAACACCTAATACAATAGATCTATTGTATACAATGTCAAACCACCTGGAAAAGACATTAAAAAGAATTCTTCTGGCAGCCCAGCCCTTCGGCTGTGTACGGTAAGAGCTGGAGCGTAATGAGGTAGGTGTTAGTCTGGAAGAAGAAAACGTGTAGTCAGCAAGCAGGAATCTGGCAAAGGACTCCATGTGGATTTGTTTAAAAGCACAGTTCCACTTACTTCCCTGAGGGTCGAAACAATGAGACCTTATTTGTCAACTCTGCAGGCTTCAGACAGCACAAGATTTGCAGTATTAATGGTACTTGACGTTTTGTAAACAAAAAAATTTAGGCATTGGATAGTTATTATTGTGCTAGGTGTTTCAGAAACATTTCCTTTCATCTGCAAGACAATCATTACAAGGAGAAATTCTTATCATTTGCAAATAATGAAACAGAAGCCCAGAGAAGTTAAATTACTTGTTGAATATAGACCCTATAACTAAGAAATGAATGAGTCTATATTCAAACCTAAGTCTGTGAGGTTTTGTCTTTAATGCTTTTTGTATTACATTGTGTTGCCACCTGATATGCCGTTGGATTGTTAAAACTGGAGCTGCAGTTCTTACTATTTTAAAATAAATTTTTATATTATATTAATTTGCTTACAAAGTTTTTATACATTGGTTTTTGGTTTTTTTTCCCACACAGGATCTTTCACATTTCCTTTACCTACTACTTTCTCTACCAATCAAATTGTGTGACCTTATGATTATCTTCCTATCCATCTTCACCTCTATGCTCTTACCCTCCCACTTTGAATCCTTATAGCAATTTTATTAGTTTTCTTCCTATTTTTACAATGATGGTTTCACATGGTACTTGTCCTTTCAGGACTGAGTTGTTCACTTAGCATAATTGTAGATACATTCCCCTCCACCCCTTGGAATTTATATATTTTTGTTTCTTTTTTATTTTATATTGGTTTGCTCACAAAGTTTATGTACACTGTATTACATACATTTTTCATTCCTATTGTGTTTCATACAACCATTCCCATGCATTATATTTTATAAAATCAATCCCCTTTGGACCTTGCACATACTTACCCAATCTTTTCAGGTCCCCACCAGATCCTTCCCATTTCCTCCACCCACTAAACTACGCAGCCTGTGGTTTTGCCTCTACTCATCTTTACCCCTCTGCTCCCACCCCTTCCCCCCTTGGTCCCATACATCTTTTACTAGTTATTTTTATTTTTACAATAATGGTTTTATGCAGTATTTGTCCTTATGAGACTGAGTTAGGTCACTCAGCATAATGCTCTCCAGTCTCTCCCAAATTATGTAGTTTTTTCAAAATCATTGTTCCTGAGTGCAGCGTAATAGTCCATGGTATGAATGTACCACAATTTCTCAATCCATTCAATTGTAGTTAGACATCTGGGCTGTTTCCATGACCTTGCAATGGTGAAGAATGCTGCTATGAACACTAATGTACAGATTTCCATTTGTGTCTCAGTTCTAATGTGCTGGGGTATATTCCTAGTAGTGGAATAGCTGGGTCATACAGAGTTTCTGTGTTCAACTTTATTTAAAAAATTTTATATTGGTTTATTTACAAATTTTATATACATTGTTTTTCACAGCAAAGTTTCCCTCTTTCCCCTTTCCTTTCCCCACCTCTCCCTCCACCCATTAAAATACATAACCCTATAATTACCCCTCCCCCATCTTCCCCCTTTTACTCCCCCCTCCTCTCCTTGGATCCTCATACACGTTCTATACAAGTTACGTAGTAATTTACAAAATCATTGCTCCTGAGTGCTGTGTAGTATTTTATCATATGAATGTAACATAATTTTTTAAGAAACGCCAACTCTCTTCCAGAGTGGTTGCACCATTTTACAATCCCACCAACAGTGTATGAGAGTTCCCGCTTCTCCACATCCTCTCCAACATTTACTGCTTACTGCCCTGCTATACTTTGTCACTGCTACTGGGGTAAGATTATTATGTTTTTATTTGCATCTTTCTCAGGGTCAGTGACATTAAGAATTCCTTCATTTGTCTGATGGCCATCTGAATGTTTTTCTCTGTGAAAGTCTTTCCATGTCTCTTACACATTTTGTAATTCGATTATCAGTCTTTTTGTTGTGGAGGCCCAGGAGTATTCTATAAACTTTTGCTATGAGACTGTTGTCCAAGGTGATACTGCCAAATGTTTATTCACAGTCAGTAGGTTTTCTTTTCACCTTGTTGAAAAAAGTTGTTGATGAGCACTGAGATTTAATATTTTGAAGGCCCATACATCAATTGTATCCTCTCCAAGATGAACATTTCTGGCTGCATTTGTCAGTCTCTTTGTACCATAGACTAGGCCTTCTAAGCTTGATCTCAGTTTATATCTTGTGAACTTTATGGTTTGAAGCTTTACACTTACCTTGTGTTGATTTTTGTGTATAGTGTGAGATGTGGATCCTATTTCAGCTTTCTGTAGGTAATAGTCCAGTTTTTACAGCACCATTTGTTGAACAGTTTGTCATTTTCCCATTTGATAGATTTATTTTTTGTCAAATATCTGTTGACCATAGATAGAGGTCCACTTTGGGGTTTTTATTCTGTACCATTGGTCTATGTGCCTGTCTTTGTACCAGTACTGTGCTGTTTTGGTTACTACCACTGTTTTGAGGTCAGGGAGTGCTATGCCTCCCATTTAGTTTTTGTTTTTCAGAAGTGCTTTGCTTATTTTGTCTCTCATGCCTCTCCAAATAAACTTGACAATTTCCTTTTTGAACTCCTTGAAAAAATGAAATTGGTATATGAACATATAGATTGGTTTTGGTAGGATTGTCATTTTCTCAATAATGGGTCTTCCTATCCTTGAACAGGGCACATTTTTCCATTTATTTATTTAGGTCTTTTATTGTGTATTGCAGAAGTGTTCTATAGTTTTCTTTGTACAGGTCTTTTGTGTCTCTATTTAGGTTCATTTCCAAGTATCACAATTTGTGATTAGCTATTGTAAATGGCAGTGCTTTTTTGGTTTCTTTCTCTGAATTATCTTTGTTACAGTAGAGGAATCCCACTGATTTTTGGATATGGATCTTGTATCCTGCCACTCTACTAAACTGAACTACTAGCTCTAAGTGTTTTTTTGTTGTTGTTGGTGTTGAGTCCTGGGGATTTTCTGTGTATACTACTATATCATCTGCATCTATTAAACGCTTAACCATCTTTTTTGCAGATCTGGATGCCTTTTATTTCCTTCTCTTGTCATATTGCCCTAATAAAGTACTTTCAGTACAATACTGAATAGAAGTAGTGACTGTGGACATCCTTGTCTGGTCTCTGTTTCCAAGGAAAATGTTTTTAGTTGTTCTCTATTGAGAATGATATTGGCTCTTAGTTGCATATATACTTTCTCCTACGTTGAGAAAATGAATTCTATTCCTATTTTTCTGAATATCTTAATCAGGAAGAGGTGTTGGATTTTGTCAAAGGCCTTTTCTTCACCAATTTCTAGGATCATATGGTTCTTGTTATTTGATTTGTTAATGTGATGAATTACATTGATCACTTTTCTTATGTTGAACCATCCTTGCATACCTGTTATGAATCCCAATTGGTCATGATGAATTTTTTTATATGTACTGTTAGATTCTATTGGCTATGATTTTGTTAAGGATTTTTGCATCTATTTTAATGAGAGATATGGGTCTGTTGTTTCCTTTTTTGATGATTATTTTTTCCTAGTTTTGGTAATAGGGTTATGCTTACTTCATAAAATGTATCTGGAAGTGCTCCTTCTTTCTCTGTTTTTTGAGATAATTTAAGTAGATCTAGTAATAAATTTTCTCTGAATGTTTTGTACAATCTAGCCATGAAGCCAACTGGTCCAGGACTTTTTTTGTGGGGTAGTCTTTTTTACAATCTGCCCAATTTCTTCTTTTGTAATAGATCTATTGAAATGTTCTACATCTGTCCATGTCAATCTGGGTAGGGCATGAATTTGAAGGAATTTGTCCATTTCCTCTAAGTTTTCAATTGTTTTTCATAATATTCTAATAATATGGATTTAATTTCCTCTGGTTCTGTTTTGATGTCACCTCTGTCATTCCTTAATCAAATTATTTGTGTCTTCTCCCTTTTTTCTTTTGTTAAGTTTGCCAATGGTTTCTCAATTTTCCTGACCCTTTTGAAAAACCAGCTCCTTATCGTATTGATGGTCTCAATTGTTTTCCCATTTTCTATCTCACTGATTTCAGCTCTTGTCCTTATAATTTCCTTTCTTCTAGAGGCTGTGGGGTTAAATTGTTGCTCTTTTTCTATTTGAGGAAGGTATTGAATGAGATAATTAATTTTGCTTCTTTCTTCATTTTTTATATATTTGCCTAGTGCTATTAAATGCTCCCTGAAGACTGTCTTGGCTGCATCTGGGAGGTATTGGAGTATTGTATTTTTGTTATTATTAGTGTCAAGACTATTTTTTTTTTATTTTATTATTAATTTTAATGATAGTTTATAGACACTTTGGATTTCCAAAGACTATTTTTTTAATTTCATTGTTTATTTCTTCTGTAACCCAATCGTGTTCTAGCATGGTGTTATTTAGCATTCACATGGTTCACATGATGGTTTTATAAGTTTATTCTCTTGTGGTTAATTTCTACTATTATGGTGGTCTAAGAATAAACTTTGTATTATTTCAATGTTATTTGTTGTTGTTGCTTTAATTTTTTGTGCCCTAGTTTGTGATCAGTTCTTCTAGCATCTCTGACAGACTAGAGCCCATTGTTATGTATGAATCTTTGGATGGAAAACCAATTTTCTTTGTAAATTCACTCAAGTCACAATTCTTAATAAAAAGATTAATAGCCAGAAACAGCTTTGTGATGGAGGGTAATTATAAGTTAGAATTTAGGCATGTTGTTAAGGGGTTATTTCTTTAAAAAGGACATTAAACTTGATAAGGCTGAGGGTCAGTGAAAGAGAAGGAGACTATCAGTAAGATGTATTGACTCATTGAACCTAACACGGGGCTCTAGTGTGTCAGAGATGCTGAGGATGAAACAGGATAGGGCAGGGTTCATATCTGTTCTTCATAGGGTTGTTATGAGTCATACTTGACTCAGCAACAACATTAATCAGAATTGACTACAGAATGAGTTTTGGTTTGGAGTCACAATGGCTAAGTGCTTTGATGAAAATTGAGAGGTTGATGGTTTGACTTGGATGCTTGAAAGAGCCACTCATTCATTGCTATAGCTGACCCTCCAGTAGGGTGCAGTCCAGAAAATCCCAAGTGGCAGTTCTCCTCAACCAATTGGAGTTGCTGTGAGCCAGAATTGACTCAATGACAGAAAAAAGTTTATTTTCTTAGAAACTGCAAAACAGGTTTCCCAAGAGTTTATCCCATCTTATGCCTTCAGAAATAATCTAAGAGAACTATAGTTGTTCTACTTCCTAACCAGTATTTTGCATTACCAGGATATATTTTTTTAGTTAAATTAACCCTGATATCATGGTATAGTTGTACTTTGCATTTCCTTGATTACCATGGATATATATTACCTTTGCCTAAGGTTACTGGTGCTGTACTGCAGACACTTGTGGCTGCTGTGAGGCTGAACACTGTGATGCTGATGTGTTAAATGTGTTAATGGTTGGCTACCCAATGTGGAGCTCCCCAATTAAAACAAGCTTGGAAGCTGGAGTGACATCCACTTCAGTAACAGCTTGCATCCGGAAACCCTATGAACCTGGAGAGAGGATGAAAGGCACCCAAGGTCAAGGACTCTCCTTCTTAGGGTCGCTATGAATCGCCTGCGACTCAACGACACTCAACAACAACAACAACAAGGTTACTAGGAGGTCATCTTCTTTGAAATTCTATTCATCAATAAGAACAACGAACTATGGACACACAAACTCACATGATCTACTGCTGAAAATTAGCCAGTGAAAACTTCATAGAACACAACAGAACAATGCTCAAAATATTATGTTGGATAACACACACACACACACACACACACACACACACACACACACTCTCACATACAGAGTGTCTGTTTATCTGTACTTTAACTGTAGATTAACATAGATCGATATATTGCTAGATCTGTTTATTTATCTCTGTGTGACTCAGTTTATATAAAATTCAAGAACAGGAAAAACTAACCTGTAAAGTTAATTTTATGAAGTTTAGTTTATGAAGGTGAACACATCCAGGTTGAAGCAGGTTTATTTATGAAGCTGGATGAACAAATTTTCTGAATAATAAAAATGTGCTTGGATATATATATA
>NW_006399882.1:3600001-3606338 GCF_000299155.1 Elephantulus edwardii | reverse complement strand
ATATATAAAGAAACAAATTTTGTTAACATTTTACCCATATTAATTAATTTTGAGAAATCCATTTGAAGATATAAGAGTTGCCTCAGTTTGAGACCATTCTCGTGAAAGAACTCATCATACTCTGATCTGTCTGGTTCCCTGACTCCCCAGTGATTTGAACTTGTCTTTGAATACCATTCTTCCTTCAACAGGCAGGATGTCCTGAATCCTATTATGAAAGATACTCCTTCCTTTTCCAATGAGAACTTGATGGAAAGACTTTCATTTTGTGAATTCTACCATTTTGTTGCCACTAACTCAATTGAATGCACTACAGAGTTGGACTCCAGGCATGTGGATGGATGAATTGTGTTGATTTTTTTTTTCAAAGCCCAATTTAATTCCGTTATTCTATAGCCAGTTTTGTTCTTTTTTGCACTAAAAGGAGATCAGAAATTTACTTTCTTTCATGCTGAGACAAAAGGTTACATAACCAAGAAATGAGTGCTAACCTTTTAGGTAGTAGCGTCTTTGTAGCCAGTTTCACTGACACTTCCTGCCACTTTTCTTAGTTGCTCTAAGATGGGAAGTTTATACAATGATATAATAGTATTGCATTCAAACGTAATATTGACACACGTATACAATGTTGTTGTTGTTGTTTTGTACCACTGAGTCAGAACTGATCCATAGCTGACCCTCTGGTGGCTTTTCAGAGGCAATTTAATCCCACAGGAGGAGATGCCCATTCTTCTCCTGCGGAGAGAAGCTGGTGGCCATGAACTGCGTGTCTTCAGGATAGCAGTGGAATTTCTCACCACTAGGCCACTAGAGCTCCCTTATACAATAGCAGTGAGAATTATTTGCATGATTAGTAGTGTGAATTATTTGTATGATTTGATTATTACTTAGCCATAATTAAAGACACTAGTCTTCAATATGGATTGAATCTCAAGAAAATGAAGATTCTCACCACTGGGCCGATTGGCAGCATTATGATAGATGGTGAAGAGACTGAGATTGTTAACAACTTTTGTTTGCTTGGCTCCACAATCAACACTCTCAGTACCAGCAGCCGGGAAATAAAAAGATGAATTGCATTGGGAAAGTCTGCTGTCAGAGACCTCTCCAAAGTACTGAAGTGCAACAATGTCAGTCTGGAGACTAAGATGTGCCTGATCCAGGCCCCCTAGTCTTAACAATTACTTTCTATGTGTCAGATAGCTGGACAATGATTAGGGGTAATAGAAAGAGAATTGATACCTTTGAGCTGTGGTGCAGGAGAAGAGTATTGACTATACCATGGAGTGCCAGGAAAAAAAATAAATTAATCCTGGAGAGGGTGGAACCAGGCTGCTCCCTTGGAGGCAAGGATTCTGCGGCTTTATCTGACATACTTTGGACATGTTGCAAGGAGGGACCAGTTGCAAGGAGAGGGACATCATGCTTGGAAGGGTGGAAGGACAGTGCAAGAAAGGAAAATCCTCGATGAGATGGATTGATTCAGTGACTGGGGTAATGAGAGTAAACATGTCAGAGACAATAAGGTTGCCAAAGGATAGAGCAGGTTTCAGGACTATTTTACATAGCATTGTTTGGTATGAGTCTCAAGTGACTCAATGGCACATAACAACAACAACAACAAGAGGTAAACATTTGTGCTGCAATCTCAAAGGAACACTGTTTATATCCACTAGCTGCTCTGCAAGAGAAAGATTGGCAATCTTCTCCTGTATGATTATTGCCTCAGAAAACCCACTGAAACTATGGGTCAGTTTTGACTTGACAGCACACAACAACAACATTGATGTAGTAATTCTGGTGGTCCAGTGGTAAGGAGTTGCATTGTCAAACAATAGGGAAGTGGATCAAATCCACTAGCTTCTCAGTGGAGAAAGATGAGCAATTTCTTCCCATGCAAATTACTGCCTAAAAACCACCTGGAAAGTTAGCTATGTGGGGTTTCTAACTAAATGGCAACAGACAATAACAATTATGGAGTGTTTCACATGTTGAGCTCATACTTAAAGGCTAGCACTTTCATCTGCAGTAGAAAGACAAGAGATCTCCTCTCATAAAGATCTAAAGTTTCAAGAAACCAGATGAGAGGTCACAGGGGCTGGAATCTACTGAAATTTGGCTGGTTTTAGCCATACATATATGTAAAGAACAGTGTTGTTTTGATGTAACTTTCATATTCCAGTCCTGCAATTTGCCATTTCTACCATTTACCTGTCACTTGGTCCTGTGGTAGTTTGTGTATTGCTAAGGTACTTGGAACTAACGTTTCAAATACTAGTAGAGTCATTCATGGAGAACAATTTCAATGGAACTTCCGCACAAAGAAAGATTTGGGAAGAAAGGCCTGGTGATCTATGTCAGAAAATTAGGCAAAGAACTCATGGATCAAATCAGAACATTCTCCATTTGCCTTCCTGTGGGCTTCAGGGAGACCGAATATTGAAGGAGGATTTTCTATTTGATAAATTAGAGGGCCAGTGAAGAAAGGAGAATCCTCAGTGAGCTGGATGGGCACAATGGCTGCAACAATGAACTTGAACGTCTTAGGAATTGTAAAGATGATGAAGGATCAGGCAACACTTTGCCTGTATTTAAGGTCATCTCAGAAGTAGCTAACAAGAGCAAACTAACATTTTTAGAGCTTTTTAAAGTTATCTGCAGAAGAAATGCCTGATGATATACTTCAGTGGAGAACACAACCAAGAAAATATTACAGATCTGCTTGATTTTGTAGCACCATAAGTTGAAAGTGTTTTGAGTTTGGTTTTTCACTATGTTGTTGACATGTTTTGCGTGTGTGTATGTGTGTTTTAATACTATCTCATCAAATTCTCATAATAACTTAGAATATAAAAATATAAATATCATTAACTCAACTTTATACCTCAGAGTTCTACAACACACATGGGAAAATTAACTGATCATTCACTAAGCAAATGGTTATAAAGCATTTATTATTATCAAAACAATGAGAAATGCTGAGATGGAAACTTGTTTATGACATATGTACTTCTTATTGTTGTTAGGGACCTTTAAGCCAATTCTGAGTCATATAAACCCTAGGAGACAGACCACTTAAGATCATTTCCTAGACTTAAGTCTTCAGAGGTTGTCAATGTCACAGGAAGAGATTTCCCATCTTTCTCTCAAGAAACCCTTGGTAGATTTAGCTGTACGTCTTTTGACGGTTAGTACAACTCCTTACCCCTAAACCACCAAAAGTCCATATAGATGTTGCTATATATCATGTGGTTAAGTCGGACCGACCCATAGCTGACTCTCCAGTAGGTTTTCAGGGAAGTAAATTGCACGAGAGGAAATTACCTATCCTTCTCCTGTTAAGCAGCTGGTAGATTCAAACCACGTGCTTTTGGAATTATATTGCAACTTCTTACTCTTAGGCCACCAGTACCCCAAACATAGAGTTAGTACAATTTTAAAAAAAGAGTGATAGGGATATGGTAGAGAAAAAAATTGATAAAGATCTCTACCTTTTTAGAGCTTGCATTCTAGTAGACAGATATTTCAAAACCAAAACAAATAAGTAAAATACGTAGTACGGTTGAAATGATGAAAGTGACAGGATCAAGTAGGGCAGGAGATTAGGAAGTGCTGGTGGGAGCAGGAGGATGTTTCCATTTGCAACAGATTGGAAAGAAAAGTTGAGTTGAAGAAGGGAAGAAGGCATAAGGGTATCTGAGAGAATAGCTTTCAAGCTAATGGAGAATAAATGGAAAAATAAATGAATGAAAAACTGGACATCTCTCTGGCCCCAGGTTATAGTGGCCATAGTATGATAATGATTACTCAGAAGTACTGTTACAATTGTTCTTTATTTTCCAGCACGTGTGCTAGGTTATATTTGAAAGTATTTTATTTGGAAATGATTGTAAGTTCATATGCAGTGGTGATAAGAAATAATAAAAGATTCTGCACTCTTTAACTAGTTCTCAATAGTAGTAATGTCATAATAATGAGGCTGTTGGCATTGATATAGTGAAGAGACAAATATTTTCTCTCACACATTGGTTGCTATTGAGTCAATTCCTGCTCATGGCATATCCCAAGTGTGTCAGAATAGAACTGTGCCGTGCAGGGTTTTCAATGGCTGAATTAAAGTAGTTAAATCTTGAATTGCCATTTTTTTTGGTTAGTAGTTGAGAGAATTTGAGAGAGTTAATCACCCACACCAGTCAGGGACTCCAATAATCTCTTCTGTCGCCCTTTTATAGGGAAATATACTTTTCTCCGACTTGCACTTCCTCTTTAATCCTTGGCAACACTAATTTGTTCACTATTTCCATAATTTTGTCATTTCAAAATGTTACATAAATAGAATTGTGGAGTATGTAACTTTTAGGGGTTGCCTTTTTATAGTTATCATCTTTTTGTAGGGATTCATCTAGACCTTTGTTTAGTCATTCTTTTTTTTTGTTCAGTAATGCTGCACTATATGTATCCACAACTATTAATTTACCATTTATCTGCTGAACAATACCTGGATTTTTTTCCATTTGGGGGTTGTTGTTAATAAGGCTGATATTCCTATATATTTTGGTTGTAAACATAGGCTTTAAAATTTTCATTCCTCTGGGATAAAAGCCCAGGAGTGTGGGAAGCCAAATATTAGTTACATGTTAAATAAAATGCTTAATCAGGAATTGAAGGAAACACAAAATATACACTGGAATTCCTCTTGTGACAGATCACAAGAAATGAGCTGCTTCCTGCAGAGAAGAAGCAATGCGGAGGGAACGTCGAGAGGCTGTACTTGTGAACTGCTGTCTTCCTGAGATAAGCATAAGGTTGTCAGTAGAAAGAGCCTAGCTTCATTTGCATAGAATTTTCTTTGGGATTTGTTCCCTGGCAATTTTCAATAAAGTTATAGGAAAGCTAGGTTCGGGGTTTATGTCTTCAGCTGTTTTCCCCCTGCTTCATGCTCTCTGTTTTCTCTCCATGCCTGAGGGTCCTCATCTCACTTTTTCTCAGTTCTGAGTCGACAACACCAGGAGGGCCATTGCTGGGTTGTTTAGCTTAGTATCAAAGTGCCAAATTATCTTCCTCAGTGGCTGAAAATCACTGTAGGTTCCCACTAGCAACATAGGAGGATCCAATTTCTCTATATTCTTGCCAGGTTTTAGTGTTGCATTTTTAATTTTAATCATTATGGTAAGTATGTAGTGATATGCCATTTAGGTTTTAATTCGTGTTCTTCTAAAGGCAAATATTGGTGAAGTTCCTTCAGGTGATAGTATTCTCTATCTTCTTAAAAGGAAAGAAGATGAAGCATATTGAGCTATAGAAACCGTTCAGACTGTGAAATGTCCATTGCCACAGAGTGAAAAAATAGTTCCTGTCAGGAACAAAAGAGAATACATTCATATATTCTACATAAGAATACATTATTATGTAGAATGTAGACTACATATACATAAGAATACTTACATAGAATGTAGAATATATAATACAGAACATATACTTATATTCAACAGGAAGCAAAACAGAATACATTTTATTACATGGATTTGAGGCTAAAGGTTAAAAATTCACCTATAAAATTGATAGGACATAGAAGTTAAACTCTGGCAGTAATAAGGCCCTGACACATAAGTCGGATTGCATAATTGGTCAAAGATGTCTGTCGTTTTGTTTATTACTGGATGTTCCTGGTTTGGGGACAAGACTAGTTTTATTGGTAACCAATTCTTCCTCGATGATGACTGTTTCTGGTAGTCCATGCTAAATGTTTACATAATGCTTACACAAACTCTTTGAGTATAATCTTTTCATGACTTTTACCAATTCTGCAAATGGATTGTGTTGTTTTGAAAATTCTGTGTATCTTTTAAATAGTTCCCTGTCATATATGATGTTTGCAAATATTTCCTGCATTGTATAATTTGTCTTTTCATCATGTCAGAACATTTTATACACACACACATGCACAAGTTCTGTTTATTTTTTTGGTATGCTAGTTATCAGTTTAATTTTTTGTACATTCGTTTTTAAAAATTTATTATTAACTTCAATGAAAATTTAGAGACTTTGCATTTCCATTCATTAATTGTTGCACTTTTCTCCCCTCCTAGCCCTCTACCCTAGTACACTATCCTCTTGGAAAAGTAAAAGAAAAATTCTTTCGTTTGTTACATTCCCTTCCCCCAGGTCCAGTCCACTATGCAGCCTTCACACTGGACTCCCGTCATGACAAAAACACCTAATCACATGACCCTTTTAAGCAGTTTTCTCACCCATCTGTTTTAATGCCGTATACATTATTGAACCCATCTTTCTCAGTCTGCCCCCAACCCTGAGGTCAGTCCTGTTTTACAACAGT
>NW_006399882.1:3591327-3596021 GCF_000299155.1 Elephantulus edwardii | reverse complement strand
GTCAGAGGCGGTGCGGTTGGCGCAGGATAGAGCAGGGTTTAGAGCTGTTGTTCATAGGGTCGCTATGAGTCGGAAACGACTCGATGGCACATAACAACAACAAACAGCATTAAAACTGCGTCGCAAATTTTAGAGAATTCGTATCTTTATTGAATTCTGTCTTTTGCGCTCATCAAAGATTTTAGATGATCAACAAATACATGAAGAATTGCTCAGGATAACTAGCTATTAGAAAGATTCAGATCAGAACAACCACAAGATAGCACTTCACCTCAGTAACAATAACAAAATTAAACAGAGAAGTAAGCAAAAAATGCTGGTGAAGATGTGAAGAGATTGGGACTCTCACGCACTGCTGGTGAAAATGTAAAATGGTAGAACCGCTGTGGAAAGAAGTCTGGCTGTTTCCTAAAAACATTGAAAATAGAAATACCTTTTGATTCCACTATTCCACTACTAGGAATATAAAGAATTCATAACTGTGATGCAAACAGATGAATACACACTCATATTTATTGCAGCATTACTTATAATAGCAAAGAGATGAAAGCAATCCAAGTATCCACCAACAAACAAATAGATAAAGTATAATACATTCTCACAATGGAATATTACGTAGCATTGAAAATCAGTGAAGACCTTGTGAAAAACCACACAATATAGATGAGTCTAGTTGACATTGCTGTTGCTGGTGTGTACCACTGAGTATGGTACTACAGGAATATACCTGTAGTCAGGGTAGTAGGTCAGAGGCAGTAAATCACACAGGTATTGATTGCCCATATTTCTCTCATGGAGCTGCTGGTGGATCCAAACCATGCACCTTTGCATTGGGAGTGCAATTCCTTACTGCTAACCCACCAGCACTTCCTTAAAATGAGTGAAATAACCCAGCCACAAGGGGACAAATACTGCAAAAGAGCACTGTTTTAAAAGTAGAGTGGCTATGAGGGAGAAAGGTGATTATGATGAAAGCAAGAAAAGAATGGTTGGTATTGAATATTGCCTTGGAATAGGTAAAGGGAAGGTTAATCTGAAATGAATGAATGAATGAAACATTATATGTATCCAGAAAAGGGTTTACATTATGGTTTGATCTGGGAGGAGCAGGGAGGGGAAAAATGAAAACAAAATATGCATGAGTGAGTGAAAAACCAATTTCTTTGTAAAATTTCATTCAAATCACAACAAAATTTTTTTTTTAAATGTCTTTTTGAATTCACTTTTACAGAAGAAGAATTGAAGCCTTTGAGTTGTGATTTTGGAGAAGAGCACTGAACATACCATGGACAGCCAAAAGAACCGACAGATATGTCTTGAAGATGGTGCAGTTGGAGGGTTCTTTGGAGGTAAGAATGATGAGGCTTTGCCTTACATACTTTAAACATGTTGCTAGGAGGTGATATTCCTTGGAGAGGGACATGATTCTGGGAAAGGTGGCGGGCCCGCGAGGGAGGGGAACCCATCAGTCAGGTGGATTGACGTGGTGACTGCTGCAATGAGTTCCTGTGTGTCAGGAAGTGTGAGGATGGTGCAGGACAGGACAGGGTTCAGATCTTTGTTCATAGAGCCACTATGAGTCATGCTCAACTCGACACCTAACAACAACAACAACAACAATCAATATAGTGTTCCTCTCCATTTACTTGGATCATCCTCGATATTTTAACATCCATATCTTATAGTTTGTTTCTAGTATACAGGCCATGCCTATGTTCATGAGATTTACATTTATTTCTTTTCTCTTATTTTAGCTACTGGATTTTAAATTTGAAGACCATGTGTTTATTACCAGCATATCAAAATATGGTTGGTCTTAGCATACAGAAATAGTTAGTTTTTAAAAGAATATAATTTACTTTTAAAATCACCTTTTTTTGGCTTTGTGTACCATCCTGTCAGAACTGACCCATACCTGACTCTCCGGCAGGTTTTCGTTCGGAGGCAGTTAATTGCATGGGAGGAGATTGCCCATCCCTCCTCAGAGCAGCTGGTGGACTAAAACTGCTTGCCTTCGGGATTGCAGTGCAGCTTATTGCCATGATGAAACACACACACACACACACACACACACACACACACACACACACACAGCGCAACAAGTTCCAGTTTCTCATTTACCTCTTCTTCCATGAATTAATAACACCAAGAACTCCTGTGGTTTATTTGTTTCAACAGTGAGTCAATATTGATGTATTATTATCTAACTTCCAAAGTTCACTCTGTGTGGGATAGTTATCAAAGTTTTAACAAACATGTATTGTCATGTATCCATCATAAAACTATACAGAAAAATTTTACTGCCCTAAAAAATCCTTGAAGGAACTCTGGTGGTGTTGCATAGGGAGTTGCACTGTTAATACAAAGGCAGGAAGGATCTCTTTAGCAGAATCCCCTAGCAGCCCTAAGGGAGAAAAATGGGCTACCTTCTCCTGGCAATGAAGGTGAGTGAAAAATCCCCTGAGCTCTACTGCTCATGCTTTCTCTGGCCCCTTGGGAATTTCTGATATGTTCAGTCTCTCTATAGTTTCCCCTTTTCTAGAATCTCAAATAGCCTGTAATTTTTTCACTAGCTGTTTTTGCTTGATATCTTAGACTTAAGTTTTCTCTGTCTCTTCCTGAATCCATTTTAATTCTTATATTGTGATGAAAATGTATGCAGCAAAACACTTGCTATTTCCATATGTGTAATTATCATGATAGCTCATTTCTTTTTATTGGAGAACAATACTTAGATGTATCACAGCTAGTTTGTCACCTTTGAAAAAAAATACCTAGGTTGCTTCCAAAATTTGGCATTTATGTATAGGGTTATTAAAAGCATTTATGTACAGGTTTTTATATTGTTGTTGTTATGTGCTGTCGAGTTGCCTGCAACTCACAGTGACCCTATGTACAACAGCCCTAAACCCTGCTCTATTCCTTGCCAATCTTATTGTCTCTGACATACCTATCCCCTTTACTCTAGTGACTGAATCAATCCATCACATTGAGGGTCTTCCTCTCCTGCACTTTCCCTTCACCTTCCCAAGCATGATGTCCCTCTCCAAGGACTGATCTTACCTTGCAAACTGTCAAAAGTATGCCAGATGAAGCCTCAGAATCCTTGCATCCAAGGAGCAGCATGGCTTCACCCTGTGCAGCTCTCTGATGCATAGCAAGTAACTGCAAAGACTATGGCATGTATCAGGTGCACCTTAGTCTCCAGACTGACATCGTTGCTCTTCCATACTTTGGAGAGGTCTCTGACAGTGGACTTTCCCAGTGCAATTAGTCTTTTAATTTCCTGGCTTCTGGTACCAATATAATGTTTTAATGTAGGTAAAATTTTTTATTTTATTAGAGTAATTTCAAAAGGCAGCACGGGACAACAAAGTAAAATATTACAATGAAATATGCAAGGAGCTGGAGTCAGAAAATCAAAAGGGCCGAACTCGCTCAGCATTTCTTAAGCTCAAGGGACTGAAAAACAAATTAAAACCTCAAGTTGCTATAATCAAGGATGCTTTAGGCAGAATATTAAATGATCCAGGAAGTATTAAAAGAAGATGGAAAGAATATACTGAGTCACTGTATCGAAAAGAATTGACAGACACAGGAGAATTTAATGAAAAAACATATGAGCAAGAGCCTATGGTGATGAAAGAAGAAGTTCAGGTTGCTTTGAAGGAAATGGCAAAAAATAAGGCCCCAGGAATAGATGATATACCAATTGACGTATTTCAGCTAACAGATGCTGCCCTGGAAGTGCTCACTAAGTTGTGCCAAGAAATTTGGAGAACAACCACTTGGCTAACTGACTGGAAGAGATCTATATTTGTTCTCATCCCAAAGAAGGGTGACCCAACAGAGTGTGGAAACTATAGAACAATCTCATTGATTTCACACGCAAGCAAGATTCTGCTGAAGATTAACCAAAAACGACTGGAACAGCACATCAGCAGAGAACTACCAGAAGTCCAGGCTGGGTTTAGAAGAGGTTGTGGTACTAGGGCTATTGTTGCTGATATTAGGTGAATCTTAGCTGAAAGCAGGGAATACCAGAGGAATGTCTATCTGTGTTTTATTGACTATGCAAAGGCATTTGACTGTGTGGATCATAACAAACTGTGGCTGACTCTGAGAAGAATGGGAATCCCAGAACATTTAATTGTGCTAATGCGAAACCTATACTTGGACTAGGAGCCACTTATCAGAACAGAGCAAGGGAACACTGCATGGTTCAAAATTTGGAAGGGCATACACCAGGGATGTGTCCTATCTCCATACCTTTTCAACCTGTACGCAGAACAAATTATCCAGGCGGCTGGGCTTTATGAGGAGAAAGGTGAGGTCAAGATTGGTGGACAATTCATCAATAATCTGCATTATGCAGATGACACAGCCCTGCTCACTGAAACTGAGGAGGATCTGAAGCACTTGCTGCTGAGGGTCAAGGACTGCAGCCTCCAATATGGGTTGAGGCTCAGTGTCAAGAAGACAAAGATTTTCACCACCGGGCCAATTGGCAGTATAAGGATGGATGGTGAAGAGATTGAGATTGTTCACAGCTTTAGTCGGCTTGGCCCCAGTCAACACTCTTGGCACCAGTAGCCAGGAAATTAAAAGGCATATTGCCATGGGAAAGTCTGCTGGTAGGGACCTCTCCAAAGTACTGAAGAGCAATGGTGTCTCTCTGGAGACTAAGGTGCATC
>NW_006399882.1:3589630-3591227 GCF_000299155.1 Elephantulus edwardii | reverse complement strand
TGTGACTGAGATACTTCACTCAGCATAATGTCCTCCAGGGTCACCCATTTTGAATAAGATTGCATGAGTTCCTTGTTTTTCAATGCAGCATAGTATTCCGTTGTGTGAATATACCACAGTTTCTCTATCCATTCGTTTGTTGATGGGCACTTAGGTTGTTTTCAACTTCTTGCTATTGTGAACAAAGCCATGATAAACATGGGTGTGGATATATATCTGCTTGGGTGTCAGTTATGGTCTTTTTGGGGTATTTTCCCAGGAGTGGAATTTCTGGGTCCAATGGTATCTCTATTTGCAACTTTTTGAGAAAGCACCACACTGCCTTGCACAGTGGTTGCACCATTTTACACTTCCACCAACAGTGGAACAGTTCCAGTTTCTCCATAACCTCGCCAGCATTTGTTGCTTGCTGTTCTGTTAAATTTTGCTATTCTGACTAGGGTGAGATGATATCTCATAGTTGTTTTAATTTGCATCTCTCTTATAGCTAGGGATTTTGAACATTTCTTCATGTGTTTGTTAGCCATCTGAATGTCTTCTTTGATGAAGTGCCTGTTCATATCCTGTGCCCATTTTTCTATTGGATTATTTATCTTTATCTTGTTGTGGTGCTGAAGTATTTTATAAATTCTAGATATAAGTCCCTTATCTGATATGCCATTACCAAATACTTTTCTCCCAGTCTGTGGCTTCCCTTTTTTACCCTGTTGGAAATGTTTTTGGATGTGCATAGGGATTTGATTCTTAGAAGGGCCCATTCATCTATTTTATGTTCTCCTGGTTGTAGGTACAAGATGTGTTTATAAAATTATCTTGCTTTGTCTACTTCTAGAACCCAAAGATATTTTTTGTTTTATTCTGCAAGATTTAAATTTTATGTTTAAGGTCATTATCCATCTTGAGTTAATTTGTTTATAAGGCATGGGACTTAAGTAAAAAGTATTTGTTTTCTTTTATTATGTGTGTGTGCTTTAGGGTCATCTGTTGCAATTCCCATCTTTCCTCTCTCGGATTGGTTACGTACCTTTGTAAAAGCAGTTAATTACATTTTTACAGCTCTAGTTGTGATTTTTATATTCTGTTTCACTGGTACCTAGGTCTATCCATCTGCCAATACCATGATATCTTGCTTACTGGAGTAATATATTAAGTTTTGAAAGAGAGTAGGCTGTTTTTCCAGTTTACTTCTTTCAAAGTTGTCTTAGTTATTCTTGCTCTTTTGCCTTTCTATATAAGCTTGAGCATAATATGCTTATGTTGTTGTATACTGTCAAGTTGGAACTGAACCTGCTGACCTCCAGCAGGTTTTCAGAGGCAGTTAAACCTCTGGAGGAGATTTCCCATCCTTCTCCTGCAGAGAAACTGGTGGATTCAAAGTGCATGCCATCAGGGATTTCAGCACAGCTTCTTGCCATTAGGCCACCAGGAAGAAAAATTCTTTGCAGAGATTTTGATAAATTGCATCTTAAAGTATAACATCGTGAGTGACAGGATCATATCCATACGCTTACAAGGAAGTCCAGTAAATACCACTATCATTCAGATATATGCACTAACAACCAGAGCCAAAGAAGAAGAAATAGATGATTTCTACCAA
>NW_006399882.1:3576218-3582286 GCF_000299155.1 Elephantulus edwardii | reverse complement strand
AGCTGTGGTGCTGGAGAAGAGTATTGAGAGTACCATGGACTGCTAGGAAAACAAACAGATTTGTCCTGGAAAGGGTTAAAGCGGGTGGCTCCTTGGAGGCAAGGATTCTGAGGCTCCATCTAACATGCTTTGGACATGTTGTGAGGAGAGACCGGTCCTTAGAGACGGACATCATACTTGGGAGGGTGGAGGGGTAGGCACAGGAGGGAAGGCCCTCTATGAGGTAGATTGATTCAGTGACTGGGATAATGGGGATGGGAGTGTCGGAGACAGTGTGATTGGCACAGGATAGAGCAGAGTTTAGGGCTGTTATACATAGGGTCGTTATGAGTCGCAAATGACTCGATGGCACATAACAACAACAACAACAATTACTTAAGGCATGGTTTATAGATTTAATAGTAAGCCTATGTCTGCTTTCCAAGAAATTGTCCAACTGTCTTCCAAAGGAGCTGAGTTATTTTGCATTTTCTCCAGTGACAAATAAGAATTTGTTGTTCCATATTCTTGCCAACAGTTGGCACTTTTAGTGATTTGTAATTTTCTAATGACATATGAAGCTGAGACTGTTTTCATATGTATATTGCCATCTGTACACCTTCTTTATTACCTCATTAATTACATTACCCACAACACCCTTCTTTAGTGAGTATTCTGTTCAGACCTTTTGCTCATTTTGTAATTGAGTTGTTTGAGTTCTTATTTGCAAGTTTCGAGAGTTCTTTGAATATCTTGAACATAATTTCTTTACCATGCTCTTGTTGTTGCATACTGTAAAATCAGAACTGAGCCGTAGCTGACTCTCCAGAGGGTTTTCAGAGGCAGTTAATTAGATGGGAGGAGATTGCCCATCTTCCTCCTACAGAACTTCTGGTGGATTTGAGCCAAGTGCCTTCAAGTTTGTAGCACAGCTTCTTACCACTAGGCCACCAGAGCTCCCTTTTCAGATATACATTTTGCAAATATTTTCTCCAAATCAGTGATTTGTCTTCCTAATGAGTTTATGCATGTTTATCTTGTGTCCCATTATGTTTTGAAACTCACTTATAAAAGTGAGATTTATTTTTTTTTTATTCCTCGGGATTTTCCTGCATAGATAATAATGTAATCTGTAAATGAGGACAGCTCTGTTTTTCCTTCCCAGTCTGTATGTTTTCTACTCCCTTTACTTTCCTTATTGTGCTGACTAGAATTTCTAGCAGTGAAGTGAAAATGATTATAGAGCTTGAATATGAATTTCTTGCTCCTGAATTTATCTATTGTTTGTTTTCAAGTGTATTCTGACTCAAAGCGACCCTGTAATTGTAAAATGGTACAACCACTCTGGAAGGCAGTTTGGTGCTAAAAGCTGAACACAGAAATTCCATATAACCCAGCTATTTCACTACTTGGAATATACCTGAGAAGAAGAGAACTGAGGCACAAACCCAGACTTGTACACCAATGTTAATAGCATCATTATTCACCATCTCAAGAACATGGAAACTGTCCAGAAATCTAACAACAAACAAATGGGTGGAGCAATTACGGTGCATTCAAATACTATGCAGCACACACAGGAGCAATAATTATTATCTGACTCGGGAGGGACTGGAGAGCATTGTGCTTAGTGAACAAACTCAATCCTACAAGGACAAATATTGTATAAAACCATTATTGTAGAATGAATATAAGGATTCAAGGAGAGAGGAGAGGGGAAGCAGAGGAATGAGAATGTGCAGGGGGAGGGGGAGATTAATCATGGGGTTGTACAGTTTAATGGGTGAGGGGATGAGAGAAATTGGAAGAATCTGTTCTCAAAAAAATGTATTCTAATTTTGTGAATAAACTAGTATAAATTTTTTAAAAACTTCCATATAGGAAATGATATGATATTATATTTACAGAAGCATCTTTCCCCCATAGAGTAACTGGTGGATTTGAACCAAGGACATTTTGAGTCACAGACAGACATTTAACTACTGCACCACCAGGATGTCTCTTCCTGGTTTAGAGAGTAAGAATTCAATGTTTTATTATTAGGTGCTACATTAGCTGTAGGATTATTGTAGATGTTCTTCATCAAGTTGAAGAAAGTCCTCTCTATTCCTATTTTTTTTTTTTGAGAGTTCTTACCATGAATAAGCCTTGATTTTGGTGATATTGTTTTTTTGCATCGATTACTATGATCATGTGATTTTAGTTCTTTAATCAGTTAATATGGTAGATTATAACAGTTGATTTTTAATTATTGAACCAGCCTTTTGTCCTTGACACAAGCCTCATTTGGTAAAATTTTATTTATATATTAATGCATTCTTTTTGATAATATTTTGTAAGGATCTTTGCATCTTTACTTATGAGAAGTGTCAATTGGTAGTTTTCTTTTGTTCTATTACCTTAATCTGATTTTAACATCAGGATGCTACTAGCTTCATGAAACAATTTAAAAAGGATTTGTTTCTATTCTGGAAAAAGTCTACAAGTACAGATTGCATAAAATTACTTAAAAGTTTACTAGAACTCATTTAGAGAAATCATTTGAGTCTGGGGATTTATTTTTGGTAATTTTAAAATGGCAAATTCAAGTTCCTTAATAGCTATAGGGCTGTACAGATGATCTACTGTCTGTCTTTTTGCTGTTTTCAGGAGGATCTGTTATATTATCTGATTTTATAATTTGTTTCTTCTCTATCTTTTCCCCTTTGTCAGTCATTATATAGGCATATACATTTTTCCTTCTAATATTTTTACTGCTTTGCATACAATAATTCATGTATGTTGTGTTTCATTTCATGTAAATTATTTTTATGCAAACTTTCATTTACATTATTTTTATACAATCATTCATATGTTGTCTTTTATTTAACTACTCTTAAATATATATGTGATCTGTGCTAATCATAGGGGGCTCAGGTGGGCTAGTTGCAAAAACCTGTACTGCAATGCCGAAGAGAAGCAATTCAAGGCCATCGGTTGCTCCTCAAAAGGATGGACAATCTCCTCCCATGCGATTAACTGCCTCTGAAAATCCACCAGAAGGTCAGCGATGGGTCAGTTCTGACTCTATGGTAAACAACAACATGCTAATTAATATCCCATCCTTTCAAGTCCCCATTGAATCTTTTCTATTTCTTGACTTATTAACCTCTGCCATCCTAGTAATTTCTGCCTTATTCCTTTTTCCACTCCCTTTCTCTTTTCATCTTTCCTTTCTGGACATTTATACACATTTTATTAGTTATGTTTCTATTTTTATAATAATAGCCTTATGCAGTATTTGTTTTATGAGACTATTATTTCATGCAGCATACATGCTTTCTAGACTTTCCCATGCTATATAGTATTTTATGAAATCCTTGTTCCTTAGTGCTGCATAATATTCCATTGTGTCACAGTTTCTCAATCCATCAGTTTCTTGATGGGGTTTTGAGTTGTTTACATTTTCTTGCTGTTGAATAACACTGCTATGAACATAGGTGAACATATTTCCATTTGTGTCTCAGTTCTAATTTCTTTGGGGTATATTTCTAGTAATGGAATAGCTAGGTCTTATGGAATTTCTATGTTCAGCTTTTTGAGGAAACACCAAACTGTGTACACCAAAGTGGTTGTACTATTTTGTAATCCCACCAGCAGTGCAAGAAAATTCCAATCTCTCCATATCCTCTCCAGCATTTATTACTTGCTGTCCTGTTAAACATTGCTGCTGCTACTGGGGCAAGATGGCATATCATTGTTTTGATTTGAATCTCTCTGACTGCCAGTTATTTTGAACATTTTAATATGTCTGTTGGCCATCAGAATATCTTCCTGGTGAAGAGCTTTGTCACTGTTCTGTAATTGGGTTATCAGTCATTTTTTTATGGAGGCACTGTTGCATTCTCTAAACTTCCCTTCTAAGATCCTTGTCTGAGGTGTCATTGCCAAATGTTTTTCCCAGTCTGTAGGCTTTTTTTTTGTGCTATTGGAAAACGTTCTTTATGCACATAGGGAGTTAATTTTTAGAAAATCCCATTAATTGATTTTATCCTCTTCTGTTTATGCATTTCTGGCTATATTTGTAAGCCTATTTATGCCAAAGTTAGGGCCTCTAAGTTTGGCCCCATTTTGTCTCCTATAATCCTCATAGTTTTGGGGTTTACCCCTAGGACTCTGATTCATCTTGAGGTGATTTTCATGTATAGTGTGAGATGTGGATTCAACTTCAGCTTTCTGGAGCAGAAGACCGATTTTGCCAGCATCATTTGCTGAAGAGATGGTAATTTTGCCATTTGATAGGTTGTGATTCCTTGTCAAATACCAAATGACCGTAGGTAGGTGGGTTGTTATCTGGGTTCTTGATTCTATTGCATTGGTCTGTATGTCTGCCTTTGTAGCGATACCATGCTGTTTTAATTACTATGATTTTAGTGGGTTTTGACATCCGGGAATGAGTTAATGCCTACGTTGTTTTTGTTTTTCAGAAGAGCTTTGCTTATTCAAGGTAACTTTCCTTTCCCAATAAACCTGCCAGTTGCCTTTTCTCAAGAAGCTGCACTGCAATCCCACAGGTGTGCAGTTCGAATCTACCAGATGTTCTGCTGGAGAAGGAGGAACAATTTCCTGTACCAGTCAGATCTGATTTGACGGTACACACACAAAAATAATAAAATTTAAAAATTTTTTAAAAATTTATTAAAAAAAACATCTGCCAGTTGTCTTTTCTATTTCTGAAGAATAAATTTGATATCTGTATTGGGATTGCATTGAACAACTTTTGTAAGATTGTAATTTATACAACATGGAGTTTTCCCACCCATGAACAGGGAATACATTTTCATTTAGTTAAGTCTCTGATTGTTTCATATATTAGTATTTGATAATTTTTGTTATAAAGGTCTTTTGTGTCTCTGTTGTTTGCTGTTGTTATGTGATGTCAAACTGGAACTGACTCATAGCTGACCCTCCAGTGGGTTTTCAGAGGTAGTAAATTGCACAGGAGGAGAAGATTACCTATCCTTCTCCCATGGAAGAGCTGGTAGAATTGAGCTGTATTACCTTTGGGATTATAGCACAATTTCTTACCACTAGGCCACCAGATCTCACTTTTGTGTCTCTGATTAGGTTTATTTCCAAGTATTTCGTCTTGCAGCTGGCTTGTGGTTGATTGGTTTTCTTCAAGTCCTTTTCCACGCTGTCTTTGTTGCTGCAGATAAATTAAACTGATTATTGTATATTGATTTTGTATCCTACCACTCTACTAAAGTGGTGTTCTGGGTCTAACAGTTTCTTTGTTGAGTCTTTGAGGATTTCTGTGTACATTATCATGTAATCTCAATATAGTGACAGTTTTACCATCTCTTTGCCAATTTGAATACCCTGTATTTCCTTCTTTTGTCTTAATGCCTTAGCAAGTACTTCTAATACAATACAAGAGGAATGCCTTTAGTCTTCCTCCATTGAGAATGATGCTTAGTTTGTGTTTACTCTTGGTTTTGTGTATAAATTTGTCACTATGTTGAAGAAATTTCCTTCAATTTGCATTTTGTTGAGTGTTTTATTCAGGAAGGAATGTTGAATTTTGTCAAAGACTTTTTCTACCTTTGACAAGTCAGAAAGGATTGAAAGGATTCTTTTAACTGAAAGGATCATGTGGTTCTTTGCTTTGCTAATGTGATGAATTATATTGATTGTTTTTCTTATGGTAACCACACTTACATGCCTTTTATGAATCCCACTTGGTCATGATAAATTATTTTTTAAATATACTGTTGGATTCTATTGGCCAGGATTTTGTTAAGAATTTCTGTGTTTATGTTCATGAGAGATACTGGCCTATAGTTTTCTTCTTTTGGTGATGTCTTTGCCTGAGTTTTTGTAACCAGTTATGCTTTTTTCATAGAATGATTCAGTGATCTTCAGCAGCACAGATATTAACCTTGTAACTACACAGCGAACATTAGCATGTCCCCCATGCAAGGATGACAAGCAAGTTTGTGATGTGTTCCGTATTTTTATAAGACAATTATAAGGACAAGGGCTGAAGTAGATGAGATAGAAAACAGAAAAATAATTGAAGCCATCATCAAGACCAGGCATTGTTTTTT
>NW_006399882.1:3567043-3576118 GCF_000299155.1 Elephantulus edwardii | reverse complement strand
TTATTATTAATTTTAATGAAAATTTACAGAGACTTTGGATTTCCATTCATTCATTGTTGCGCTTTTCTCCCTGTTCACCTCTCAGCCCCAGTTTGCTCTTCTCTTTGAAAAGTAAAAGAAAAACTCTTTCATTGTTATACAATCCCTCACTCCAAGTCCACTCCATTATGCAGCCTTCATTCTGGACTCTTGTCATGACAATAATACCCAATCATATATCCCTTTTAAACAGTTCTGTCCCTCACCTGTTTCAATGCGGTATACATCATTTATCCCATCTTTCTCAGTCTGTCCCCAACCCCAATGTCAGCCCCATTTTAAAACAGTGACACTATGCATTATTTGTCCTTTTGTGACTGAAATATTTCACTCAGCATTATGTCCTCCAGGGTCACCCATTTTGAATAATAGTTCATGAGTTCCTTGTTTTTCAATGCAGCATAGTATTCCATTGTATGAACATACCACAGCTTCTCAATTCATTCATTTGTTGATGGGCACTTAGGTTGTTTCCAACTCTTTGCTGTTGTCTTCAAAGCAGCAATAAACATGGGTGTGCATATATCTGCAGTTTGGTTTCTTTGGGGTTTATTCCTAGTAGTGGATTTGCTGGGTCAGATAGTATTTCTCTTTGCAACTTTTAGAGAAAGCGCCATACTGCCTTCCAGAGTAGTTGCAGCATTTTACACTTTCACCAACAGTGAATAAGGGTTCTCCACAACCTTACCAGCATTTGTGGTTTGCTGTTCTGTTAAATTTTGCTATTCTTACCTGGATGAGATGATATCTCATAGTTGTTATGAGGAGCTGGTTTTTTGAAAGGGTCAATAAAATAGACAAACCTCTAGAAAACAAACAAACAAAAAAAGAAGATACAAGTAAACCAAATAAGACATGAAAGAGGTAGCATCTCAACAGAACTTGCTGAAGTTAAATTGATAATAATGGGATACTACGAAAAGGTATACTCTAATTTATAAACCTAGGGGAAATGGACAAATTCCTAGAAACCCATACCATACATAGACTGATGCAGATAAAGACAAAGCACTTGAACAGACCCATTATAAAAGGAAAAATTGAACAGGTCATAAAAAGTCTGCCTACACAAAAAACCGCCATGGCCCAGACCGCTTCATGGGTGAATTCTACCAAACATTCAGAGATGAACTGTCACCAATTCAACTTACATCATTAAATAAAGAAAGAAAAAGAAGTGTTATAGTTTTAAGTTATTAATGAAGCTTCTTGCCACCAGGGCACCAGCTGCTCCATGGGAGAGGGATGGACAGTCTCCTCCTGTGACCCACCAGATGGTCAGCTATGAGTCGGTTCTGACTCGACTATACACAACAAAAACAACAATGAAACAATACTTTGCTTCAATGCTTTTTCTTTGTTTCTATGTTCTTAATTTTATGGATTTATACTCACATCTTTCATATTTCCTTCCTTCTGGCTGTAGGCTTACTTTATTCTCTTTTTTTGCTAGATTTTCAAGGTGGGAGCTTAGAGCACTGATTTGAGAATTTTCCTATTTTATAATATGTGGTACAAATGTCCCGCTCTCGGCATTGCTTTAGCTGTGTCACATGTTTTCATGTGGTATATTTTTATTTTCACTCAATTAACCATAAGTTTTAACTGCTTTGAGACTTCTACATTTTGGAAATTTTGTTGTATCCTAACTTGATTCCATTGCAGAACGAGAGAACAGACTTTTAAAAAATTAACAGAGCCTACGAAATCAAATTAGAATGGTCTTGTCCTTCTATAAGGAGCTGTAGTTTCCAGTATTCTGGGTTCTCAGGTCACAGAAAGCAGAGATTCACAAGAGACGGTTGAGTGCAAAGGGCTACAGCTCTATTAGGCAAATAGCACCTGTTTAGAGCTGAACCTCATATTTATTTTAAAATTACAGTTACTAAAAATAACACAGGGAAGACACATATGCAGACATGCACTTACACATTTTTCATGGCATAGAAAAACAGAAAATATTTTTGCTGAAGCAAATTACGACTACTCAAGATCCTCTGTTCTTTCTAAAAATGACAAAGGCTATTTCTTGAATTCAGCTTTAATCTTTTTTACTATTCTTACCAAATTCCATGACCTACTGTTAACAAGCTGTGTTGCAATTCGAAAGGCACGTGGTTCAAATCCACCAGCTGCTTCCTGGGAGAAAGATGGGCAATCTCCTGACATGTCATTAACTGCCTCTGAAAAATGGCTGGTTGATTCTGACTCCTTCTTCTATAGATGAGCAGAAACTCAGATTTCAAGAAAATATGGCCAGAACCTAACCCTTCTATTAACGTACTATTCTTTCTTGTTAATCTTTGAAGAAATACCTCTTTCGGATTTCTTACCCAGAAGCCAGCAGGCACTGAGCCCAAGCCTTCAACACAAAGCAGAGGGTCAAATTATCAGATCCTCCTCTTCTCTCTGATTGGACATTGCCTGCCAAGATTTTGACTTTCATCCCCACCCACACTGCTTCCCCCATGGAGTAGCTTAAAGCATTTAACTGCCTGTCTGATGTAGCAGAAATCAAATTTCTAATCAAGGATGCTGAATATTTCATTGGCCTGGGCTTCAACTATGTTACAGTATAAAGAGAGTAAAAGCCTTTATTTTCCCATTGATGACTATGCTGCGCACCTTTTGGATGTTTTTTTTTTTTTTAAAGAGAAAAACTGGCTCCAACGAGTCCTGGAATACCCTGAGGCCTCGTGTAATTGCAAACGACATAGCACACCCATGTAATGAGTGCCTATCATGCCACGAATTAACAGAGAAAAGGAAACGAGGTTTTTGGCTTTGTCATTGCTAGTAAAGTTACTCAATAAGAGGGTCTGTAATTGCTTATTTAAGCCATAGTTTATCACTTAGGATTTTATAGCCCATAGGGTGAAGAAATCAGGTGAGAATTCTGAGCTCAATTAAGTATGTTTAAAGGGTTTTGGTTGAAATACTTAGTGATCCTGACAAGGAAATGCTCTTTCGATTTTCCTAAAAGGGAAACTTTCTACAAAAGCATCTGAAAGCACTTAACTATATATGCATTACACTGTTATTGTTGTTGTTATGTGCCGTCCAATCACTTGTGACTCATAGCGACCCTATGTACAACAGCCCTAAACTATGCTCTGTCCTGTGCCAATTGCAGAGTCCATGATATACCCATCCCGATTACCCCAAACACTCAATAAATCCACCTCATAGGGGTCCTTCCCCTTTTGCGCTGTCCCTCCACCCTACCAAGCATGATGTCCCTCTCCAAGGACCTGTCCCTCCTTGCAACATGTCCAAAGTATGTTAGATGGAGCCTTAGAATCCTTGCCTCCAAGAAGCAGCCCGGTTTGACCCTTTCCAGGATGAATCTGTTTTCCTTGCAGTACAAGGTGCCCTCAATACTCTTCTCCAGCACCACAGCTCAAAGGCATCAATTCTCCTTCTATCCTCCTTGGTCATTGTCCAACTCTCTGAAGCATAACAAGTGATCACAAAGACCATGGCCGGTATTAAACGTACCTTAGTCTCCAAAGAGACACCATTGCTCTTCAGTACTTTGGAGAGTTCCCTAATAGCAGACTTTCCCAAGGCAATGCGCCTTTTAATTTCCTGGCTCCTGGTGCCGAGAGCGTTGACTGTGGAGCCAAGTAAACTGAAGCTGTGAACAATCTCAATCTCAATCTCTTCACCATCCATCCTGATGCTGCCAATTGGCCCAGTGGTGAGAATCTTTGTCTTCTTGACATTGAGCCTCAATCCGTATTGGAGGCTGCAATCCTTGACGCTCAGCAGCAAGTGCTTCAGCTCCTCCTCAGTTTCAGCAAGCAGGGTTGTATCATCTGCATATCGCAGATTGTTGATAGATCTTCCACCAATCTTGATCCCACAATTCTCATAGAGCCCAGCCTCCCGGATAATCTCTTCTGCATACAGGCTGAAAAGATATGGGGAGACAGGACACATCCCTGTCTTACGGCCTTCCCAATTTTGAACCATGCAGTGTTTCCTTACTCTGTTCTGACAACTGCCTCTTGGTCCACATATAGGTTTCTCATTAGCACGATCAAGTGTTCTGGATTCCCATTCTTCTCAGAGTCAGCCACAGTTTGTTATGATCCGCACAGTCAAATGCCTTTGCATAGTCAATGAAACACAGATATGCATTCCTCTGGTATTCCCTGCTTTCAGTTAAGATCCATCTAACATTAACTACAATATCCCTAGTACCATGACCCCTTCTAAACCCAGCCTGCACTTCCGGCAGTTCTCTGCTGATGTGTTGTTCTAGTCGTTTTTGGATAATCTTCAGTAGAATCTTGCTTGCATGTGAAATTAATGATATTGTTCTATAGTTTCCACACTCTGTTGGGTCACCCTTCTTTTGGATGGGAACAAATATAGATCTCTTCCAGTCAGTTGGCCAGATGGTTGTTCTCCAGATTTCTTGGCACAACTTGGTGAGCATGTCCAGGACAGCATCTGTTAGGTGAAATATGCCAATTGGTAAACCATCTATTCCTGGGCCCTTATTTTTTACTATTTCCTTCAAAGCAGCTGGAACTTCTTCCTTCATCACCATAGGCTCTTGCTCATATTTTGTTTCATGAAATTCTTCTGTGTCTGCCAATTCTTTTCGATACAGTGACTCAGTATATTCTTTCCATCTTTTTTTAATACTTCCTGGATCATTTAATATTCTGCCTAAAGCATTCTTCATTATAGCAACTCGAGGTTTGAATTTGTTCTTCAGTTCCTTGAGCTTAAGAAATGCTGAGCGAGTTGGCCCTTTTGATTTTCTGACTCCAACTCCTTACACTTTTCATTGTAATCTTTTACTTTATCATCCCGTGCTGCCTTTTGAAATCTTCTATTCAACTTTTAGTATCTTGAATTCTTCCCTGTGCTTTGTGCTCCAGTGAAATTTTCAGAGTCTCTTCTGACAATCATTTTTGTCTTCTCTCCCCCTTCTGTCTTTGCAATGACCGTTTGCACTCTTCCTGGATGATATACCCTTGATATCCTCCCACAACTTGTCAGGTCTTCTCTCATTAGTGTTCCAGGCCTCAAACCTGTTCCTGAGATGATTCTGAAATTCAGATGGGATAGACTCAAAGTCATATTTTGGTTCCCGTGGACTTGGTTTAATTTTCCTCAGCTTCAGCTTGAACTTGGATATAAGAAGTTGGTGGTCTGTTCCACAATCAGCTCCTGGCCTAGTTTTCACAGCGGTTTCTCCAGCGGTTCTTTCTGCAGATGTAATTTATCTGATTCCTATGCATACCATCAGGTGGAATCCATGTATATAACCTGCGTTTATGTCTCTTTAAAAATGTATTTGCAATGAATGAGTCATTGATTGTGCAAAATTCAATTGTCTTCTCTCCAGCTCCTTTTCTGTCACCGATCCAATTATTAGTTGTTTTAAAAATTAAAACTATGAGAAAATGTGTGCTGAAAAATGTCCTCTTTATCTCTCCATCCCATGTGCCTAGCTCTTGTCTTTCCCCAAGCATCTTGATTACAAAGTCTGACTTTTAAAAAATTTGCTGTATGTTTCCCATATAAAAACATATATATAAGAGCTCTGTTATACATAATGAAGACATAAATTGTGAACTATTAAAGCTGACATCTAATTGGGATATGATATTTCCTTTCCTAAGATAGCTCAAATAAATAAGCATGTCACTATTGGTCAAAAGGTTGGAGGTTTGAACAGACCCAGAGGCTCTTGCAGAAGACAGACCTAGTTAGTTGCTTCCAAAACCTCATAGGCTTGGGAACATTACAGGACACATTCCTCTTCTGCACACATGGCTTGTTATGGCTCAGAATTGACTCATAATTCCCCACAGCAATAACTCTTTTGTGTCTGTATTATGGAAGCTGTGTGCCTGTTCTGACTTCCACAGAGCCACTTTCTTCTGTGCATCGTAGTGTGGAAGAAGTCATAGCACAGCTGAGCTGAGTAATTGGGAGTATTTTGCTCCTTCGCATCCTTCTGGTGGAGTTCTTAGTGGTGCCCTCCTCTGACCTGAGAACCAGGCCCTTCTTTGTAGCTTGTTGTCTGTCTTCCCGCACTAACTCCCACCGCCTCCTGGGAACTGCAATGCTCAGCCTTCACTCCGACCTTATTTTTCTCAGTTTATGTCCCCAATGAATGAGTTTTCAAATCTGGTTGAAAGCCCTTTATATGCTTGTGTCAGAGTTTTAGATAATCTGTGTGAAGAAGTAAAGCAAGACGTGCCAGAAATGTCCACTGGTGTTTGTACTGTTGGGAACATAGTTTAACCTGGAGACACTTGCAGTCCCAGAATATCAGCAAGTCCTTTTTTCTTTAGCGCTTTTGCTTTGCTTTGTTTTGAATCACATTCTCATCAGAGTGCATATGGGGTTTAAGAAATAATAAAACTAGAATCAACAACCCAAAACAACAATTGTGATTATAGAATTGTCCTTTAAAAACTCAAAACAGCTGGCAATCTGTTTTCCTTGTGGCATGCTTGAAATTGGACAGATACAAATAAAGATAAGCAAGTTGTAAACAGAAATATTTAATCTTAAGCCCCACAGACGTAGAAATACACTGAAGAATCTATTTGGAGATTTCTAATCTCCCTAATAAAATTTATTTCCTCATGAGCTCTGACTTGGAGAAGCAGGGCATCAGTAAGTTTTCTTGGACCCCTAGCGCCTGTCACAATGACAAATTGCTACCTGGCATGTCTGACTGAGTGAATCCCCGACCAAATTGAACCAATTTTAACTCTACTAAGATCTTCGTAAATTTTAAGGTGTACAGGGTATAAAAAATAACACCCAAACAAAGATATAGTGATACCTCGATTACTGATTGTGACTGACAACAATCCCATCTCTTTGTGTACCCTGGGATTCCTTCTCTTCAAATGTCCGATTTAGCACTACAGTTGCTTTGGTTTAGGAAAACAGGAATACATTTTGTGCCTATTTCCCCAAAGTTGTGCTAGTCAGGGCAGATTCCTAGAACCTTGCTTTTTAATCACTCACTCATTCATTCATGGAGTCATTTATCATCGGACTTTCAATAACCCACACAGGTTGAGTGCTGAGTGTCAATGCTGGTTGAGTGTCAAGGGTCTGCCAGGCTCTGTGTCAAGGGCATTCATACAGATGACATCTAGCATTCCAGTTAGAGAGATAAACAATAAATACAAATGAAAACCGTTGATTTGATGAAAGGAATCTGACACAGTATCACAGAGGAATTCAGGTGATACCTTTAGGTAGAGAAGAAGTTCATGTAAGGGGAACAAAGAAGATTCCCGTGATGACATTTGAATTGAGACCTGAGCAATGAAAGACTTAAGGTGTGAGCAGATCTGAGGGAAGTTCATCCAAGGGAGAGGGGACAGCAAAGCTTTGAAGTGTGCAGAGAATGCTGGTGGGGCTGGAGGAGAGTGGTCATGAGGCCAAGGACCTTTTCTCTTCTCATTGACAGATCGTGATTTATCCTGAGGTAATAGGTGATTGTTCTTGTTAGGGGTCATCTGGTCAAGTAGGACTCATAGCAGCCCTAGGAACAACAGATCTGAACCCTGTCCTATCCTGTGCCATCCTCACAATCTTTCTCACACTCAATCAATCCCGTTGCTGCAGTCACTATATCAGTCTTCGACAGTCCCTCCACCTTTCAACATGATGTTCTTCTCCAAGGAATAACCTCTTCTAGCAGCATATCCAAAGTTTGTGAGATGAAGCTTCATTGTGCTTTAATTGATTTGTTGCTGTTTTGTGCTGTTGAGTCATGGGGTCAGTACTGACTCATGCACCATTGGGTTTTCAGAGACACTAAATTGCATGGGAGGAGATCGCCTCTCTTTCTCCCAAGGAGCAGTTTGTGGATTTGAACCACATGCCTTTGGAATTGCAGCACAACTTCTTACCATTAAGCCTCCAGAGCTCCCTAAATTCCGAAAATTATTTTTCCATTGCTGTTGGTGGTGAGTACCGTTGAGTCAGAACTGCCCCATCGCTGACCCTCTAATGGTTTTTCAGAGGCTGTTAATCACACAGGAGGAGGTTGCCCATCTTTATAAAATTATTTAGGCATGGATTAGTGGATTAGAATGGAGCTCTAGTGGCCTGGTAGTAAGAAATTGTGCTGCAATCCCCAGAGGCACATGCTTTGAATCTACCAGTAACTCCATGGGAGAAAGATGAGTAATTTCCTCCCTTGTGATTTACTGCCTCTGAAAACCTGCTGGAGGGTCAGCTATGTGTCAGTTCTAACTTGACAGCAAACAACAGCAGCAATGGATAAGAGGTAAAAATAGAGCTATATGATGTGACTCCAGGTAGAGACTGTTGAAATAGTTGACTTTTGAAGAGGACCAGAAATAAGGGATAAGGGGGGGGGGGAATGATAGAATACAATAACAACAACATGGTAGCAAAGGGGGACAAATTTTTGAGTACTGTGTTTACAGAACCTACAGAATATGTGAGGTTTCCTGTGTTGGCACAAATGGCTAATTGTTAGATTACCAGTCTGAAATATTGGTGACTTGAGTCCACTCAGAGGCCCCTAGAATGGCAAGTCTAGAAATCTGCTTTCAAACAATCACAGCTTTGAAAAATTTTATGGGGAAAATCTACTCTACAGTTGGGTTGTCATGAGTGGGAATTGACTTGATGGCAACTAACAACAACTATGGGAATGAGGTAGAGAACTTGTAGACCTATTTCCATGGAGCCTCTTCCCACTCATGATAAGCCCATATGCATAGAATAGAAGGGCCATATAAGGATTTCTTAGCTGCGTTCTTGACAGAAGCTGATTGCCAGTCCTTTCTTCTGTGGTACTAAGGAATAAAGAATGCAAATAGCCAACCTTAAAGTTAGCAGTCAGTTGCAAACCATTTGCACCACGCACAGACATTGTGTGTGTGTGTGTGTGTGTGTGTGTGTGAAAGAGAGAGAGAGAGAAGAGAAGAGGAGAAGAGAAGAGAAGAGAAGAGAAGAGAAGAGAAGAGAAGAGAAGAGAAGAGAAGAGAAGAGAGAAGAGAGACAATTAAG
>NW_006399882.1:3529256-3566943 GCF_000299155.1 Elephantulus edwardii | reverse complement strand
GAAGAGAAGAGAAGAGAAGAGAAGAGAAGAGAAGAGAAGAGAAGAGAAGAGAAGAGAAGAGAAGAGAAGAGAAGAGAAGAGAAGAGAGAAGAGAGACAATTAAGCATCCTGAAGGCTGTAGGTAACCTGAAGGCTGGGCAACCATGGACCTGTTAGAGGGTCTCTGATAATTCTAGGAGTAGAATAATGAGGAGAGGCAATAGACTTGGTGAGAGATGGAGAAAGGAAGAAGAAGAACCAAGTAGGCATACTGATGTTGAGGTTACAGGGTTTCAGGGATGTTCATGGAGCCAGGAGCTTGTAGAATGAAAGTGTCTTTATAGTTACTTGTGATCCATACAGGAGAACTGAGCTGGAGACTGAGATATCTGAATTCATTCTATGAGTCCTGTGTTTAGGCTGCAGGGATACTAAGGGAAATAAGACACCTGTCTTTCCCTTCAGGAAATTGTTCCAAAGCAGAGTAGGAAGTAAAAGAAATTAATAGATGATGAACTGTGTGTCTACTGTCCAAAGGAACAAGCAGCTCACTCTACCTGGGGATGACCAGCTCGCTTTGTGAAGAAGATGCTCGTCTGGTAGTTCTTACAAGTGGAGCAGAATAATGAGACAGAAAAAGATATTGTAGGTAAGAGGTATAGCACTGCAGAAGCACAGAGACATGGAAGTGCACACTGGGATTCACATCAGACATGTAGATAAATAATAGATGATGTGTTTGTACATGTGTGAACACATGCATGCATTTGGGAAAGTTCCAGGGAAACAGAGATGAGACAATGCTTTAGAGCACTGATTGGAAATGGCTAATGGGACCCACCAGGGAGAGGCATGTGAGTGAAGGGAACTGTGAAGAATAAAATGAGGAATAGCAGCAACTTCATCATCGTGGAGTAGAGGTCACTTTGAGGTCTCCAACTATGTCAGGAGGAAATGTTACCAGAACTTGTAAATTTTCTAAATAAATATGAAATCACTTAAATGTTAAACATTAGTCATTGTGCCAAAACAATTTAAAGCACTGTATCAGCCAAGCAAAACTCTTGTCAGATGGATGAGGCTAAGGGCAGATGATCGCCAGCCAAGAAATATTGATCGAAAATTTGTTTTAATTGCATCCTAGATCTTCTCAGTTAGACAGTACAGAGCGTGACTTGGTTAAAGTCAATTCTTTAAGCTACTGAGTTGTTATTGTTGTTAAGTCCTGAAGAGTCAGTTCTGACTCATAGAGATAACTAAATGAAACTACCCAGCCCTATACCATCCTCACAATGACTGCTAGTTTGGAATCCATTGTTGCAGCCACTATTTTAACACATCTTTGAGTGAAATTTGTGTGTGTGTGTGTTTCACCACCCACCAAGCAAGGTATCCTTCTTTAGGGACTGGCTCCTCCTAAGGGTCCAAAGTCCATGCAACAAAGTCTTGTTATTCTCATTTCCAAGGAACAGTCATATCTTCAAGACAGATTTGTATTGGGTGGCCCGGTGACATTTGTAGGGTACCAAAGAACAGCAAAGCATAATTCTTATAGATGTTAAGTGATTATCTACTATGTACACAGTGCTGGATTTTGGTGATTTTGTGTTTTTATTGTTACACAGACAATTGTTAATCTATGTTGTATTTTATTTATGTATATAGTGGGTTTTTTGTTTTGTTTGTATGTGTGTTTCAAACTTTCCTTCATTGGCATTATCTTTCATACAATCATTCCTATACACTGTGTTTTAAAAAATTAACCAGTATTGGACAGCTATTGTTGTTGTGATGTGCCGTTGAGTTGCCTACAACTCATAGTGACACTATATACAAAAACTCTGAAGCCTGCCTTATCCTAAGCCAGTAACTCTGATACACCTATTGGCCAATACCAACAACTTACTATGTCAATCCATCTTATCTGGGATCTTCCTCTCAAGTGTTCTTCTCCATCCTTTCAAGTATGATGTCTTCCTCCAAGGACTGGTCCCTAAAGACCATGTACCCAAAGTATATGAGACAGAGCTTCAAAATCCTTGCCTCCATGGAGAAACTTGGTTTCACCCTCTCCAAGACAAGACTGTTTGTTCTTTTGGTGGCCTATGGTATGTTCAAATCTCAAGCACCATAATTCAAAGGCATCAATTCTTCTTCTGTGCCCACCATTATCCTGTCTTTTTAGGTCCCTGCCAGATATTTTCCATTTCCTTTACCATCTCCATAAACCCACCAAATTGTGCAACCTTATGATTTCCTCACATCCATGCTCAACCCTTTGCTCCCGTCTTATCCCTCCTTGGGCTCCCATACAGATTTACTAGTTATCCTTCTATTTTTACAATAATGGCTGTACACAGTATTTGTCCTTATGAAACAAGTTAGTTCATTCAGCATAAAGTTTTCCTGTTTCTCCCAAGTTATTTAGTATTTTTTTAAGAAATCTTTGCTCCTGATTGCTGCATGGTATTCCATTGTGTGACTATGCCACAATTTTTTAATTCATTCATTTGTTGATGGACATTTTGGCTTTTTCTGTGTTTTTGCTATTGCAAATAATGCTACTATGAACATTGCTAGACAGGATAAAATTGATGAATGGAACCTTCAAAGATTAAACATCTGTGTGCATCAAAAACTTTTTCCAATAGCATGAAAAGAAACTGTACTGACTGATTGTAAAATGGCACAATCCATTTGGAAGGCATTTTGACATTTCCTGGAAAAGCTGAACATAGAAACTCCATATGGCCTAGCTATTCCACTACTAGGAATATACCCCAAAGAAATCACAACAGAGGCACAAATGGAGATTTGTACACCAATGTTCATAGCAGTATTATTCACCATCGCAAGAATATGGAACAACCCAAATGTCCAACCACAACCCAGTGAACTGTGAAATTGTAGTACATTCACACAATGCAATACCATGTAGCACTCAGGATCAATGATTTCAAAAATTATTACATAATTTGGGAGGGACTGGAGAGCATTATGTTTAGTCTTTGGTGTTTTCTTTATACACTATCATATCATCTGCTTGTAGCAACAGTTTAACAATCTCTTTGCCGATGAGAACGCTTATTTCCTTCTCTTGCCATATTATCTTAGCAAGTACTTCCAACATATCATTGAACATGAAGGGTGACAGTAGACGTCCTTGTCTGGTTCCCATTCACAAGGAAAATGCTTTTAGTCTTTAGTTTTGCATATTCACGATGTTGAGGAAATTCCCTTCTATTCTTATTTTGCTGATAATCAGGAAGGGGTGTTAGATTTTCTCAAACATCTTTTCTGCATCAATTGATATGATCATGTGATTCTTGTTATTTGCTTCGTTAATGGAATGAATTATGTTAACTGATTTTATGTTGAATCATCCTTGCATACCTCTTATGAATTCCACTTGGTCATAGTGAATTTTTTTTTATGTGCTGTCAAATTCTATTGGCCAGGATTATGTTAAGGATTTTTGCATCTAGGTTCATGAAAGTTATTGGTCTGTAATTTTCTTTTTGGTAATATCTTTGCTTGGTTTTTATATTAAGGTCATGCTTGTTTCATAGAATGTCTCTGGTAGTGTTCCTTCTTTTTCAATTTTTTGGAATAATTCTCTGAATTGGGTTAGAATTCAGCCTTGAAGCCATCTGGTCCAGGACTTTTTTGGTGAGGGGAAGTCTTTTTATGACCTGCTCAATTTCTTCTTTTGTGACTGATTTATTCAAGTATTCTACATCTGTCTGTGTAAATCCAGGTAGGAGATGAGTTTCAAAGAATTTGTCCATTTTATCCAGGTTTTCAAATTCATGAGAGTATAGCTTTTCATAACATTCCCATATTATATATTTAATTTCCTCCAGTTCTATTGTGATGTCACTTCTATCATTCCTTAATCAAGTTATTAGTGTCTTCTCCTCTTTTTCTTTTGCTAAATTTGCCATTGGTTTCTCAATTTTATTGATCCTTTTGGCAAACCAACACCCGGTGTTATTGATGATTTCAGTTGTGTTTCTGTTTCTTCTAGAGATTGTGGAATTAGATTGTTGTTCTTTTTCTATTTGATGGAGGTGTTGAACTGTATCATTAGTTTTACTTCATTTCTTCTTTTTTATGTGTATGTTTGTTGCTATGAACTGCCCTTGAGGACCACCTTAGCTACATCACAGAGGTTTTAATATTTTGTATTTTCATTTATTTAAGAAACTTTTTATTTCATTCTTTATTTCTTCTAGAACCCAACTGTGTTCTAGCAGGGTGTTATTTAGCTTCCACGTGGAGGCTTTTGTAAGCTTTATCCTCTTGTCATTACTTTCTAGTTTTATAGCATTATGATCTCAGAAGATACCTAGTATTATTTCAATGATTTTTAATTTGTTGAGGTTTGCTATGTGCCTAATGTATGATCAGTTATGGAGAATGTACCATGTTCCCTTGAAAAAGAAAGAAATTGAGTTTTAGTTGGGTACAGTACCCTGAATACATCCACAAGCTCGAGTTGGCTGAGTGTATTGTTTAGATATTCTGTATTTTTAAGTTACTTTTAAGTTGACCTATCCTTTGGTGAGAGTAGCATGCTAAAGTCTGCTACTCTTATTGTGGAGCTATCGATCTCTTTCTTCAATTCTATTAACCATTGTTTTTTGTATTTCGTAGGTTTATAATTTGGTGCATAGATGTTGATGAAGGTTATGTCTTCTTGATCTCCTGTGCCTTTAATCGTTATATAGTGCCCTTATACCAAGTCTCTCCTTGGAGGCTAAGATTTTGAAACTTCCCCTCACATACTTTGGGCATGTGGCCAGGAGAGATTGGTCCTTGGGGAAGGACATCATGCTCAGATGGGTGAACAGACAGTGCAGAAGAAGAAGACCCTAGATGAGATGGATTGATACGGTATCTGAGGCAATGAGGGTTGGTGTGTTGGGATTAGTGAGACTGGCTCAGGACAGGGAAGGGTTCAGAGCTGCTGTACATAGGGTCTCTATACATTGCAGGTGATTCCATGGCACCTAACAATAATTACATAGTATATTGGGTTTTTAATTTTTTTTTTTTTAGTTTAAGCCTCTTATTTAGAGGCAACAAGACCTTGGGGAGGGCCTTTGTATTTAAAGTTGGTTGTTTTTATATTTTGGAGGAACATTCTTCTTAGTGGTACTGCACCCTTCTGTCAATACTGAGATAACCTGGAATTGCAGTGATGCTAAACTTTGTGCATTTGGGATGTCAAATGCCTTAACAATTACCCATGCTGGACAGTGTTTGGTGGAGCTCCCAGTTTAAGATAGGTTTGGAAGCAGGAGGGGCATCCACTTCCTAAACAACATGCCTCTAGAAATTCTATGAACTTTGATAAATGTCAATAGTTATAGAAAGGCTTCGGGACTTTTGTTCATAGGGTTACTGTGAGTCATGTTCGACTCAAAGGCAATCAACAATAACAGGGCCTTTAAAAAATCTTTTATGGTGGTTTTCATCCTGAACTCTATTTTATCAGAGATTAGTAATGCCACTCTTGCTTTTTTTTTTTTCATGCCATTTGCTTGGTATACTTTTTTATTGCTTTTGATTTTGAGTGTATGTTTCTCTTTGTGTTTTAGACGCATCTCTTTTAGACAACATATTGATGGGCTTTGTTTTAAATCCATTCTGCTACTTTTTCCCTCTTAATTTATGCATTTAGTTCATTTACTCAAAGTGTGATCATTGACAGGCTATGTTTTATCATTGCCATTTTGCTTTCTTTCTGTTTCTGATTGTGATGGCCCATCTACTTTCCTTTGATGTCTCTATGAAAGACTTCCCTTGAAATTTCTTTTCTATTTCATCTTTATTTCACAAATTCTTTAAATTCCTTCTTTTCTACAAAAGACTTAATTTCTCTTTCATATTTGATGGAGAGCTTTGCTGGGTATAGGATCTTCAGTTGGCAATCGTTTTCTTTCAATCTTCCGTATATGCCATCCCATTGTCTTCCTGCTCACATGGTTTCTGCTGAGAAATCAGAATTTAATCTAGTTAATTGTTTCTATTTGTATGTGACTCTTTGTTTTTTCTTGTGCTGGTTTTAGTATTCTATCTTTATCTTTAATTTGAAGAATTTGACCATGTTAAGTCTTGATGTTTTTCTTTTGAGGTTTAATCTATTTGGTGTTCACTGAGTGTTTCTTTATTGTTCTAATTACACTAGTTTATTTATAAAATTAAAATACATTGATTTCCAGAAAAGATTTTTCCAATATCTCTCACCCTCACCCATGAAATTGTACAACCCCAGGATTAATCCCCTCCCCCTGCACATCCTCATCCCTCTGCTTCCACCTCGCCCCGTGTATCCTTATACTCATTCTATGATAGTGGGTTTTTTTACAATATTTTCACTTATGGGACTGAGTTAGTTCACTCAGCATCATGTTCTCCAGTATCTCCCAAGTTAGGTAATAATTTACAAAATCACTGCTCCTGCATACTGAGTAGTATTCCCTTGTGTGAGTGTACCATAATTTCTCAACGCATTCGTTTGTGGTTGGACATCTGTACTATTTCCATGTTCTTCTGATGGTGAATAATGTTACTATGAACATTGGTGTGCAAGTTTCCATTTTCTTCAATCTTCATAAAAAGATTTTTACCTAGTACCTCTTGCAGAATTTCCTCAAATGCTGGATTTCCAATCATATGCATGCTGTAATGTTTTCTACATTTTCTTTATGTCTCATCTCTGATTTTTCTTCTAGTATGTTTCCACTGAGGTTCTGGTCTTCCAGCTCACTGAGTCTTTGGTACATCACTTCTGTTCTACTTTTTTGTCCCTCTAGTGTGTTGGACACTGCTGCCATTTTGGTCTTACTATTCTGGATTGTATTTTCATGCATTTCTATTATTTCCAGTACTATGTTGTCTGTATCTTCTCTGTCTTGTGATAATTTTTAAACTTCTTATACTTCTTTATACATAGTTTCAATTCTTTCTTCCATCTTTTGTATTTTCTTCTGTAATTGTTCAAGTTCTTCCCCACACTGACATGTTTCTTCTGGCTTCCTGTCTCCGAAGTTTTCACTTTCTTAATGGCTTCAATTATTTCTTCTATCTTTTGTACCTTATTCTGTAGCTGGTCAAATAACTCTGCATCTTCTGATTCTCTAGCTCTGGGATATACCCTTTTATTTCTGGTTTCCATTTTTTCTTCTATTATTTCTTACCATCTTCCATAGCTGTTGAAATGTCTCTATATCAATATGTATCTTCTGCCTTCCTCACTCTGGTGTGTTCACTAAGTCTGCAATATGTTCTGCTTTTTTGGAGAAGCCTTAATTTGTTCTTTCACAATGTTTGAAACAATGCTGTTTTCTTGACATTATGTTTTTCCTTGGTAATTGTTAGGCAATTTCTATTGTGTCTGTGCAAGTTGTTGATAGTTCTTATCTATATGATGTTATTGATTTGCTGCCAGCTTAAAATGTTCCATCTATCTGCTGGGCCACTCACTCTACTGGAAGTCCTTTCTGAGAAAATGTGCCTTTGAGTCTTTTAGGTTCTCGCTTGTCTGCAAAGCAGCCCTACAGGAATCTGTTCTTATTGTATTCCCCTATCCCAAACTCTATGTTCCTTCTTTGATTGTGGAGTTGCTGAGTGGTGTGAGACCAGGTGCTCTACTTAAACAGTTTTTCCAGTGGGGTTTCAAGTCTTGTCTCTTTCTCACAGCTCAGTGTGCCAGCTGAAAAAGTAAGTCTTTCTCTTGCTTTCAGCTACCAGTCCTAAACTCTATTGTCATGTTTGGTCCCTGGGATTCCCCTGTGGTGGCAGGGCTCACCAAATGGAGTGACCTTTTCCCAAGGAAGTTTCAGTCCCTTCCCCCCTCTCCTGTACTGTTGATTTTTTAAATATTTTTTTCTGAAAATGTGAACAAAATCTAAATTAACTAGCTACATCTGTACAATCCAGTAGAATAGCTGCTACCCACAGGTTAGCTATATAAAGTTCTATTTGAGTTATCAAAAATTCAAAATTCAGATTTACTGAATTCTACAGAAATCATTCATACAGATTTAAAGTACTTATTAGTCAAATGCTACTAATATAGAGGCTGCCACATTGGATAATACTGTGAGAAAATAGATATTATATATTTTTAATATTCTGTTTGTAAATTTTTGCTTTGTTTTATTTAAATTTATTATTAATCTCAGTAAAAATTTACAGAGACTTTGGATTTCCATTCATTCATTGTTCCACTATATTTTTAATATATTTTTTTTGTCATCAGTATAAATTGAAGCTCAACATCAAGAAGACAAAGATTTTCACCACTGGGCCAATTTGCAGCACCATAATATATGGAGAAGAGATTGAGGTTGTTAGCAATTACAGCTTGCTTAGATCCACAATCAACACCAGCAGTCAGGAAATCAAAAGACAAATTGCATTGGGAAAATCTTCTGTCATGAACCTCTCCAGAGTACTGAAGAGAAGAGCAGTGATGTTAATCTAGATACAAAAGTGCACCTAACCCAGGCTATGGTCTTCTCAATTACTTGTTATGCTTTAGAGAGTTGAACAATTACTAAGAATGGCAGAAGAAGAATAGATGCCTTTGAGTTGAGGTGCTAGAGAAGAGTCTTGAACATACCTTGGACTGCCAAGAAAACAAATCGGTCTGTCTTGGATTGTGTGAAACCAAGTCTCTCCTTGGAGGCTAGGATTTTGAAGCTCTGCCTCACTTACTTTGGGCATGTGGCCAGGAGAGATCAGTCCTTGAAGAAGGACAACATGCTTGGAAGGGTGAACAGACAGTTCAGGAGAGGAAGATTCTGGATTAGATGGATTGATACAGTAACTAGAGCAATGGGGATTGGTGTGCCAGAATGAGTGAGACTGACTCAGGACAAGGAAGGATTCAGAGCTATTTTACATCACAGACAACTCAATGGCACACAACAACAATAACATGCTATGACAGATTTGGAAGCAGGAGTGGCATTCACTTCTTAAATAATATGCCCCTGGAAATATGAACTTAAAAAATGTTGATGGTTGTAGAGGGGCTTCAGGCCTTTTGTTCATAGGGTCGATATGAGTCATGTTTGACCCAAAGGCTATCAATAACAACAACACATGTTTTTGTGGTTATTGTTAGGTACCTTTGAATCAACTATAACTCACAACAATCTTATGAACAACATATCAGAACCTTGTCCTGTTCTACATTATCCTCATCATCTTCATGCTCAAGACTATTGTTACAGTTAATCTGTCTCTCTTGTTGAGGGACTTTCTCTCATTTATTAATCCTCTATCTTTGCCAGCATGATGTCTTTTTCCAAGTACTGGCCCCTTCTGACACCATGTTAAAATAATGTGAGATGAAGCTTCACCATCTTTGCCTCTAAGGAGCACCCTGACTGTATTCCTTCCAAGTTAGACTTGTTTATTCTTTTGGAAGTCCATGGAATATTTAGTACCCTTCTCCAATACCACAATTCAAAGGCATCAGTTCCTCTGTCACCTTTATTCATTATACAATTCAGACACACAGGAAACAATTGAAAATGCCATAGCTTGGATCAAGCACATCTTAGGCATTGAACTTTTATCATCATCTTTTAGCTTTTTCAAGAGATCTTGGGCAGTAGATTTTTCTCAATGCAATATATCTTTTGTTGTCTTGACTATTGCTATAATGAGTGTTGGTTGTAAATCTAAATAGAATGAAATTGTTGGTGACTTGAATCTTTTCTCTATCTATCATGATGTTGCCTATTGGCCCAGAAGAGAGGATTTTTGTTTTCTTGATGTTGAGATGTAATTCACATTGTAAGCTGTAGTCTTTGTGCTTTAAGCCATCTTTGCTTTCTACAACCAAGGTAATGTCTTCTACATAACACAGGTTATTGATGAGTTTTCCTCCAAATCTAAGGCCACATTCTTTTTCATATAGTCCAATTTTTTATTTATTCAGCATATGAATTTAATTAGTGTGGTCAAAGAATACAACCCTGATAGACACTTTTCCAGTTTTTAAAACATGCAATAGTATTTCCTTGTTCTGTCTGGAGAACTGCTTCTTAGTCTCTGGTTCATGTGTAGTCTATGCGTAGGTTTCATGTTACAATTAAGTGTTCTGAGATTCCTGTTATTGTTAATATTTTTTTAATTTGTTATGATACACTATCAAATGACTTTGCATGTCAGTAATATCGTTATCTTCTTGGTATTTTCTGCTTTTAGCCAAGATACAACTGACATTAACAACGTTCTTTAATCCATGGCCACTTCTGACTCTAGCTTTAATTTCTGGCAGTTTCCTGTAAATGTACAGAATATTTTGCAGAATATTTAGTACGATTTTACTTGAATATAGTATTTTATTGTTCTATAATTTTATCACTCTTTGGATCATCCTTTTTTTGTGTGTGGTGGTGGAGGGGGAGTGAGAGTGGCGGGGGGAGGGGGGAGAAGAAATAAGAACAAATATGGATCTTATTCAGTCAGTTGGCCAAGTAGCTGTCTTCCAGATTTCTTGGCATAGACTGGTGAGCTCATCCAGAGTTGCATTTGTTTACTGAAACATTTTAACTGATAATCCATCAATTCTTACTGGTGTGTTTTATAGTTTGCTGTTTTGGGTACAGCACTTTTCTGTCAGTTTGTTGCATTATCATGACTTGTATTTTGCTATAATACTGGAAACTGTATCATTATTATTTTAAATACCACTAGCATCACCCAATAATAAATAGGTTTCCAGACTAGGATAGACTACATAAAAGAAAAACCTGTTAAAACAACTATGTAGAATGAGTATAAGGATCCAGGAGGGGAAATAGAGGGATGTGGATGTACAGGAGGAGAGAGGATTAATCATTGAATTGTACAATTGGATGGGGGGGGTGAGGAAAATGGAATGAATTTGTTCAAATTTGTATTAGAAATTTGTAAAGAAACTAGTAAAAAGAAACACAATTATGATTCAAATCCATGTATTAAACACTGAAGGCAAACCTGAAGAAATTGAGGACCTCTCTCAACTTCTGCAGTCTGAAATGTATGAAACATGCAATTAGGATGCATTAATAATTGGTAACTGGAATACAAAAGTTGGAAACAAAGGACTGGTAGTTGGAAAATATGGACTTGGTGATAGAGATTATTCTGGAGGTCAAATGATAGAATTTAGTACAATCAATGATGTGTTCATTGTAAATTCCTTAGAAAAATATAAACTGTGACTCTACACATGGATTGACTACATCTGTGGAAAGAGATATTGGAGCAGCTCAATGTCAGAATAAGGATAAGGACTGACTCTGGAAAAGGCCATTTCTTAAACTCAAAGAACTGAAAAACAAATTCAAGCCTTGAATTGCAATACTATGGGTAAAATAGTTAATAATACAAGAAGCAGCAAAAGAATACTGAAGGATAACCAGAGTCATTATACCAAAAAGAATCAATCGGCACTGAACTATGTTAGGAAATAGGCTATGATTAAGAACCAATTGTAATTATGGAAGAAGTTCGAGCTACCCTTGGGGCATTGTTGTTTGTATCATCATCAAGTCTTTTAGACTCATTCGTTGAGACCCAAAGTGCAGCAGAAAGAAACATACTCTGATCTTGTACAATCTTTGCAATGTTTGTGATGCCCGAGACCACTGTTGCAGTTGCTGTGTCAATCCGTCATTCCTTTGGTAATACATGATGTATTTAATACTTGTTACCTACTCTACAATTTGTTGTTTTGTTATGTGTTGTTAAGTCACCTGTGACTCATAGCGACCTCTTGTACAACTTCTCTGAAGCCTGCCCTACGCTGAACCAATCTCAATGACTGACACACCTACCCCCATTGCTCCAGTTACTGTTTCAATACTTCTCATCCAGGGTCTTCCTTTCCCATGCTGTCTCTCCATCCATCCAAGTATGATGTCCTGCAAGACTGGTCCCTCTTGGCAATGAACCCAATGTATGTGAGATGGAGCTTCAAAATCCTAGCCTCCAAGGAGAAACTTGGTTTTACCCTCTCCAAGACAGACCTATTTATTTTATTGGTGGTCCATGGTATGTTCAAGACTTTTCTCTAGCACCAAAACCCAAAGGCGTTGATTCTTTTGTCATCCTTACTCATTGTCCAGCTCTCTGATGCATAGCAAGTAATTGCAAAGACCATGGCCTGGATCAGGTGCACTTTAGTCTCTAGACTGACATCATTGCTTCTCTGTACTCTGGAGAGGCCCCTGGCAGCAGATTTTCCCAGTAAAATTCACTTTTTGATTTCCTGACTGTCGGTGCCCTTAGTGTTGGTTGTAGAGTTGAGTAAGCTGTAATTTAAATACTTTTTTTGGTCTTTCTGTTCTAATATCTGACTTTCACATGTATGTAAGGTGATTAGAAAAACCACAGTTTGGGTCAAGCATGTTGTTATTGTTGTTATGTGCTGTCAAGTCACCTGCTACTCATAATGACCCTATGTACAACAGCCCTAAACCCTGCTCTGTCCTGTGCCAGTCTCACTGTCTCTTACACACCCACTCCCATTACTCAAGTCACTAAATCAATCCATCTCATAGAGGGTCTTCCTCTCCTGCACTGTCCTTCCACCCTTCCAAGCATGATGCCCCTCTCCAAGGACTGGTCCCTCCTTGCAACATGTTCAAAGTATGTCAGAAGCAGCTTCAGAATCCTTGTCTTCAAGGAGCAGCCAGGTTTAACCCTCTTCAGGATGAACCTGTTCGTTGTTGTACATAAGTCAAACATATCTTTTGTTGTTAGTCTCTTTTTAAAAATTTATTTATTTTTTTATTGACATTTTAATGAAAGTTTGTAGGGACATTAGATTTCCATTTATAAATTATTGTATATTTCCTCCCTGTCCACCCCTTCTTCCAGTTCACTTTTATCTTTGAAAAGTAATCAATCAATCAATCAATCAATCAATCTTTTATTGTGTACAATCCCCCCACCTCCCAGTCCACTCCACTACGCAGCTCTCATTCTGGACTCTTGTCATGAAAATAATACATAATCATATATTCCTTTTAAACAGTTCTCTCCCTCATCTGTTTCAATGCAGTGTACATTATTTACCCCCTCTTTTCTTAGTTTCTCCCCAACCCCAATGTCATTCCCACTTTACAAAAGTGACATTATGCAGTAGTTGTCCTTTAGTGACTGAGATATTTCAATCAGCATAATGTCCTCCAGGGTCACCCATTTTGAATAATATTTCAAGAGGTCCTTGTTTTTCAATGCAGCATAGTATTCCATTGTGTGAATATACCACAGCTTCTCTATCCATTCGTTTGTTGATGGGCACTTGGGTTATTTCCAACTCTTTGCTATTATGAGCAAAGCAGCAATAAACATCGGTGTGGAAATATCTGCTCTGGTGGCAGTTCTGGTTTCTTTGGGTTATATTCCCAGTAGTGGAATTGCTGGGTCAAATGGTATTTCTATTTGCAACTTTTTGAGAAAGTGCCAGACTGTCTTCCATAGTGGTTGCATCATTTTACAGATGTGGGTTCATTGATGTTCATTGCACCATTACTCATAATTGGCAAAAGGTGAAAACAGCCTAAATGTATACCAGTGGATGAATGGTACAAAAATACATCTGTGAAAATAACATTTTTACCACTGGAAAAATTTCTACTGCGCAATGATGCAGTGAAAAAGACCCTCAATGAAATTAATTGACACAGTGACTGCAGCAATTGGCTTGAGTGTGTTGGAGATTGTGAGGAAGGCAGGGACAGGACAGGGTTCAGATCTTTATTGTTCATAGGGTTGCTCTGGGTGGATTTTGACTCAGCAGCACTTATCAACAATGACAATTTTGGTACTTCAGTACTGCTTCTTCTAAAGAAGGTTTAGATCCAGTTTTTAAGATTTCTTCTCTCCTGAAGTTTTAAATATTGCAGGTATGCACTCTATCTGCTTATATATTGATCAGAGCTTTATACTTAAAGATAAAAAGAGCCCCAGTAGCATAACAATTTAATGTTCAATTTCTACTGAAAATCTGACTGTTGGAACCCACTAGCCACTTCACAGGTGGGGAAAACCCATGACAATCTGCTTTTTAAAAAACTACAGCCTAGAAAACCATATGCGGCAGTTGTACTCTGTTACATGGGGTTGCCTGAAGTCAGAATCTACTTGCTTTACCCAAACAAAAACATACAGAAATTAAAAATGTTAAATTTTTCCACAATTATCAATCCATTCAAGAATATGTCCCATTGGAGGTAAGGTATTTCAATACCTCATACAATTTATATTAAATATATAAGCATGTTACCTGTGTGTGTAGTGAGACTTTTTAGATCATCTCTGGAAGGATCTATAAGAAACTGTGAATAATTCTTGCTTCTGGGGTATAGTCTGAAAAGGTCTGAAATTAAAGACATCTGATTGCATTATTTTTCAGAAAAAATATAGAATGGCCTTGGGATTGTCCCAATAACAATCTTGTGAAAGTGGGGGAGGTCTAGCAGGGAGGCCTGCTGACCTCTTTGTCTCTCTCTGGATGGGCTGAAGTAATGAGGCCATTGAGTTCCCAGAGAGAGTACGTAGAGAGAGGGGTTTGTCCAACTATCTTCAGTGATGTGGTCCATAGTCTCTTCTTTTTTCATACAAGATGCTTTCAGCATGAAGACCTGGTCTGGTTTTTGGAACCTAACTATGTTTATAAGTGAGGAATGGTGTACTTCTTGAGTATCTAGTACATTCCAAGCACAATTCTAGGAACATGCCACAAATTCTTCATGAAGTGAGAGAAACATAATAATAAGATAAAAAATGTTGAATATGCAGAGCATGCCATGTCTCTCCTACTGGACTGCACAAACATGGAAGATATGAATGATGTTGTGTTTTTCTTGCTGGTTTTGCAGCCATGAGCTGGGCTAGGGATCCATCTATGGACAATGCATTTCATTTGTTCAAGGACTTCACCAAGGAATTCCCCAACCTGTGTCTTAATGAACACTCACTGTCTCACTGGGGATGTTGTTAAAGTTATCTCAATATTGAAGTGCCATTTGCTATCCCTCATTAATGTTATGCCATTGTTATGCACCATCCAGTTAGAACTGACTCATGGCTAATCCTCCAGCCAGTTTTCAGAGGTTGTAATCATACAAGAAGATATTGTGCATCTTTCTTCCAAGAAAGAGTTGCTGGATTTAAACTGCTGTCTTTGGATTGGCAGCATAGCTCCTTACCACTAGCCAACCAGAGCTATTATGAAATAATGGCTAGTAACCTTCATTCTACCTGCTGTTACCATCCAGCTGGAAGTAGCAAATAGCCAAGAGCCAATGGTAAGGAAAGAAGAAGTCAACGCAGCTCTGAAAGCATTGGCAAAAGATAAAGCCCCACAAATTGACAGCATTCCAATGGACATATTTTGACTAACAGATGCAGCCCTGGATGTGCTCACCAGTCAGTGTCAGGAAATTTCGAGGATAGTTACTTTGCTAACTTACCAGAATAGATTCATTTTTGTTCCTATTCCCAAGAAAGGTAATCCAAAAGAATATGGACATTATCAAATAAGAACATGATTATCACATGCAAGCAGAATATTACTGAAGATCATCCAAAAATGGCTAAGACTTGATAAAAATCTGCCAGAAGAAAGTTCAGCTAGAATATTCCATAGAGGCAAAGGTGGTAAAGCTGCATTTCACATACTCTGGGCATGTTATTAGGAGGGGCCATTTCTTGGAAGGACACGTCATGTTTGGAAACATGGAGGGTCAGTGAAGGAGAAGGCCCTCAATGAGATAGATTAACACAGTAAGTGCAGCAATGGTCTTGAGTGTGTTGGAGATGGCAAAGATGGTGCACGATAGGACAGAGTTCGGATTTGTTGTTCATAGGATCTCTATGAGTTGTGCTCTACTTGACAGCACATAAGCAAAGCAACAAAAACCAATTGACCTTGAAATCATACATTTATCCCAGATTATGTTAGTAGACCCGATTTAGTCATAATAGTCTTTAAATGTGGAGGAAGGAGGCAGGAGGTTAAAATGATATAGAATGAGAAGAACTTAACCTGTTGTTGATGGTTTCGAAGATGAAGCAAAAGGCCTTGAGCCAAGATTTGTGGACAGATGAAAAGATGAAGATGAAAGACATGGAAATGGATTTCACCTTAGAGGTTTTCAAAAGGAACCAGCCTTGTCAGTGCCTTGATTATAGCTGGCGAAGTCTATACTTCTGTCATGTAGAACTTAGTTTATGTCGTTTAAGCCACTGATTTTTGTGGTAAATTATTATGGAAATCATAGGAAATTAGTAAAGAAAGATGCCATAAACACCATTTTATGAATGAGGCTCAGAATTGCTGATTCAATGTCCCAGAATCACCCAGTCTAGTTCCAGCAGTGGAGTCAGGAGTTAAGTCTGGGTTTTTCTGATTCCAAGCTCATGCTTACTCCCTGCTGGGAGGAATTCACATTATCAAGAAGAAGAAGTGGGGAGATGGGATTAAATAGTGAGTATTATAATGAATGTTCTAAAACAAAACTCGTATGTATGATTGAATAAAAACTAGCATGCTTTGTAAACTTTCATTCAAATAAGAAAAATAAGAAAAAAATTACACTGATAGGATTCATGACAGAGATCTAGTGTTCAGGTTTCACTGGACTCAGTGGCGGTCTTGAAAAATTCATCCCTCATGAAGTGAATGTAGCATCACGCTGCTAAGTTCTGTGGAAACCTATGTCATTACCAACTGTAAAATTCTAATGGAGACAGTAAGATTAAAGATTGACTTGTAAAAGGGGCAGTCCTGCATGGAACACTGTGTGAGCTAAAGAATGCATCAGATTCTAGAAATACCATGATGGTGGTGATCAATCAGAACGGACTTTACTTTGAAAAGATCAAGAAGCAAAAATAGCCAGGAGAAATGTCAGTTCACAGGAGAGAAGGAAAAGATTTGAAAGAAACCGTTAGGTTCGTATTTTTTTTTTTCTTTTATGTTTATCAGGGCGGGCTGATGGCAGGTAACATGTCACAGGTGTTTGTTTCTGTTGTGGCTGTTTTGAGCCATGTCAGTCAATTAAGACTCAGCAATCCTATGAACATCTTGCCTTATCCTGCGTGATCCTCGTGATCTCTGATAAGCTTGAGCCCACTGTTAGAGTCACTGCGTCAATTCATGTTCATGTGATTCTTCTTCTATTTCCCCAACTTTCCACCTCTTCCAGTATGAGGTCTTAGAAAAAGGAAAAGGATTGGAAAAGGATTGTCTTTTCCTTACAACATGACCAAAGTATGTGAGACAAAGTTTCAGCAGCCTTGCTTCTAATGAGTACTCTGGTTGCACTTACTCCAAGACTGATTTGTTTCTTCTTTTCAAAGTCTATGGGATATTTTAGACTCTTTCCCAACACCACAATGCAAAGGCATCATTCTTTCTGTCATTCTTATTAATTATTCAACTTTCAGATGCATAGTAAGTATTGAAAATACTGTATTTTGGGTAAGATACACCATAGTCTTTAAACTGACATCATTGCTCTTTAGCATTTTGGAGAGGATTAACAGCAAATTTTCCCAGTGCAAAATATCTTTTGATTTCTTGGCTGATGCTAGCATTGATGTTAAATGTGGATCTCTGTAAAATTAAATTTTCAGCAACTTCAATCTTTTCTCCACCTATCATGATTTTACAAACTGTAGATAACTCTGAGAAGAATGGGAATCTCAGAGCACTTGATTGTGCTTATATGAAACCTGTTCTTGGACTAGGAAGCAGTTGTCAGAACAGAGCAAGGAAACATTGTATGGTTCAGAATAGGGAAGGCTATACACCAGGAGTGCATCCTATCTCCATACCTTTTCAGTCTAAATGTGGAACAGATTATCCGGGAGGCTGGGCTCTATGAGGAGGAAAGTGGAGTCAGGATTGGAGGAAGACTGATCAACAACCTGCATTATGAAGATGACACAACCCTGCTTGCTGAAACTGAGGAGGGCCTGAAGCACTTGCTGCTGAAGGTCAAGGACTGCGTCTTTCAATATGGATTAGAATTTAACATCAAGAAAAAAAAGGTTCTCAACACTGGGCCAATTGGCAGCCAGGAAATCAAAAGAGGAGTTGCATTGGGAAAGTCTGCTGTCAGGGACCTCTTCAGAGTACTGAAGAGCAATGATGTTAGTTTGGAGACTATGATATGCCTGATCCAGGACATAGTCTTTGTAATTACTTGGTATGTAGCAGAACACTGAACAATGACTAGGGATGAAAGGAGAATTCATGCCTTTAAGCTGTGGTGCTGGGGAAGCGTATTGAATATACCATGGACTGCGAGAAGAACAAACAGTTTTATCCAAGAGAGGTTGAGAGGTTGCCCTGGTGGCAAAGATTCTGAGGCTTTGTCTGTTATACTTTGGACATGTTGCAAGCAGGGACCAATTCTTGGAGGGAGACATCATGCTTGGGAGGGACAGCGCAAAAGAGGAAGACTCTCTATGAGATGGATTGATTCAGTGACTGGGATAATGAGGATAGGTGTGTCAGATACAATAAGGTTGGCGCAAGATAGAGCAGAGTTTAGGACTGTTGTACAGAGGGTTGCTATCAGTGGCAAGTGACTCCATAGCACATGACATCATCATCAACAACAACAACGTGATGTTGCCTATTGTTCCACTTTTGTTTTATTAACATTGAAATGTAGTCTTTGATCTTGTTCAGTGTCTCAAGACCACTTCACTTTCTGTAATCAAGGTTGTGTCATTTGCATAATGCAGGTTAGTGATGAGTATTCTTTTAATTCTGATGCTGTATTCTTTTTAATATAGTCTGTACTCACTCAGTGCTGTACAGTTGGAACTGATCCTCCAGCAGGTTTTAGAGACTGGAAATTGCCTTGGTGGATACTGGCCATTTTTCTCCTGAGGAGCTGTTGGTGGCTTCAAACTAACAGCCTTTGGGATGACAGCACAACTTCTTACTCACTAGGTCATTAGAGTTTACGATCTACTCTATTCTAATTAATTGCTCAGCATACAGATTCAACAGGTTTGGAGAAAGGAAACAACCATGATACACACTATACCTAATTTTAAACCAGGCAGTGTTCCCTTGTTCTGTTTATACTATGCATAGGTTTTGCATTAGCACAGTTAAGTGTTCTAGGATTCCCAGGTTTTTCCCCCAATGCTGTCTATTGTTTGTTATGATCTATGCAGTTAAATGCCTTTGTATAGTAAATAAAACATAAGTATCTTGTTAGTATTTTCTTCTTTCAGCCAGCATCCATCTGATATCAGAAATGCTATCTCTCTTTCCAAAACCTCTTCTGAATTCAGATTGAATTTCGGGAAATTCACTGTTCTTGTTATATTTTTAATAATTTTCAGCAATATTTTACCTCCATATGATATTAATGATATTGTTTGATAATTTCCACATTCTGTTGGATCACTTTTTATTCAATTTTTTTTTTTTTGTAATGTGAACTAATAATGACTCTCTTCCATTTAGTTGGTCAGCCAGCTGTCTTCCAAATTCCTTGGCATACACTAGTGAGTATGTCCAGATTTACATCTGTTGAAATATATCAACTGGTATTCTATCACTTTTTGGACCCCCACCTTTTTTCTTTTCTCCTTTGCCAATATCTTCAGTGTAGTTTGAACTTCCTTCTACACTACCCTTGGTTCTTGATGTTACTTCCTGAAATGGTCCATGATAAACCAATTTTTTTGGATACAACAATGTGTATTCCTTACATTTTCTTTTGATGCATCCTGGATCACTGAAGGTTTTTTCCCATAACATTTACCAGTAATTACAACTCAAGGATTGAGTCTGTTCTTCAGTTCTTTCAGCTTTAAAAATATTTCCTTCCCTTTAGTTTTCAAACTCTGGCTCATTGCACATATCATTATATTACTTTGCATTGTTTTCTAGAGCTGTCATTTGAGATCTTCTGTTCATCTTTTCCTTCAACATTTCTTCTTTTGTTTTGACCTCTCTACTTCGTAGTGCAATTCTCAGTGTCTTCTGACATCTATTTCTATCTTTTCTTTCTCTTTGTCTTTGTAATGAACTTTCGCTTTCTTCAGGGGTGATAGATACCTTTGATGTCATACCACAACTCATCTGTAAAGAAGTCACTGTTGTTCAATATATCAGATATATCTTTTAGTTGGTTTTGAAATTTATATGGAATAGACTCAAGGTAATATTTTGGTTCTTGTGGGCTTAATTTCATTTTCTTCAGCTTTATTTTGAACTTTCTCATGAGTAATTAAGGGTCTATTCCATAGTCAGTCTCTGGCTTTGACTGCTAATACTGAGTTTTTCTATCAACTCTTTTCACACATGCTTGATTCTCATGGTGAGGGGTCAGGTGAAGTCCACATGTTCAATTGTCATTCGTTTTTTAAAAAAATGTACTTGCAATGAACAGATCATTGATTACACAAAATTATTTCATTTGATCTCTAGTCTCATTTCTGACAGTATTTTCCAACTACCAATCCTTCTCTTTTGTTTACAACTTTTATAGTCACCAATTTTTTTAAATTTTTTAAAAATTTATCTATTTATTTAGTTCATGTGTGTACCGTCAAATTGGATCTGACTGGTACAGGCGGCGATTATTCCTCCTTCTTCAGCAGAGCATCTGGTGGATTTGAACCGCGCATCTCTGGGATTGCAGTGCAGTTTCCTGTCACTAGGCCACCAGAGCTCGCCAGTCACCAATTTTTATTAACACATCTTGGTTGTATATTGAGTCAATTTCAGACTGTAGTGATTGGTAGAAGTCCTCAATTGTTAAACATTTGAATGGCTGTTGGTGGTTGTCATTATGTACTGTTTAGTAAACTATGGCTGATAGTTACCCAATAAACAATAGCTGAGTCTTGCGCTATCTTTAGCCAATCTCACTGTTTCTGATACACTTCTCCCATTACCACAGTTACTGTGTCAATACATCTCATCCAGGATCTTCCTCTCCTGCCCTGACCCTCTACCCTTCCAAGCATGATGACCTTCTCCAAGAACTGGTCTTTCCTGACAACATGCTTAAATTATGTGAGACGTAGTTTCACAGTTCTTACCTCCAAGGAACAATCTGGTTTCACCCTCGCCAGGACTGACTTGTTTGTTCTCTCGGCAGCCTGTGGTACCTTCTTACTGCTCTCCAGCACCACATCTCAAAAACATCAATTCTTCTTCTGTCATCCTCAGTCATTGTCTAGCTCTCAGATTCATAGCAAGTAATTGAGAAGACCATGGCTTGGATCAGGTGCACTTTAATCTCTAGACTGACATTGTTACTGCTTAGTACTCTGGAGAGGTCCCTAATAGTAGGCTTTCCTAAATCAATTCATCTTTTGATTTCGTGACTGCTGTTGCCAATTGTTGCTGCATATATTTAAATGATGTTTGTATTAACAGGTCTTCCATATATGTATATAGATAGTATTCTATCACTAATAGCATTCTACTTCAGGATAGATTTTGAAACATTCTTTTTTATTATAAATGCAACACCATTCTTCAAAATTTGTCATTCTTATTTCTTTTTTGTAAGAGACAATATGCAGACAAATAAGATGTAAGCTTAGGAAGTTAGTATTTATAAAATGTGAAAGACACAGTGACTGGGGTTACTTTTTTGTAGATGGAGCTAGGGAGGCAGGTGGGTGGGTTAAAGGAATCCTCATTTTATTTCTTAGATTTTCTTTTTTTCGCTTGGCCAAGAACTAGTCATATTCTGTGTACCAGGTTTTGCCTAAACCATGGCAGATGTTTGTGTGTGTGTGTGTGTGTGTGTGTTTTTTTAAACAATGGCGGGGGGAGAAGGAAAAGAAAATGTGTGCATTTTTGTTTAATGGCTGGAACTTTGTTGTGTCACAGTTACTAGCACTGCCTTAGTTAACATTTAATTTTTATTTATACCTCGAAGTGCAACAATTATTTTGTCACAGTCTGCGCTTTCAGGAAAAAAATAATTCCAAACCACATGGGTGTTTTTTTTTTTTTTTTTTTTTTACTCTACCTCATTTTGTTTGTTTGCTTGAGGTGTGTTTTATTTTTTTAATTGAAAATAAAAATTTTATTTTCTATTGGTTTACTTACACAGTTCTTATACATTGTTTCTCTTGCAGGGTCTTTCCCATGTCCTTTATCCAGCCTCCCTCCACCCATCAATTGTGCGACTCTATGACTTCTCCCTCCCCACCATCTTCTCCCCTCTGCTCCAACCATCGTCCCCTTCTGGATCACCATACACCCTCTACAATAATGCGTTTATACTGTGTTTGTCTCATCGTTTTTAATGAACTAAGATGTGGTTTAGTTCCTATGTTTTTGGAGGGGAAAAAATAATGTTTCATTTTTAATACCAAAATGATCAGATTGAGGCTTGTCTGTTTTGGAGGGTTTGGTTTGTCGGGTTTTTTGTGTTGTTGTTTTTTTTGTTTGTTTGTTTGTTTGGGGTTTTTTGTGAGAAAAATTTGTATTTAGATGAAACAATTTTCTTGGCAACATCCAAAGCCTCATAGTCAGGAGCAAGCTGAACATAGACCTTCTTCTCTCCATCAGGCCTAAACAAAGTGTTGATCTTAGCCACATCAGTGTCATAGAGTTTCTTTACAACTTGTTTAATTTGGTGCTTGTTAGCCTTGACATCCAAATGAACACAAGTGTGATTTTATCTTCTAGCTTCTTGTTGGCTGACTCAGTGGTCAGGGGAAATTTGATGATGGCATAGTGGTCAAGCTTGTTTCTCCTAGGGGAGCTCTTTTGGGGGTATTTGGGCTGCCATTGGAGTCTCATCATCTTAGGCCACTGGAAGATGGGTGGCGTGCGGATCTTCCCTTTTTGGGGGGGCTGTGGATGCCCTTCAGGACTGCCTTCTTAGCCTTTAATGCCTTTGCTTTGGCTTCAGTTTTGGGAGGGGCAGGGGCTTCCTTCTTTGCTTTTGGTGTCATCTTCATAGAAAACTTGCCTGTTATTTAGTAACAAGTCTGAGCAGCCACAAGAGAAATTGTCCATGAACATGGGGAAGGAACTTTATGGCTTTGTGATGCTGACTAAAGCAACTTGCTTTTTGAGCCTGGAAAACAGAGTTTACCAGACCTTCACTGTTAATTGTTAGTAGCCCACAACTCAGACATCACCTTGTTCTTAGTTCGAGGTTTGGTATCAGATAGGTGGTCACATTTAGAACAGTCACACAAAATCTTCAGTGTTGTAGGGACATTGTCTCAGTGTGGAAGGCAAGGGTTTTTCCCTTTTCTAAAAATGCAATGCACCAAAACCATGAGAATGTAGTTAATACTACTTATTCACAAAACAGCATTGTCCTGTGTTTTAGATAATATCCAAGCCCTGAATTTTCTCTTTTTCTCACTTGTTCTCTGTTTTTTAAACCAGTTTTACATTATGAAAATGTCCATGGACATTTGTAATAAACGTCTTGAGTAATAATAATAAACCAACACACAGCATTTGTCTTTCCTGGCATAACAGATCATATCACTGTCTGATTCAAAGCTACCTATACCAGTCTATCAACTCACTAATGCCTACTATGCCAGTCTTTATGCACTCCATTTAATTTTGTATAACTTCAAATTTTCCTGGGTTTATATTTTGTACATCCCCTACTACAATATACTAATGGCTGTTAGAAGCTGTTTTTTTTCTCATTTTTAATGTGTTTTCCAATCTGAGGGCCTTCTGATACTATATATAATAATGTTTCCCTGTTATTCATAGGATTTTTGAAGGACTGTTCTTTGAGAATTAATGGGCTGTTCTTACTTTTTAGTCTGTCTTAGTCTGAAAATTCCACTGAAGCCTGTCCACTGTGGGTGATCATGCTGGTATTTGAAATATTGTTGGAGTTACTTCCAGCATCACAGCAACACACAAATCATCCTAGTATAGAAAACTGACAATTGTTGGATCCATAATGATGGGGTGGTATTAATAAGTCCAGAAATCTCTCTCTCTCTCTCTCTCTCTCTCTCTCTCACTCGCTCACTTTCTCATCTATATCTATGTTGTTATTGTTATGTGCTGTCGAGTCGTTTGCGACTCATAGTGACCCTATGTACAACAGCCCTAAACCCTGCTCTATCCTGTGCCAATTGCATTGCCTCTGACACACCCATCCCGATTACCCCAGTCACTGAATCAATCCACCTCATAGAGGGTCTTCCCCTCCTGCGCTGTCCCTCCACCCTACCAAGCATGATGTCCCTCTCCAAGGACCTGTCTCTCCTTGCAACATGTCCAAAGTATGTCAGACGAAGCCCCAGAATCCTTGCCTCCAAGGAGTAGCCTGGTTTAACCCTCTCTAGGATGAATCTGTTTGTTTTCTTGGCAGTCCATAGTACATTCAATACTCCTCTCCAACACCACAGCTCAAAGGCATCAATTCGCCTTCTATCCTCCCTAGTCATTGTTCAGCTCTCTGATGCATAACAAGTGATTGCAAAGACCATGGCCTGTATCAGGCACATCTTAGTCTCCAGAGAGACACCTTTGCTCTTGAGTAGAGAAGTCCCTAACAGCAGACTTTCCCATCGCAATACATGTAGACTAACAGAAAGGGCAACCTAGGTAGAACTTTCAAGTATGGAAATACAAAGGAAGAAGAACAGTTGTAAGCAGACAGTAGTGATTGGAACATGGAATGTGAGAACCACAAATGTAGGAAAATTAGAAATTGTTAAGAAAGAAATGGAACGCATAAATATTGACATATATCTCTATCTCTATCTCATCTATCTATCTAGAGAGAAAGAGAGATAGCTTCTTCTAGCAACATGCCCAAAGTATCAGTGTTAGTTATTATTTTGTTGTTGTTTTTTGTTAAAGTTGCTATCTATAGACACCTAGATAGTGTCCATACTGGGTGCCACATTGAGTCTAAAGCCATATTTATATGTTAGGTGAACAGAGGAATAAATAGAAAAAGAAATCTCTTTTGGATAAGGAAAAGGGCTTAGGGTCCAGTCTTTTTCCTAAGTGAAAGTCATCCTTTCCTTTTTCACTAGTTTGGTCCAGATATTTATTATTGCTGAACGTCAATGTCCTAGTCTCTGTCGGTTTATGTCCTGAGAGTGCTGACTCATTCATGACTCCCAGCCACCAGGTCCTCTCTGGCTGCTGTTTTCACTTGAGCCACACACAGGCCAGAGTGAAAACTTCTTGAAGTAGCACTTGTTCAAAGGCAGGAGGCTATGAATCAACACTACAGCTCCTTTAACCATCTGCTGGGGTAGCTGTGAGCTGTTTCCTACACTGAGCCCCATCTTCTCCATGGAATCTAGCCCCAGGGGCCCAGTGGCAACTTTCTCCATAATGATGATTTATTGTTTTCCTCCCCTTCTTCCTTCATTAAATTCCCCAGCCCTCTCATTTCCTTTGAATCTTTTTTCAATGTCTATTTCTAGGGAATTCAATTTAAGACTCTCACTTTCAAATGAAGACAATGGCATCCACTTGTTTCACTGGCCTGTTTGGAAGATCCATTAAAATCATGAGGGTTAGAAGTCTACACAGGGCCCTATATAAACCCAATACCAAACTCATAACAACTCTGTAGGAGTAAGGTTTCCAAAGTTTTAAATCTTCCTGGAAGCAGACTGCCTCATCTTTCCCCTGAGGAGTGGCTGATAGGTTCAAACAGCCAAACTTCTGTTTGGCAGTCAACTTCTTGAACCACTCTACCACCAGATCTTCCTGCTCTCTGTAAGGGCAAGATGAAAGGCATGGGCAGTCTGCCTGGGAAGCACTGGGGTTTCTGTTCTCCTCCAGGGCGTTGGTTATCTCACACTGTGCCCTCCCTCCTCCAGTTCTGCTTTTCTTCTAGGGTCATTCTATTTCTTCTTTCCTTGGCATTTGTCACTATTCAGATTGATTTCTTTGTCTGTCTACCCTTGGGCTGTAAATCCCACAAGCACAAGACTTGCATCTGTCTTCTTCAAATCTGTGTCCCCAGTCTGTAGAAGTGAATGGAACTTAGCATATGGTTAGTGACCAATAAACAGAAATTGAATATGTTGATGAATGAACTAATTGATTTTTAGCATCTTCATCTGTGAGAAGTTACAAAAATAGCACAGACAGACTCATGAATCCTTCTTCCATCTTCCCTGTTGTTGGCATCTTACAGAGGAGTCTACAACTCAAACTCACTGCTATCATGTTGGTTTCAACTCATGGCATTATTCCATTGGGTTTCTGGGCTGTAAATTGTGATACGAGGAAACGTCTCATCCTTCTTCCAAAGAAGCGCTGCTGGATTTGAACTGCTGGAGGCACGGAGCCTTTTGGTTATTAGCACAGTTTGCTGCAGACTGTGCCACCAGAGCGCCTTTACTTTAGGAGTATTGCAATTCGAAACCAGTGTACACAGAGAGTTTCGTTCAAAGAGAAAAATAGATCACATCACAACTCTGTCTAGTTGTTTTTCATTTTTCACTTAGTGAAAAATCAGTTTCTGATGGTTTCTGGCAGCCTAGCACTAAAAAGCTGTATTACAATCCAAAGGCTCAAGGTTCAAATTCACCTGTCGCTCTACTGGAGAAAGATGAACAATCTCCTTCCATGCAAATAATGACTTTTTAAAACCTCCTGGAATGTCAGCTATGAGTCGAGCCCAATTTGATGGCATGGCATGTGCTACAGGCCTCCTTCAGATCCCTGGCTGGCACAGTTTCTGCATGCCTTCCAGCTTAAAGTTTGGTAGTTTGACCTCACTTTGTAATACCTTGGAATAAAAAGAAAATGGATTCTTAGGCATTACAGGCAAGAAAACCCACTGTAGGTGTTCTACTCTGTACCACATGAGGGCACCATGACTAGGAAACAACTTGGTGCCAGTTCATAACTAATGGTTCTTCCAAATCTGCAGTCAGGCCTCTTGACTGCTTACCTCTCCCAGATCCACTAGCTTTTTCTCCTTTCAGTTCTTATGAGAAGTTGGGAAGGTTCCCAGCTTAGGTCCGTGGATGTGCCCTCTCCTCTCATGACTGATTCTTCCCATTCTTCATGTCTCTGCTTAAACGTCTTTCACCTCAGGTCAAGGGGCCTTTGCTGATCTCTTCTGTTCCAAGCAGCTCTTTCCTCCCCACCTTGCTTTGGGCTTCTTTTCCTCTTGTTCCTGTTGCTCTCAGTTGCCAAGGAGTTTGTTCTGACTCAATGTGACCCCAAGTCCAACAGAAGAAAACATTTTCTGGTCCTCTGCCCTCTTCCTGATCATTGCTATTCTCAAGTCCATTGTTGTAATCACTGTGTATTGTGCACACCTTCCAACCTAAACAGCTCATTTTCCATCACTGTGGTGGGTAATGTTCCACTGCCATCCATACAATAGTCATTTGCATTGTGGTAAAAGCCAAGGATACACTATAGATTGATCAAAAATGGTCTCCGATAAATCTGTTTTGAAGAAGTGTAGTCAGAATGCTCCTTAGAAGCAAGTTTGGAAAAACTTTGTCTCACAAACTTTGGGAAGTTTTCAGGAGTAACCAGTCACAGAGAAGGACGTTGTGCTCTGTAAAGCAGAGAATCAGAGCAAAAAGGAAGACCCACAGTGGGTATGTTGACACAATGACTGCAACAATGGACTCAAATGCACAGCAGCTATTGTGAAGATGGCTTATGCCAGGGCGTGCTTTGTTCTATTGAAACAGGGTCGCTATGAGAAGATACCCATTCAATTACACCTAACAGCAACAACAATTCTTTTTAATCTGGTTTATCCTGGAAGCAATGATGTCAGTCTGGAGAGTAAGATGCACCTGATCCAGATTATGGTTTTTGCAACTGCTTGCTATGAATTAGAGACCTGGACAATGACTAAGGATGTTAGGAAAAGAATTGATGCCTTTGAGTTGTGGTTCTGGAGAAGAGAATTGAACTGCCAAGTGTATTGGATTGCCAAGAGAACAGGTCTGTCCTGGAGCGAATGAAACCAAGTTCCTTCCTAGGGGCAAGGATTGTGAAGCTCCATCTCACATACTTTGGACATGTAGCCAGGAGAGAGCAGTCCTTGGATAAGGATGTTATGCTTTGAAGGGTTGAGGACACAGGAGATAAAGACCTTGGATGAGACTGACTGACACAGCAAATGGGGTAATGGAGGTAAGAAGAGGCTCAGGATAGGGAAGTGTTCAGAGCTGCTGTGCATAGGGTCACTAAGAGTTGCATGTGACTTGATGGCACATAATAACAGAAGCTCCACTGAAGCGTGTTCACCAGGGTCACCAGCCCCACCTGATGTATTTGACTTACCAGTGGCGTGTTGTCCAGCATCGTAGAGACACATAAGCAACCACAATACAAAAACTTGGCTTGATTAGACCCCAGAAGCTCTGAGGACCCTCTTTACATGTATCCTTAACCATCTCCCAGGGAAACAAAGGCTGAAGCAGAGAAAGTCACACTGTGACACACAGCTAGTGAGTGGTGAGGCTGCAATTCCAAATGAGGTGCATCAGACAGTTTGACCTATGGTATTCCTGCTAACCTGATTACTCCTTTTAAAGCCAGGTCCACTGCTCTTTTCTTGACATCAGAAGGAACAGAAGCAGCTTAGTGAAATCCCCATTGGATTACAGCAGCTCTTTCTTGTGAGACTGCAGTAGACTGTGGAAAGTTGATACTCTCCATTTATCAGCATCCTGGCTGTGGTTTGGAATTACTAAGACCAGAGAATAAAAAAAAACAAACCAAAAAAAAACCAAACAAAAAAAAACCACCACTGGCCATGGGGGTTTCTCTACCGTGGAGCACTGACGACAGCTTAGGAAGCAGGAGCCACTCTGTCTTCCTGGACAGTGAGGAAGTATGTGGAGGAGAGATGGACAGTTAAGATGTGGCCTCATGCCAGGCTCCCTCTAACTGGAGCAGACCCCAGTCCACTGTAAATGCATATAGGAGTCCAGGCGTAGGGCTTTGTCCCCAACAAGACCTTCTTGTCCTCCTCCCGTCCAGTCTATGCTGCAGTCACTGCGATCCTTTGAAAATGCTAATGTCATCCTGGTTGAAGGTTGCTACTCCAACCCTCCCAAATTGGATAAGGACAGAACTCCTTTATTTTGGCCTCTGTGAAGAGTTTCACCCATGCACACACCAGCAGCCAAGTCTCTGCTAAGCTGCCTTGTTCATTGTTCTTATTGTTCTGTACCATCAAGTCAGAACTGGCCGACAGCCGACTCTCCAGCGGATTTTCAGAGGCAGTTAATTGCACGGGAGGAGATTGCTCGTCTCTTTGTCTCAGAGCACTCAGTGGAGTCAAACTTTGCACTTTTGGGCTGGCAAAGCAATTCCCTACTCTAAGCCAGCAGAGCTACCACACAGCAGCCATGCCTCCACCCATCAGGAGAGGTTGACCAGGCTGTTCTCTGCCGAGAACGCCTTCCTGGTCTTCCTAAAGACTTCTGACCATAGAGTCACTTGTTGCTTTCCCAGGGTGTCCTCTGCTGCCCTCGTCATTGTTGTTGGTATTGTTAGCTGTCATCCCGTGTGCTCTGATTCAGGGCAGCCCCAGGAAATAGAGAGCAGAACTGCTCTTCAGGGTCTCTGAAGCTGTGATCTTTCAGAAGCAGATTGCTGTTCTAGCTTCCAAGAAACCTCTGAATGGGCTCAAGCCACCGAACTTCCAGCTAGAAGTCAGCACTCAACTATTTGGGCCATCCAGGGACCTCCTTTTTAAAAAACTGTATTTATTCATTGTTGCCCATTTCCCTCCCTTCCCCTCCCTGCTCCCTCCCCTTGTTCTAGTATGTAATGCACCCCTTGTTTCAGATTTTTGTCATGCCTAATCATATATTCCTTTCAGATAGTTCTTCCCCTCCTCTGTTCCAATGCAGTGTTCATTATCTATATTCATTTCCCTCCATTCTTCCCCTCCATGTCTGTTCTATTTTATAACAGATGTTTTATGTAGTAGTTGTCCTTTAGTGACTGAGATATTTTACTGAACAGAATGTCCTCCAAGCTTCTCCATGTTGTGTAATGTGTTATGAGTTAATTGTTTTTCCAATGCTGTGTAATATTCTATTGTGTGAATGTATCATATTTTTTGTATCCATTTGTCTGTTGTTGGGCACTTGGGTTGCTTCCATCTCCTTGCTATTGTGAATAATGCAGAAATAAACATGAGTGTACATACATCTGTTTGAGTCGCAGCACTGGCTTTTATTTACAGTTTAAGTATCTTTTTTAAAAATGTTGTTGTTGTTGTTAAGTGCTGTTGAGTCGCAGGCGACTCATAGCGACCCTATGAAGGAGAGTCCTCAACGCTTGGGTGTCTTTCATCCTCTCTCCAGGTTCATAGGGTTTCCGGAGGCAAGTTATTACAGAGGTGGATGCCATTCCTCCTTCCAAGCTTGTTTTAATTGGGGAACTCCACCTTACTCTCAGTCCACATTGGGTAACCAACCATTAATGCATTTGACACATCAGTGTCACAGTGTTCAGCCTCACAGCAACCACAAGTTACCGTTGTACGGCAACTTGTACACCAGGGCTATACGACCTAGAGGAATGTCTGAACAAAAACAATGAAAGACAGGCCCTTCAGTGTCTTACCAGCCTGGCACGCCCAAATGCTGGCAAACTACGTGCCCTAGACCCTGCAGTTCATCTGGCATCCACTTTGCCAACCCCTCGTGGGGCCAAAAGAACATCACAAGTACCCGGAGCCCTCAAACTTGCTGCACCCTAAGAAGCCAGAGTCCAGATTCAGCTGACATTAAATCTCCCCATCTTTTAAATTTTTAAGTAAAATTTTTTATTTTATACTAGTTTACTTATAAAGCTTGTATATGCTGTTTTTCACACTAGATCTTTCCCATTTTCTTTGCACACTCCTCCCTTCACCCATCAAATTGTGCGACCCTATGATTAATTCTCCCCCTGCCCATGTTCCCCTCTCTGCTCCCTCCCTCCTCCCTTGGCTCCTCATCACACATGTTCTACAATAATGATCTTATTTGTCCTTATGGGACTGCATTAGTTCACTTAACATAATGCTCTCCAGTCCCACAGCACTGGCTTTTTAAGGGTATATTCCAGTAGTGGAAGTGCTGGGTCTATTGGTATTTCTATTTCCACCTTTTTGAGAAAGCACCAGATCACCTTCCACTGTGGTTGTCCCATTTTACATCCAGGGACCCCTTTGACTAAAGTATTGTGTACTGTCAAGTCAGAACCAACTCACAGCTGGCCCTGTAGGAAGTTTTCAGAGGCTGTAAATTGCATGGGATGAGTCTGCATATCTTTCTCCCATGGAAAAACTGGTAGATTCAAACTCCCTGCTTTTGAGCTAACAGCACAATTGTTAAGCCACCTCAAAAATCAAACCAAAACAAATTAAAACCCTGTTGCCATCAAGTCAATTAGGATTCATGTAGACTAATCTGTATAAGCGTAGAAATGTTTGTAACCGGGTGCTTTTTTCAGAATTATATGCCAGATCTTTCTTCCAAGGTGCTGGTGGCCGGCCTTTCAGTTGGAAGTTGGGTCATTAACCTCTTGCACCACCCAGAGACTCATAGCTCCCTCAACTCCCCCTGAGATGTGCTTTCAGCACATCGTGCTTCTTTGTATCCCAGACACCCTCATTGTGGTGCAATTATTTTAATGTCTATCCCTTTGAATGGCATATACCTTTTTTTGGATAGGATCTGGCTTTGTGCTTGCTAATAGCTGTGTTCCCGGTCCTTTCCCAGTGATGGTGCATAATAGCTCCTCCAATGGAATGAGTGAATGAACAATACTTGGCTTGTGAAACAAGAAGAAAGCGAGAGATTAGAAATATTGCGTCTTTATCCTTTTTATCGTCATTAAAGTCAACTGTGCTCTAGTTGTAATGCTCCATTATTCAGCTAACATTGTATGTAATAACTTTATTAAGGTCAAATAGATACCACAATACAGATTTGTCCAAAACGATCCAGAAACTGGTTACAGATATCATCTAAGACACAAGGCTCTTTTTATGCTTCCAATAACACAGATCACACAATGTGTTTATAAATGACTTATATCTGGAAACACAGATGCTCAGCTTGTCCTTACTGCTAGGCTCTGGTGTTTCAGGTGAGCTAAAACAAGACTGACATGGTCTTGATAATGAGTACATTATGGGGCAATAGTTTATGAAACACCTCTTTGGGATAAAGATTGGCACCTGGAAGGCATTTTTAAGTTATGAGTAATGCTCAGATCAGAGTTAATTAGTTAGTCCAATGAGCTGTGATTTGAAATTGGATAGAGTAACATATTCATGTTATAAACAAATGATATCTAGAAGTTTAGTGGGTAGCATAAAATTTATATATAATCTTTTTAAAGTAATACTTTACTTTTGGACAGCTTCTCAAATATAGTATCTGATAAATGCATCTGCATTATTCTAAGAAAATGATATTTTATAAACACAATATAGATACTGGGTCTTATTATTCATAGCCCAGAGGGTAAGCATCACAAACACCATAGAAAGTTACAAGTATATAAATAGTTCATTAAGTAAATAGAGTAAATATTGAGCAGTTACAATGTATACACTTAAGTATCTTATTAATCAAGAGGGGCAGTCCAGCTTGCTACAATGCATTCAGACTTGGGTAAAACCAGAGAGACAAATTTACAAAGTATACAAAGTATTTAACATAATTCTTTAAACATCCATTTAACAAAGTCATGGTGCAAACTGTAAAATTTTCATAAGTACAGTTCAAATGTTCTTTTTTTTGGCAAATGCTTATTCATGCACGAAATCATTTGAGTATTGATTCATCAAGTTAGAAAAACAAAACCAAAACATGGCTTAATTGCCTGCAACAAATACTTAGAGACTCACAGTCCTATAGGACCTAAAACTCAGAAATAATAATAATACATGCACATTGTAATACCAAATTGTCTCAGGGAAATCATTAAAACTTCTTCTGCATCAAAGAGCAAAACTCAGTGCTACTTAATTTACTTATGCATATTACATACTAGAGACTTTGGACTACAAAATGTTTCTACTATCACAACACACATACAAAAGGACCATAAAAGTATCTGTGTATGTAACAAGGTACTCTCCAATTAGCCATCTATGATGAATAATGTATCTTCTCGTGTCATCTCCCCTCTAAGTACCATTTATCACAACCTGGGCCTTTCTGCTTTAATGAGGGCTACAGATCTCTGATTTAAATTCAACACTGTCTGCATGAATAACTGATTTGTACTCTTTTAAAATTCTGCCACTGGAATGGGAGATGGTAGGGCTATCTGGAGAAGAATGAAACTCTGCTTGTTAAATCTGGTTGGTAAAGGAAGTGGGGCCACTGGGCTGTTGGCCAAACTCTTCAGAGGTTGGCCCCAAACCGGCCTGCTGGCTGTACCCACCACTTGAGCCATAGCTGTCTTGGTTGTAACCACCTTGATTATAGCTGCCTGAGTGCTTCTCCATCGGGTCTGAGAGGTATCGCCCGGAGGAATGCCAGCCAGTCTCCTTGAACACGAACCATATATTTCCAGCCCACAGAATAAAGTTCAAGAATCCAAAGACCTGAAGAAGAGTCAAAACAATGGAGTTGACAGATTGAACAGACCACTCCTCTCCACCTGCTCCCCAAAATCAATTTTGGAAAACGTCTTCACAATACAAACGGTCACTTTACATCTCCATGTTGAGGCTTCTTCCAATTTTTCATTCAGAATAATCAGATCTGGTGACCTAATGGTGAGCAGCTGAGCTGCAATCCCAAAGGTACATGGTTCGAATCTACCAGTTGCTGTAGCGGAGAAGATGGACAATCTCCTCCTGTGCAATTCACTCCCACTGAAAACCCACTGGAGAGACAGTTCTGACAGCACAGCACACAACAATACCAACTTCACTTAGGACTCTGATCTCTGCTGAAGGCCTGCTCTGTGTCACGTACTGCATATAAATGGGTGTGTGTACTGATTCTCTTAGTTCTAACAATCAGTCTAAGATTCAGTACTATTGTGATCATGGATTCAGTAGAGTATTATAATCAGTGCTATTATCATGCCCATATGAAAGATGTGGAAACTGAGGTTCAGCAAGGATAAGATGTTTGTTCAAAGTCACGTGACTTACTACTGGATTTGAGTGTCACACCTTATTCAGACTTCACAGCCTGAGATTTTACCTAGGTTGTCAGTCACTGCCTTCCAAAATGAGGCATTCTACCTCTAGGTGGTTTAGGGTTGGATAGTTTTATTTTCATAAGTGTGCATTAATTTAAAAAATTTACTTTGGTAAAGTAGGAACAACTTTTAATTTTTTATTTTAATCACATTGAGTGTACAATTATTACATTGACAATGTTGTTCAACCATCACTACTCTCCATTTCGAAAACTTTTTATCCCCCGAAATAGGACTTCTGTACTCAGTCAGCAATAACTCCACAGTCTCTTCCCTGAAGCCCCTGCTTACTTTGAATCTGCGTTCTGTGTTTATGAAGTTATCTACTGTAGATATTTTCTATTGCATTTAGATTTTTCCACTTTGTATAATGGTTTTGAGGTCCATCTATGCCATAGCTTGTATCAGAATGCATTCTTTACTTCGGCTCAGTAAATATTCCATCAGAAGGATAGACCACCATTTCATCTCTTGATGGACAACACTTGAGTTGTTTGTATCTTTAGCTACTGTGAATAACAGCCCAATTGAAGTCATTATGAGTTGGGTTGACTTTATGGCAACTGTTGTTGCTATTTTATTGACGATAAAAACAAAAGCAAGGCACAAAGCTGTAATGACATTATAGTATACTGAGTAATCACTCCGGACCAGGCAAAGTAGACTTGGGCAGTGGCCATGACTACAAGTCTGCCATTGGGTCAAGGCTAATCCCTTGGTCGTAGAAGGATGGGTGGTCCAAGATGCTTTGAGGCACAGCCTGGCATAGCAAAGGAGATGGAAGGTCTCTGGGGACATGGAACAGCTTTATTTATCTATTTCATCAGCAAGTGGTGGGTTAGTCAAGGCACACTGACTGAATGCAAAGGTCAATCAAGACACACTGACTGAATGCAAACTTTGGAGTAAATTCCATGGGTTTAGAATGGAAATAGACCAGGCTTTGCATTTTCTTGCTTCATAATGTTGGACAAAGTATTTAACCTCCAGATCTAACTGGTTTTGATGGGTTTTTTTTTCCATCTACAAATTGAAGTTACTAGAGCTCTGGTGGCCTAGTGGCAAGAAGCTGCACTGCAATCCCAAAAGCGGTTCAAGGCCACCAGTCACTCTGCAGGAGAAAGAGGGGCAGTCTCCTCCCATGCCACTAACTGCCTCTGAAAAACCACTGGAGGGGCAGCTATGGGTTGTTTCTGACATGATGGTACATAACAACAACAAGAACAACAACAACAACAATAACAACAACAGCAATTGCTTCTTTAGGGTATTGCCATGATGTTTAAAGAGAATGTGTGCAAGACATTTTAGAGAATTGGATGTTTAGTAAGCGAGAAGAGGAAGGTACCTATGTGTGGAGTAACTTTCAAATATTTCCAAGTATGATATGTATTCTGCTGATGCTACAGCTACATTCAAGGTTGCTTTGAAAATGGAGACCATTTCCCCACATGATGTCAAAAGAATGATGCTAAATTCCTGACTGACCTATTGAGACACTGTTTGGCCCAAGCCTCCTTCCTTTCCTCCTTCCCATTTTCCCCTCTTTCCCTTCCTCCTGTCCTATTCTCCCTTCTTCTCTTCCCTAACATTTATTTACAACCAGTTTTGTGCCAGGTTCTAGGTCATGAGCTGAGATAAATACACAGGACATCTCACACATAATTTGACTGGCACATTTTGAGGACACATAGGCCCTCACATCCTTTCTTGTCATTTTGCTGTAAGTAAAACTGGGGTAAGGATTTTTTATTTAAGCCCAGCTGCAAAGACAGCAGAAAGATGGCTTGAAAAAGACTGCATGGCGTGAGTATGAATGGGAAGAGGAAAAGAAAGATTATCCAAAAAGATCAAATTATCCAAAAGGACTTATCCAGCTTATCCAGGGGTAACAGATAAGCAGAAATAGAAGTTGTAGACAGAATAGTTACGTTCAACCTTGAAAGAAAAATTAAAAGGTTAAAATGGTCCCCCTTCCCTCACCCAATCTTTGGGCTCAGATGCTATATGGCTTTAAGAAAATGGATGCATTTTAGGTGAGCAAAGCTCGAGTTGACACTCACTGAGAATTTGCCATATTCTCTGTACCATGTGAAGTACTTTTTTTTTTCTCTCCCCTTAAGTTAACTTACCAATTCCTTTTAATAATCTTGTGAGGTCTTTTCAATTATTATACTCATCTTTAGATGATGAAACTGAGGTTTAGACAACTTAGTTTTCCCAAGGTTGGTTGACTTAGAAAAGCAGAGTTAAGATTCAGATTCAGAAAGGGTTTAAACTGTGCCCTTAGCCATGTTGAATTAAACAACATTAAGAGTGTGGCTCTAATCCTGGCATGAAAACTTAATGCAAGTCTTTTAGCTTCAAATCCCTGTAGTTACAATATTTGGATAATTTACCTACTTTTTGCTTGCTGAAACTCAGGAGGACCCAAAGTACTTGCTGCAGAAGGTCAAGGACTGTAGCCTTCAACATGGATTGAAGCTCAACATTAAGAAGATAAAGATTCTCACCATTCTCACCATTGGCAGCACCATGATGGATGAAGAAGAGATTGAGGTTGTTAACAGTTACAGCATAGTTGGCTCTACAATCAACACTCTTGGCACCAGCAGTCAGGAAATCAAAAGATGAATTGCATTAGGTAAATCTGCTGTCAGGGACCTCTCCAGAGTACTGAGAAGCAACAATGTTAGTCTAGAGACTAAGGAGCACCTGATCCAGGCCATGGTCTTTGTAATTCCTTGCTGTGAATCAGAGAACTGGACAATGAGTAAGGATGATAGAGGAAGAATTGATTCCTTTGAGTTGTAGTGCTGGAGAAGAGTCTTGAACATGGCATGATCTGCCAAGTAAACAAATAAGCCTGCCTTGGAGAGTGTAAAACCAAGTCTCTATTTGTAGGCAAGGATTTTGAAGCTTTGTATCACATACTTCGGGCATATCACAAGGAGGGACTGATCCTTGGAGAAGGATATCATGCTCAGAAGGGTGGAGGAATCTACAACAATGAATAAATGGAAATCCAAAGCCTCTGTAAATTTTCACTGAAATTAATAACAAATTTAAATTTAAAAAAAAGAAGTAAGTTAGAGTAAGGATGGCAATGGATTTATAACTGCTCAAACTAATAAAACTATATCGTGGCATGGAGGATGAATAGTAGAAATGTATCCACATCTACAACATTCCTCTTACCAAAACCATTTATGGAATATAGGTACTGCATTGGAACATGTATCTCTGGATTGGAAATGATGATATTGATAATACTTCTAGCCTTAAGCTTAAATGATTATAATGTTCAAAATTATTTGTTATACATTGGCTTAAATTTTTCCCTCTTTTAACAACTGGGATCTAGAGGGAAGAGAAAAGACCAGAGAATGGCCAAAATTATTGGGGCAGTTATTGCTGCCAGATTAGGGCCTGTGTCAGGAAAAGGAAGTCTTACTCATATACAGTGCCACCCAAAGGTAATAAAGGAGGTCAGAATTGCTTCCACTGTGGAAAGCTGGG
>NW_006399882.1:3527096-3528036 GCF_000299155.1 Elephantulus edwardii | reverse complement strand
AAATTAGATGTTTTGGAGTCAGTGAGACTCGCTCAGGCTAGGGCAAGCTTCAGAGTTGTTGTTCATAGGGCTGCTATGAGCCACAGGTGACTCAACTGCACTTAACAACAACAACAACAAACCACTTTTTAGTATTATTGTGAAGTTATGCATGCTAATATGCTTTGAAGAGAGTACATTTTTTATCCACACAGAAAATATCATGGAGAGTTAGTGAAAGAGAGGAAGACCCTCAATGAGATGGATTCACACAGGACTGCAGCAATGGGCTCAAGAGTTCTGGAGAAGGTGAAGATGGTGCAGGAGAAGACAGAGTTCAGACATGTTGCTCACAAGCTTGCTATGAGCCATGCATGACTCGATAGCACCTAACAACAACAACAAACAACAATAACAACCTTGGCTTCTTGTTGCTAGGTATCATTGTTCTAGAACCAACTTATAGTTGACTCTCCAGTGGGTTTTCAGAGGCAGTAAATTGCATGGGAGTGGACTGCCCCTCTTTCTCCTGCAGAGCAACTGATGGACTTAAACCACATACTTTTGCATTGGCCGCACAATTCCTTATAACTAAAAGACCAGAGCTCCCTGTAGACTTGTAAAGCTTCTCTATTCTCCATGTGTCCACCTCCTTCTCTGAAACCTATGCTTGCTCAGTAGGAAAGGTTGGTCCTGTGGGCCAGGATGCTACCACAAGATCTCCCCCTTCTCCTCCAGCCGTAACTGATGAGACAGAGATGGAAAAGTGGCTCACAAAATTTGGTTTGTTCCACAAGAAATTTGGAATTGGGCCTCAGTGATTTGTTTCAGATCAAATTGTTTCTTTAATAAGAAATATAACCCTCCAACCAGGAGAATATAAAATAGATGAATGGGACCTTCTAAGAATCAAATCCCTATGCACATCCAAAAACTTCTCCAACAGGGTAAAAAGGGAAGC
>NW_006399882.1:3516768-3525138 GCF_000299155.1 Elephantulus edwardii | reverse complement strand
AACTGTTTAAAAGGGATATGTGATTAGGTATTTTTGTCATGAGCGAAGGCTGCATAGTGGAGTGGACCTGGGGGAGGGTTTGTAAAACAATGAAAAAAATTTTCTTTCACTTTTCCGAGAGGGTAGTATACTAGGGAGAAGGGTTAGGAGGGGAAAAAAGTGAAACAATGAATGAACAGAAACCCAAAGTCTCTGTAAATATTCATTGAAATTAATAATAAAATTTTTTTTAAAAATCAAAAGAGAAAAAAGAACTATAACTGGAAAGCAGAGGATGGCTATCTTTTGCATGCACAGAAAAGAGAGAGAGCGTCCACACACAAATAAAGAATGTAGAAAGAGACAGGAGAGATGGAGGACAATATGGCCACTTCCTGATAGTCTTCCAGTTCCTGGTCCTGGGGTCCATTCATGAGTCTGATTTTTAATGTCTTTTTAAAACTTACTGGAGGGTTAGTTAGTAATTGATTCCAACTCAGTGGTAATAAGTAAGTAAGTAAGCGAGATCAGTGTAATTTGAAGTCAAATGAGTTTTTAATGGAAGAAATTGTTATATTTTGGCTGATTAATATATTTTCCTTTCCCTTTTGTAATATAATTAGATTTCCTTTTTAGAGCTAAGTTGCAGTCAAATGTCTTGAGTACCCTTTGGAATTGGACGCTTGACTGGAGTAATACAAGGTTGATTAACATTTCTTACCAATAGCAGTAAAAAGAAATCCAGAATCCTACCTACCCTTGCTAAAGCCCAACATATTCAGCGTATATTCCTTGCAATCTCAAGAGTACTCAATAATACCTTTCCCAACATATTTTTCCTGATAAAATTAATCATAATCAGTTTCTGTTACTTACAACTAAAACATTCTAACATATACAGAAATTGGTACCAGAAATAGGACACAAAGAATGAAGTTTAGGGAAATAAGAATTGTTTGCAATTTGACTAGAGTTTGAGTTGTATCTTTTGTCACTTGTTATTATGTGCTGTCAAGTTGCCTGAGACTCATAGTGACCTGTGCCAAACTTATTGTCCTTGACACACCTACACCCAAATTACCCTAGTCACTGAATCAATTCAACTCATCGAGGGCCTTCCTCTCCCGTGCTGTCCCTTCACCCTCCCAAACATGAGGTCCCTCTCCAAGGACTGATTCCCCCTTGCAGCACGTCCAAAGTATGTCAGAAGGAGCTTCAGAATCCTTGTCTCCAAGGAGCAGCCTGGTCTCACCCTCTCTAAGATGAACCTGTCTGTTCTCCCAGCAGTACCTGGTATATTCAATGTTCTTCTTCAGCACCACAGCTCAAAGGCATCAATTCTCCTTCTATTATCCTTAGTCATTGTCCAGCTCTCTGAAGCATAGCAAGTAATTGCAAAGACTATTGCCTGTATAATGCTCACGTTAGTCTCCAGACTGACATCTCTGCTCTTTAGTACTCTGAAAAGGTCTCTGACAGCAGCCTTTCCCAATACGATTAATCTTCTTTATTGCCTGGCTGCTGGTACAAAGAGCATTTAGTGTAGAGCCAAGTACATTAAAGCTGTTAACAATCTCAATCTCTTCACAATCTATCATGATGCTGCCAATCAGCCCAGTGGTGAGATTATTTGTTTTCTTGATTTTGAGCTTCAATCAAAATTGAAGGCTGTAGTCCTTGACCTTCTGCAGCAAGCACTTCAGGTCCTCCTTTGTTTCAGCAAGCAGAGTTGTGTCATCTGCTTAATACAAATTGTTGATGAGTCTACCTCCAATCCTGATACCACGTTTCTCCTCATGGAGCCCAGCCTCCTGGATAATCGGTGTGCATATAGATTGAAAAGGTATGGAGATAGGACACATCCTTGGAGTACACCCTTCCCAATTTCAAAACGATGAAGTGTTTCCTTGCTCTGTTCTGATGACTACCTCCTGGTTCAAATATAGGCTTTGCATAAGCACAATCAAGTGTTCTGGGATTCCCATTCTTCTCAAGAGTCAGCCCAGTTTGTTGCGGTCCACACAGTCAAATGTCTTTTCATAGTCAATGAAACACAGATAGACATTCCTCTGGCATGCTCTGCTTTCATCCAAGATCCATCTAACATTAGCTATAATATCCCTTGTACCACGGCCTCTTCTAAACCCAGCCTGCACACCTGGAAGTTCTCTGTTGATGTGCTGCTCCAGTCATATTTTAATAATCTTCAGCAGAATCTTGCTTGAATATAATATCAATGATACTTTTTTATAATTTCTGCTCTCTATTGGGTCACCTTTCTTTGAAATGGGAACACATATAGATCTCTTCCAGTCAGTTGGCCAAGTGGTTGAACACCAGATTTCCAGATTTTTTAATTTCAGGACATCATCTGTTTGTCGAAATATGTCAATTGGTATGCCATCAATTCCTGGGACCTTGATTTTTTTCATATTTCTTTCAGAATAACTTGAACTTCTTCCTTCATCACCACAAGCACTTGCTCATATGTTGTTTCATGAAATTCTTCTGTGTAAACCAATTCCTTTTGGTACAATGTATACTCTTTCCATCTTCTTTTAATGCTTCCTGGGTCATTTAATATTCTGTCCAAAGCATCCTAAAGTATTGCAACTCGAGGCTTGAAATTGTTCTTCAGGTCCTTCTTCAGCTTAAGAAATTCTGAGCAAGTCCTGCCCCTTTGATTTTCTGACTCCAGGTGTTCGCATATTTCATTGTAATACTTTACTTTGTCTTCCCATGCTGTCCTTTGGAATCTTCTGTCCAACTCCTTAATATCTTGATTTCTTCCTATTGCTTTGGCTTCTCAGCGCTCTAGTGCAATATTCAGAGTTTCTTCTGACATCCACCTTGGTCTTTTCTTCCTCCTCTGTCTTTGTAAAGACCTTTCGCATTCTTCCTGGATGATATTCTTGATATCCTCCCACAGCACATCTAGTTTTCACTCATTAGTGTTCAAGGCCTCAAACCTATTCCTGATGGTTTTGAAATTCAGGTGGGATAGACTCAAGTTCAAATTTTGGTTCCTGTTGATTCCATTTTCTTCAGCTTCAGCTTGAAAATTGTAATTGGTAGTCTGTTCCACAATCAGCACCTGGCCTAGTTTTCAGAGATGATATTGAGCTTCTCCAGAAATTCTTTCCACAGACATAATTGATCTAATGCCTATGAATACCATCAGGTGGAATCCATGTGCATAGCATGCATTTTTTGTTTCTTATGAAACATATTTGCAATGAATAAGTCTTTGAATGTGCAAAATTCTGCCATTCTATCTCCAGCTTCATTTCTGTCACAAAGTCCATGTTTTCCACTTACTGATCCTTCTTCTCTGTTCCCAACTTTTGTCATTAGGAACTGGAAAACTTCTAATTGATACAGATCTATAACTGAAACATCGCCAGCTCTATATTTTCCCATATATAATATTGTTTGCTTTTAATCCAGTCCTATTTTTGGTTTTATGAGGTATATTATGTCATTTCTCTTTCATAATTGCAATCTTGTTCAAAATTTATTAGCTACAACAGAAGTGAAATGAAAAGGTCCATGTAGGCTGTTATGATTTCTTAGAAGATTAATTTTAAACTTACAGACACATCAATCAGCTACACCTTTGTCCTCTTTAAGTTTTGAGATTAGAATGACAACTTTGATTAAGCACTGCATATAAACTGATTGCAGAAGCAAAGGTATATATGTCAATGTACATATAAAAATCTATATCTAAAGATGTGGTCAGCAAGAAATGCAAATGATTGTGCTGCTAATATATAATTTATTTCCATGGTTACTACCTCACCAAGGTAAGATTCTCAGTCATCAGGAACAGTTTAGTAACCCTTTTCTCCCTCTTAAATAACTTCACAGATTGAATTTCAGAAGCTGGAGACATGTAAGTTAACCTTGAAGCAAGTCTAATTATTTTTTTGGTCTGCCATGGGCTTTTGTTTCTTTTGCAAACACCACTGTACCTTCCATTCTTCAGTAACATCTGCTTTTTGCTGATCTTAATACTTCATGTCTTTCTCAGACACTGATTCTTTCTTTAGAATTATACAAGTTCTTCTAGTTGTAAAACAAGAATCCGATTAGGTATCCCCGAAAACTATCTAGCTTGCTTTCTCCTAATACCAAAGGATCTGATGGTGTATCTAGCTCTAGAGAACACTGGAGTCTGGCCTGTGAGCTGCTCCAACACCTTGGCTGCCTATGTTAGTCTGTCTCCACACACTTGATGATAATATTTTACTTTGTTCAGCCAACACAGTACATCTTTTCTGAAGTCATTAAGTAAGTAAACTGGAAGAATTGAGAAGGTTAAAAAGGTTATATATATTGAGTAATATTTTTTTACTATCATTTACTGCTGTGCCTTATTGTTGTTGTTGTGTGCCATCAAGTAGGAACCAATCTATATAGGACCCTCCAACAGGTTTTCAAAGGCAATAAATCATATGAGAAGAGATTGCTGTTTCTTCTGTAGAGCAACTGGTGGATTCAAACTTCATGCCTTTGAAATTGCAGTGCAGCTTCTTACCACTAGGCCACCACTTAGGTTTGAACTAAGTTTTCTTCCCAGGAAATATCTATTCCATAAAATATGCCTTTTAACTACTGTCATATTTTACGCCTAAATTCACATTTCATATCCACTTCTGGCTTAACATTTTGACTTGTCTGTCATTCAAATAGCAGCTGCTAAAACCTGCTGGGTTCTTATTAAGAACACTGTAATTGGCAGCATTAGTCTATGGATTCTGACAACAGAAAACCTGAAGGCCAGAGGATCATCTCTGCATGTGGAATAAACTATCAGTTTTTTGATTGCCCTAGTTTTAAAGCAGAAATTTCCCATATGACTTCTTATCCATTTGACTGGTAAACAAAGATCTGGATGGGAAAGTATTGTGAAGGTATACTTACCACAGATGTGTTTAAGCTGGACATTACAGGGCTGTGGACAGCCATGCACTTGTTGTGCGGCTGCTTGCAAGCTGACATCAGTAACAGCACTTCGTTGGGATCCGTTGCAACTTTGACATCAGACAGTCCCTTTGCCCAAGCTGATGAGCCCACCAACCACAGAAATGAGAAGACGACAGTGACAATGAAGTCCTAGGGAAATAAGTAGAAAGACAAAACTGTCAAAGGGCATGTGAATTCTAGAAACAAACCCATTTTCATTTACAAACGTGTGTTTTTGCCTTTCAGAAATTTCCAAGATCTCATAACATTGTTTGTTGTTGTTGTTAGGTGCCGTTGAGTCAAATATGACTCATAGTGACCTTATTCTATTTTGTGCTATCCTCACACCTTCTGACACACAAGAGCCATAAGGCATCATGATAGATGGGAAGGAGATTGAAACTGTCAACAGTTTCATTTTGCTTGGATCTACAATTAACACACTTGGTACCAGCCATCAGGAAATAAGGAGACACATTGTCTTGGGCAAATCTGCAGTTAGGAACTTCTACAAATTATTGAGGAGTAACAATGTCAGTTTGAGTACATCTGATTCAGGCCATATTCTTTCCGATCACTTGCTATGCATCTGAGAGTTGGCCAATGAATAAGGATGATGGGGAAAGAATTGACATCTTTGAGCTGTGGTACCAGAGAAAAGGAGTGAACATCCCATGGATGGCTAAAAGAACAAAGAGATATGTCTTGGAGAGGGTGCAGCCAGAATTCTCTTTGGAGGCAAGAATGATGAGATTTTGCCTCACATACTTTGGGCAATGTTACTAGGAGAGGCTATTTCTTGGAGAGGGGCATGACACTGGGAAGGATTGGAGGGTTGGCAAAAGAGAGAAAGACCCTCAACCTGGTTGATTGAAATGGTGAATTCCATAGTGTTAGAACCAGGCAAATAATATTAGAAAGCAAATAAAAGAAGTTTCACAGTACATACATACATATATACAAACATATATATACGTTTGTGTACATACATATATCTCTCTCTCCACTCTTTACACTCTTTACATCTAACCTTTAGATTCCAAAGACAAGTTCTTTCTATAAAATGAAGCATTATGAAAAAAAATTAAAGATGAATACATCATCACAAAATAGAAGATAATTCATTTATGTAACTTCCAAAGTACATCATCACATAACTGCTAAATTACATCATTATTTAACTGCCAAATAATTTCATCACATAAATATTAATAAATAACTTACAAACAACTGAGAATCATGGTTCAACCAAGTTGATACATAACCAACCACCACAACAAGGATTACTTACTCCTTGAAACTTGGTGTTTGTTAATGTCAGCTTTACATCGTTAATGTGCACAAATTGTCAAGTAGGTATTTTGTTACTGTCACAATGCAAAATGTCACATAATAAGATAAACAATAGATAAAGAATAAGCGTATATGTGTCCACATGGGATTTAGCTATATATTCTCCCCAGTGTGTCTAATTCTTTTTTAAATTATTATTATTAATTTTAATGAAAATTTACAGAAATTTTAGATTTCCATTCATTTCTTTTTTTAATTTAGTTTGTTTATTTTTCATTTCAATGAACATCTACAGAGATTTTGGAATTCCATTCATTCATTGATGCACCCTTCTCCCCGCACAAACCCCTCCCCACCCCCCCCCGTTTGCTCCTCTCCTTGAAAAGCAAAAGAAAAACTCCCTCATTGGTACACAATCCCCCATACACATCCCCCTACCCCCAAATATAATCCATTCTGCAACCCTCATTGCGTACTCCTACGGTAAAAACAATGCCCTAAAATTATTGTTGCACTTTTCTCCCTGTGCACTCTTCCCCTCCAGTTCATTCTTCTCTTTGTAAAGTAAAAGAAAAATTTTTTCATTGTTATACAATCCCTCCCCTCAAGTCCACTCCACAATGCAGCAGCCTTCGTTCTGGATGCCATGATATCTAATGCCATATCTGTATGCCATAATATCTAATCACATATCCCTTTTAAACAGTTCTCTCTCTCATCTGTATCAATGCAGTATACATTATGGAACCCATCTTTCTCAGTCTCCCCCCCACTTCTATGTCAGTCCCATTTTACTACAGTGGCACTACACAGTAGTTGTCCTTTTGTGACTGAAATATTTCACTCAGCATAATGTCCTCCAGGGTCACCCATTTTGAATAATATTTCATTAATTCCTTGTTTTCAATGCAGCATAGTGTTCTATTGTGTGAATACACCACAGCTTCTCTATCCATTCTTTTGTTTATGGGCACTTAGGTTGTTTTCAACTCTTTGCTATTGTGAACAAAGAAGCAATAAACATGGGTGTGCATATATCTGCTTGGGTAACGGTATGGTTTCTTTGGAATATATACCAAGTAGTGGAACTACTGGATCAAATGGTATTTCTATTTGCAACTTTTTGAGAAAGTGCCATACAGCCTTCCATAATGGTTGCACCATTTTATACTCCCACCAACTGTGAATAAGGGTTCCAGTTTCTCCACAACCTCACCAGCATTTGTTGTTTGCTGTTCTGTCAAATTTTTGCTGTTCTTACTGGAGTGAGATGACAGTTATTTTGACTTGTATCTCTCTTAGAGCTAGGGATTTTGAGCATTTCTTCATGTGTTTGTTTGTCGGCTGAATGTCTTCTTTGGTGAAGTGTCTGTTCATATCCTGTGCCCATTTTTCAATTGCGTTGTTTACCTTTACCTTGTTGTGGTGTTCGAGTATATATATTTAAAGTCTAAATGTGTGTTTATTTTATATGCTGTTACTATGTACCATCCAGTTGGAACCAACATATAGTTAACCCTCTGGCATGTTTTCAGGGGCAGTAAATTGCATGGGAGGAGACTGCCCACTGTCCTTCTGCAGAGGAGCTGGTGAATTCAAATCCCATGTCTGTGGGTTGGCAGTGTAACTCCTTACCACTAAACCACTAGAGCTCCCCGTTTTATGTGTGTGTGTAGAATAGAAATAGTTTCATAATAATTAAATAAATATTATATGCTGTTGTTGATGTCATCAGATTGACTCCTAGTGACCCTATAAACAACAGATTTGAATACCGGTCCAATCCTGGGCATCCTCATCTTCTATGCTACACTGGAGCCTGTTGCTGCAGTCCATATTGAACCACCTCCCGCCCCGTTAGGAGATTCCCTCTCTTCTGCTCACTCTCCACATTTTAAAGCATGATATCCCTTTCCAAAAAATAGCCTCTTCTATTAACACGTCCAAATATGAGAGACAAAGCTTCATGATCCTTGCTTCCAAGGAGCTCTCTGGTTGCAGGTTTTTTCCTCCCAAGGCATACCTTTTGGCAGCCCATATTTGGCAGCTGGATACCCAGCATTCTTATCCAACACCACAAGGCATCAATTCTTCTTCTATCATCCTTATTCATGGGCAGCTCTCAAAAGC
>NW_006399882.1:3516079-3516668 GCF_000299155.1 Elephantulus edwardii | reverse complement strand
TTTCTAAATTTTTTTAAATTTAATTATTATTTTTTGCGTGTGCCATCAAATTGGATCTGACTGGAACAGGAGGAGATTGTCCCTCCTTCTTCAGCAGAGCATCTGGTGGATTCGAACCGCATACTTCTGGGTTTCATATCTATTTAACAATATTACATATATACATATTTATAGACATTTGTTTATTGCTACAAATAATTAGCGTATTAATATGTTAACCAAAAGGTTTTAAGTTTAAGGCCATTCAAGTGGAAATCAAATGAAGGCTCTGTCAATCTTTAAAGAAAAAAAATCAGCTAATGAGGACCATAAGGAGCAGAGTTCTACTCCAGCATATATGAGTTCATCAAACAGATTCAATGGCAAATGGTTTTATGTCTACACATAGCTATGGCAATATGTGTTAAGGGATTACCGTGACCCACCTAAGACAATACTTTATAATCATCATCTCATTTGTGTTTCATTGTTGGCAAAGAGTATTGAATAGCTCATGGACAGTCAATAAAACGAATCTGACCAGAGGAAGTTCAACTAGGGGGCTGCTTAGAGGTAAGGATGGTGTAATTCTGTCTCAGATACTTTGTGC
>NW_006399882.1:3477562-3515118 GCF_000299155.1 Elephantulus edwardii | reverse complement strand
GCTGTGGGGGAAGCGGGTGCCTCTGGCCGCCAGCACAAGAGGGGCCGCACACCCGCCGAGCGCCCATGCGGAGGGGTGAGGGGGGGCGTGCCCCCAACGGCTGCCCGCACTGGGGGGCTGCGTGCCTCCTGCGCCCGCACCCCGCTGGCCGCCTGCGTAGGAGGTGGGGGATGGGATGCATGAGGATTGTGATTTTAACTATCTTATTTTCTGGTGACAAATCCAACTCAGAGAGTTGTTAAATAACTTCTCTGCTGTTTCCCAGATAACAGTGATGGAGTCAAGATTTAAACTCAGGAAGCCTGTTTATTCATGCTCTTAAATACCACACTATGGTGATGTCAAAAGTTTAGAGAGATTTGCGGAGTATTAAAGAATTCGGGATTGGAATTAATTATGGTGTCTCATGTTGTTGTCTGGTTCACTTCCTCTATGGTTTGACTGAATCACTCTTCATCCAAAGCATAATGATTTACCCTGAAGGAACACACTAAAGAATGGTTTGGAATGGCAATTATTAGATGTGGGGTTTGTAGAGCAAGTTTTCTGAGGAACTTGAATCTTCTGATTTAAGTTGAATCTTCTTTTTTTCCCCATTTTCATATTTATATTGTATTTTAAAATATACTTACTATACATTTTAAATACTAAATGTTATTAAATGTCATTGAGTCAACTACAAATCATAGTTACTTTATGAATAACAGATCTGAGCTTTGTCTTCTTCTATGCCATCAACATATATAAATTGAAAAGGTATAGGGACAGAACAAATCCCTGGTGAACACCCTTCTCAATTCTGAATAATGCAGTGTCTCCTTGCTGTTTTGATGACTACCTTTTGGTCCAAGCATAGGTTTTTGCATAAGTATACAATCAAATGTTCTGGGATTCCCATTCTTCTCAGAGTCAACCACAGTTTGTTGTGATCCACACAGTCAAATGTCTCTGCATAGTCAATGAAACACAGATAGATATTCTTCTGGTACTCTCTGCTTTTAGCCAAAATCCATCTAACATTAGGTGTAAAACCTCTAGTATGATAGCCTCTTCTAAACCCATCCTGCACATCTGGCAGTTCTCTGTTGATGTACTGCTCCAGTCGTGTTTTGATAATTTTCAGCAGAATTTTGCTTGCATGTGATACTAATAATATTGTTTGATAATTTCTGCACTCTGTCACATCACCTTTTTTTTTGGAATGGGAACAAATATAGATCTTTTCCAGTCTGTTGGCCAGGCATTTGTTCTCCAGATTTCTTGGCACAACTTAATGAGTGTATCCGGCGTAGCGTCTGTTTATTGAAATATGTCAATTGGCACGTCATCCATTTCTGGAGCCTTCAGTTAGTTTTTTGTTTTGTGGTCCCCCCCCCAATTCTTTCAGAGCACGCTTGAACTTCTTCCTTCTTCCCTGCAGGCTTTTGCTCATGTGTTTCATGAAATTCTTCTGTGTCAGCCAATTCCTTCTGGCACAGTGATTCTGTATACTCCTTCCATATTCTTTTAATGCTTCCTGGATCATTTGTTATTCTGCCCAAAGCATCCTTAAGTATTGAAACTTGTGGTTTGAATTTGTTTTTCAATTCCTTCAGCTTAAGAAATGTTGAGCAAGTTTGGCCCTTTTGATTTTCTGACTCCAGCTCTTTACGCATTTCATTATAATATTTTGCTTTGGCTTTTTGAACTGCCCTTTGAAATCTTCTGTTCAGCTCCTTAATTTCTGATTTCTTCCCTTTGCTTTGGCTTCTTGATGCTCTAGGGCAATATTCAGAGTCTCATTTGACATCCATCTTGGTCTTTTCTTTCTCTCTGCCATTGTAATGACCTTTTGCATTCATTATGGATGATATTCTTGATATCCTCCCTCAGCTTATTTGGTCTTCACTGATTGTTTTTCAAAGCCTCAAACCTGTTCCTGAGATGGTTTTGAAATTCAAGTGCTATAGACTTAAGGTCAAATTTTGGTTCCTGTGGATTAGATTGTATTTTCTTCAACTTCAGCTTGAACTTACATATGAGTAGCTGGTGGTCTGTTTCACAGTCAGCACCTGGCCTAGTTTTCACAGCTGATAGTGAGCTTCTCCAGCTATTCTTTCCACAGATGTAATAGATCTGATTCCTATGCATACCATCAGGTGAAATACATGTGTATAGCCTGTGTTTGTGTCCAGGAGTCTGGGCTGTATGAGGAAAAATGTGACATGAGGATTAGAGGAAGATTCATCAACAACCTGAGTTATGCAGATGACACAACCTTGCTTGCTGAAACTGAGGAGGACCTGAAGTGCTTAAGACAGGAGGTCAAGCACTGCAGCCTTCAATATGGATTGAAGGTCAATATCAAGAAACAAGATTATCATCACTGGGCCAATTAGCAGCATTATGATAGATGGTAAAGAGATTGAGACTGTTAACAGCTTTAGTTTGCTTGGCTCCACAGTTAACACTCTTGGTACTAACAGCCAGGAAATCAAGAGACGAATTGCATTGGGAAAGTCTGCTGTCAGGGACCTCTCCAAAGTACTGAAGAGCAATGACATCAGTCTGGAGACTAAGGCGCACCTGATCTAGGCCATAGTCTTTGCAATTGCTTGCTATGCATCAGAGAGCTGGACAATGACTAGGGATGATAGAAAGAGAATTGATGCCTTTGAGCTGTGTTGCTGCAGAAGAGTGTTGAATATACCATGGACTGCTAAGAGAACAAACAGGTTTGTTTTAGAGAGGGTGAAATCAAGCTGCTCCTTGGAGGCAAAGATTCTGAGGCTTCGTCCAGCATACTTTGGGCATGTTGCAAGGAGTGACTGGTCCTTTGAGAGGGATATCATGCTTGTATGGGTGGAGAGATGGAGAAACAGAGGATGACCATGGTTGAGGTGGATTGATACAGTGACTAGGGTTATGAGGGTAGGTGTGTCACAGACAGTAAAGTTGGCACAGGATAGAGCAGGTTTCAGGGCTATTGTACATAGGGTCGCTATGAGCTGCAAGCAACTTGAGGGCACATAACAACAACAACAACAATGCCATCATAAAGACCTCTGCCTGATCAAGGCCACTGTTTCAGTCACTGTGCTAATCTATCTTGTTCAGGATCTTCCTCTCTTTCATTGACCCTGTACTTTTTTTTTTTTAATAAATTTTTTATTTTATACTGGTTTGATTACAAAGGTTCATATACATTGTTTTAAGTTGAATCTTCTGAGCAAGTTGTCTCTCTTCATTTAGTGGCTGTTATGACTGATGTAACTCACTCATTTACCTTTAGTGTTGCCTCTATAAAAACTTTAGTGCATGTGTGTGACCCCTTGGGTTTTGGTTTTGCTTGGGCTTTTTAATGACATGAATATTAATGCTGGAGTCCCTGAGTGGTGCAAATCATTAACATGGTTGCTGTTAATTAAAAGGTTACTTTGAGTCCATACAAAAACTTCTTGGATTAAAGGCTTGATAAATTACTTCTGAAAACTCTTTGAGGAGAACAGTTCTTACCGACCCGCCTGGGTTGATATGAGTTGAATCTGACTTTAGGGCAATTGCTTATTGTTTTGACCTATAGCTGACCCTCCAGAGGGCTTTTAGAGGCAGTAAATTGCACAGGAGGCGATTTCCCAGCTTTCTCCTGCAGAGAAGCTGGTGGGTTTGAACCACGTGCCTTTTGGTTGGCAGGCAATTCCTTATTACTAAGACTGTGGGTTTTTTAATACTTCCATCTTTGCTTTCCCTCTTGCTTTTCTTTTTCTTAGTAATGGTTGCACAGTTCTCCCTTCCCTTTCCCCAGACCATCCCACAATGCACTCCTTGATCCAGATTGCTGTCACATACATAATGCCGAATCATATAGTCCTTTCAGACAGTTCTTTTCATCATCTGTTCTAATGCAATGTTCATTATATATTCATTCTTTCCCCATTCCCTCCCCAACCTCCACCCCCCATGTCTGTCCTACTTTATAACGGTGCTGCTATGCAATATTTGTCCTTTTGTGTTGAAATATTTCACTTAGCAGAATGTTCTCAAGGCTCCCTCAGGTTGTATAATATTTTATGAGTTCATTGATTTTCAATGCTGTGTAATACTGCATTATGTGAATATTTTTTTCTATCCATTCATTTGCTGATGGGCAATTGTACTGCTTACCTCTCTTTGCTATTGTGACTAATGCAGCAATAAACATGGGTGTGCATACACCTGTTTGAGTTGTGGCTCTGGTTTCTTTAAGGTATATTCCCAGTAGTGGAATTGCTAGATCAAATGATATTTCTATTTCCAAAATTTTGCGAAAGTGCCAAACCACTTTCCTTAGTAGTTGTACCATTTTACATTTCACCAACGGTGAGTAAGAATGTCAGTCTCTTCACAACCCAGCCGGTATTTTCTGTTTGCTGCCCTGTTGAATTTTGCTATTGTTACTGGGTGAGATGATAATACCTCACAGTTGTTTTGATTTGCATCTCTCTGATAGGGATTTTGAGCATTTCTTCATGTATGTGTTTGCCATCTGAATGTCTCCTGCTTGCTTTTAATAAATTATATCTTAAATTTTATATATCCTTGTAAACTATTGAAATTCATCCTACAACGAAGTCAGCAATATGGAAAAAAGATGAAAAATTTACAAAATCTAAATATCTGATTATTTCAATGTTAATAACAAATGTAATACAGAAAATTAAGAGTAGCAATAATTGTGTTTTAATAGAAATTCAAAGGATGATTATAAGTAAATAAATCAGGATGACAATGTCAAATCACATCATTTTCTTCACATTCCATGTAGTAACTTATAGTTTCTAAACTGCATTCATCAAAATACTTTTTTGTTAATGTGCCAGGTATTGAGGAAAGTCTTATGACAGATAAAAATTTGTAAAATACTGTCTTGCTCTTTTGTTTTATATGTCTGTAAGAAGTTATAGATACTTTGTAACTTTGAAATAATGACAGCCATTACTTCTAGCAAAAATAATTAGGAAGATGCTTGTTAAAAGTCCATTAAGAGAGGGAAACATTTATAAAAACAACAATCACGTGAAGAACTTTGGCTTGATAATTAGAGAAAATCCTGGCAAAAATTTTAGATTTACCTGTTGCATAATACTAATAATGTTGTTTTTGTTGTGTACCACGGAGTTGGAACCAACTTGTAGATGACCCTCCAGCAAGTTTTCAGAGACAGTTAATCTCACAGAAAGAAATTATTACTCTTCCTCCCAAGGGCAGATTCGAACTGCATGTTTTTGTGTTGGCAGAGAAACTCCTTACCACCACATCACCAGAGCTCCCTGCATTCTACTAATAGTAATAACTCCTAAACATTCACTGAGTGCCTACTATGTGCCAGGAGTCCCTGCACTGTACAAATGTTGGCTGCTAATGAGGGATTGGAGGTTGTTGTCTAACAAAAGGTATCTTGGAATCCAGGTCTAAGGATCTAAGATCAGCCATGAAAAGCTGACAGAACAAAGTGCTGTTCAGTAGCGTATGGGATTGTCCATCATACTTGATGGCAGTGGTTAAAAAATTATACTGTCAAGCCAAACACATGTAGTTCGAATCTACCAGCTGCTTTCTATCGAAGCAGTGAGAGAAAGATGGGCAATCAACTCTCGTGTGATTTACTACCTTTGGAAACCTACTGGAGGATCAGCTATCAGTTGATCCTGACTCAAGAACACATAACAAAAACAGTAACACTTCCCAGATGTTGTCCTATGTTTGCATATACTAATTTAATCCTGCCAACAACCTGTGAAAAATATGTTAATGTGTATCTCCTTAACAGATGAGGAAACACAAGCTCCAAAGTTTTAAATCACTCAGAGCAATTTGTCAGTAAGTAGATGTGCTGATTGGTCTAAGCCAAGCAACCTGGAAGATAGTCACTTGGCCAACTGACCAAAAGGAATCTATCTATATTTGCTCCCATTTAAAAAAAAAAGGTAATCCAACACAGTGTGGGGATTTAAAAAAAATCGTTAATATCATATTCAAGTAAAATCTTGCTCAAGATTATTCATATAAATCTAGAGTAGTACATCAACAAGCAGCTACCAGAAATTGAAGCTGGATTTAGAAGAAGCCATGAACACGGGATATCATTGCTGATTTCAGAAGCATATTGGCTTAAAGCAGAGAACACCAAAGGGATATTTATTTGTATTTTATTGACTAGGGCAAGGTATTTGACTTGAGGATTATAAAAAATTATGGATAACATTGAAAATAATGACAATCTCTGAACACTCAATTGTTCTCCTATAAAACCTATACATAGGCCAAGAAGAAATTGTCTGAATAGAACAATAGAACAATACTAAAGAATGGAATATGAAGTATTGAAAAGTATGTTTAAGGGTTGTATTCTTTGTCCATACCTACTCCTTTTGTATGCTGAGCAAATCATTCAAGAAGAATGTAGTTTTAAGATTAGAGGAAAACTCGTCAACCGCCTGCATTATGTAGATGATACAACGTTTCTTGCAGATAGTGAATAAAACTTGAAACACTACAGACTTAAATATGGGATACATCTCAACATCAAGAAAACAAATCTCCTAACCACTGTACCAATAGAGAACATCATGGAAATTGGAAAACATATTGAGATCATCAATCATTTCATTTTACTTATATCCACAATCAACATCTATGGTAACAGCAGTCAAGAAATAAGGAAAACAAAACATTGGGAACATCTGTTGTCAAGAACCTCTTCAAAGTGCTGAAGAGCCAAGGTATCAATTTGATGAGTAAGATGGCCCTGAACTAAGCCATGATATTTTCAATTACTCCCTATGTGAAAGTCATACAATGAATAAAGATGACAGAAAAATTGATGACTTTAGATTATTGTGTTGGGAAAGAGTACAGAATATGCCAGAAAGAACAAACAAGTTTGTCTTGGAGGAAGCAGAAGCAGAGTACTTTCTAGAAGCAAATATGTTGAAACTTGATTTCACATTACTTAATCCATATTGCCAGGAGGGATCAGTCCTTGGAAATCAACAACATGCTGGTAAAGGTAGAGAGTCAAAGAAAGAAAGACCTTCAGCAAAACAGACTAACTCCAACAAAGGACTCGAGCATATCAGGGCAGGATGAGGCAAGGTTCAAATTTGCTTCTCAAAGGGTAGCTTTGTTCGACTTGATGGCATACAACAACAACTAGCTGAGATTCTAAGCTTGGCAGTCTGCCCCAGGGCCTGTGTGCTTGAGTGTCCTATACTGTCTCTCCAGGCTGCCGCATGGAAGGAAAGTTCATCTCACTATTTAAAAAGAGAACACTGAAGAATAAAAAGATAGTGGATTTAAGGTTCTGGTTAATTTGGAAAACAGTGAAGAAGTACTCTTATAATCAAAGTCAAGGATTCATGTCTTGGTATTTTGGGGACACTGATCTAAGATTCTGCCAGTTGTTTTTGTTATTAGTTGCCATCTATTCAAGCTTTTATTCACGGTGAGCCCATGAATAATGGATTACACAGTTGGGATCCATTGACTAAGAATTTATAGAATTTTTATTCTTCCTTGTTTGTTTCAGCTGAAACCTACTCAGTCCCCTAGCAACATGCTTGTAAAGACAACATCAGTATGTTATACTAGAATTGCTCATATCTGAATTAAAATATCAAACTCTACACTCTGGCAGACCTCAGTTTGAATACCGGGTTTCTCACTTATTAGTTGATTGTACTGGACAATTTCCTGACCTGTTTGAAGTCTCAGCTTACTTTTCAATAATATAGGATAATAATGATATTTGTCTAATAGAATGATGATAAAGATTAAATACACATGATATAAGAAACGGCGTTGCAATCCCAAAGGCATGCAGCTCCAATTCACTAGCTGCTCCATGGGAGAAAAATGGGTAATATCCTCCCTTGCAATTAGACTGCCTCTGAAAACCTGACACTGGAGGGTCAGCTATGAGTCGGTTCCCACTTAAAGGAACACAATAACAACAACAATACATAAAATGTTTAGCACAGGGGGCTGTCCTCAGCCCCCGGCCCGGGGCGAGCCGTCGCGGCCCTCTGCCTGGGGCGGGCTGCCCTCGGCCCCTGGCCTGGGGTGAGCCGTCGCAGCCCTCTGCCTGGGGCGGGCTGCCCTCGGCCCCCGGGTCAGGGCGAGCCATCATGGCCCTCTGCCCGGGGCGATACGTCGTGGTCCCCTGCCCGGGGCAAGCCATCGTGGCCTTCTGCCCGGGGCAGGCTGCCCTCGGCCCCTGGCCCGGGGCGAGCCGTCGAGGCCCTCTGCCCGGGGCGGGCTGCCCTCGGCCCTCTGCCTGGGGCAAGCCGTCGTGGCCTTCTGCCCGGGGTGGGCTGTGCTTGGCCCCCGGCTCGGGGCGAACCATCGCGGCCCTCAGGAGCAAGAAGGCAAGCAGCTTTAACCCAAGACCACCAGTAAGGTGATAAAGCATCCTCCCTTCCCCCCTTTATGTCTACGCCCCTGTTCAACATGAAGAAACCAGAGAGTTGGCATCCAATTCCCAAATCAATAAGACAGTTGGTTTAATTACTATTGGAAAATGCTTGTCATTCCTCTGTAGCATCTGGTCCCCACTGGACCCTCATCATTTCCTTCACCTGCTCCCCCCACCGACCAAACTGTGCAGCTCTGCAACTGCACCCTGGCCCATCCTCACCCTTCTGCCCCCAACCCTCACCTCCTTGTACCCCCAATATGTTTTTCCCAGTAAAAAAAATTTTAAAAAATGTTTAGCACAATTCTTAGGCAATGGTGGCTGATTAATGACAATAGAACAATAGCATAGGCAGTACCATTCTGTTGAGTATGAACTTACACATTCACATATCTGTCTTAAGTGACTTGTTTCTTTGAAAGTGGAAATATGGAGATTGTTAACAAAGCTGTAAACTATAGCATCAAAAGAAAATATTGGAAGCAACTACTAGGAGCAATTCTGTAGCCTGTCTATTGGCATTTATCTATTCCCACCAAAGGGGCCAGAGCAATTCTGTTTAATGTTTATCTGATTCTACATGTACGCTGCTTTGCTCAAAAGCCACCAATGGCTCCCAAGTTAGAGAGAATAAAAGGCAAATGCCATGCAGACGGCCTTAAGGGATCATGATGTGGCTGTTTTTATGCCACTCTACCCTCAGTTTTCATCTTATGTCTCCTGCTCCCTCCACTCCAATCCATTGCTGCTCGAATAGAGGTCTTTATGCAGCACAGAGCATTTGTGTGAAACACTCTGCCTGGTATCCACACAGCTCACTCCTTGCCTTCCTTTAGTCTCTGTTCACATTTCGTTTTACCAGAGATATGCTTTGTCCCCCTCCCTAGATGGAAAAAGAGCACCCCTTCTCCTATCCTAACACATAGCAGTTCCCTAGCCTTCTTTATTGAAGTATTTCCTCTTAGCTTCAGTGTTATGATTATACATTACCTGAGATTTAATTGTCCCTGTCTATCCCAACTAGAATGTCAACTTTGTCCTCGAAGTTGACTAATGTCTGTTTATCACATAGAATGATACAATACCTGCACCTAGTAGGTGCTCAGCAAATAGCTTTTGAGTGAACAGATTTAAGAACCAATGGAGAATGAATGCATGAGTAATAAAACTATCCCTGCTTTATTCAATAGTTCATTTTTATGCATGGACTAAAGTAGAAATAGCAAAACAGGAACCTGTGTATACAGGTCAAACACATTCCTGCCTCAGAGCATTAATACTTGCTCTTGGTTCCTCATTCCCAGAGGCCCCACCCCACCATGCCAAGATATTTGCTTTATCACCTCAAGAGCTCTTGTTCATGGCCAGCTCTTCAAAGAGGCTTCTCTGAATCTCCCACATGCAATCAGTTCTCTTTAACTCTATCCATTTGCTCCATTTTGCCTAGCACTATTGACGATTTAGGGAGCTCTGGTGGTATGTGCTGGAGGAAGTTGTACTGCAAACCCACAGGTCTCGCCTCTCTAGCATTCAAATCTACCGGCAGCTCTGTGCAAGAGAGATGGGACAATTTTGGAAATCCAGTGGAAGGTCAGCAATGAATAAGTTTCAATCTGATGGCAATGTGGTTTTGGGGTGTTTTTTTCTTATTTTTTAAAAATTTTACACTGATTTATTTACAAAGTTCGAATACATTGTTTTTCAAACAAGATCCTTCTCATTTCCTTGACATCCATCCACCCATCAAATTGTGCAAATCTATGACTAACACCCTATGGCCCCAACCTCATCCACCCTTCCATTCCTTGGATCCTTATACCCATTCTACAATAATGGTTTTAAACAGTATTTGTCCTTGTGGGACTGGGTTAGTTCACTCTCATAATGCTCTCCAGTCCCTCCCAAGTTAGGTAGTAATTAACAAAATCATTGCTTCTGCATGCTGTGTAGTATTTCATTGTATGAATGTACCACAACTTCTTAATCCATTTGTTTGTGGTTGGACATCTGGGCTGTTGGGCTGTTTCCTTGTTCTTGTGATGGTAAATAATGCTGTTAAGAACATTGGTGCACAAGTCTCTGAGCCTCAGTTCTCTTTTGTTTGTGGTATATTCTAAACAATGGAATAGTTGGGGCATATGGAATTTTTTTAGCTTTTTTATTTATTTATTTATTTGTGTGTGTGTGTGTGTGTGTGTGTGTATGTGTTCAGCTTTTTGAGGAAGCACAAAACTGCCTTCCAGAGTGATTGTACCATTTTACAATCCCACCAACAATGTATAAGAGTTGCTATCTTACCATATCCTCTCCAACATTTATTATTTGCCATCCTGGTAAACTTTGCCACTGCTACTGGAGCGAGATGGTATCTCATTGTGATTTTAATTTGCATCTCTCTTAGGCAATGCATTTTAATTTTTAAGTTTATTCATAATTTGGAAATATATTTGCCTGTTTCTTCCAATTAAAATGTCAGCTCCATGAGGGCAGGGCCTTTGTCTACTTTGCCCTTTGTTGGGTTCAGGTAGAGGAGGGGCCATTGTCAACTGGTGAATGAGAGAACCAGTGGATGAATACAAAAATGAATCCCTACTTTGCTCAGTAATTTATATTATGAATGTAATGTTGCCCAAGAATTCACCAAATAGCATTAGTAGAATGATAGATTATTTTGTTTTATATGAATTGTGTACATTTTTCACACAAATTATTTTATAATTAGACTAAATAAGAATGATGTGGCAATATGATTAAGCCTCTGATTGATCATATTAATGGCTCTCCTAGACGGAACAGCTGGCCCTGTTTGTCCTTACAACTAGAGCAGAATTTATAATTAGACCAAATAATGTCATTTGAATTGAAAGCTGTTACATGCAAGCGTTTCAGAGAGTGGATTCAAGTTAGGTTTTCTGTAACTAAGCAAAGCATAAAAGTGAGGTGAGTATGCAAAAACTCATAGCAAAAGAATGCATTATCTTGCATTTTTCTACTTTTAGGAACCTGGGCTTGTTTATTACCAAACTGACTACTTAACAGCTGTGCTACCAGGGAACCTTTTAACTTAAGCACAGACAGGTTCAATAGTTTGCCTATAGTGAATACCAGGCTTAAATAACTAAGCATGGTATGTGATTTGATGAACAATTTTGGGGACAGGTACTATTTAATTTATTTTACATTTTCCCAATTTTGAAATAAAACTCCAGTGGTTTAGTCTATGTTGTTGTTAGATGCCACTGAGTTGAGTACAACTCATAGCGACCCTTTGAACAAAATATCTGAACCCTGCTCTATCCTGCGCCATCCTCACACTTCCTGACACACAAGAGCTCATTGCCGCAGTCACCATGTCGATTCATCTGGTTGAAGGTCATCCTCTGTTTCACTGACCTTCCACTCTTGCCAGCATCATGTCCTTCTTCAAGAAATAGCCCCATGCTAGTAACATGTCCCAGGTATGTGAGGTGAAGCCTTATCATTCTTGCCTCCATAGACCACTCCAGTTGCACCATGTCTAAGACATATCCATTTGTTCTTCTTACTGCCCATGGGAAAATAAGTCTTACTGTTAAACCACAGGTACGATGGCTCCATGGGAGGAAAATGATGGAATTTTTTTTCCGTTGCAATTTATAACTTTGGAAACCTGATGGAGAGTCAGTTATGAGTCAGAACCGACTCAATGCTGATGAGAACGAATGAAAATGTTAGTTGTTTTGGTAAAATCTTATCAATATCTATTTATCCACGTGCTTTTTTCCCTATTATCTAATATTTCATTCAAAACCCTTTAATAAAGAGGAAATTATTTCAGGAGAAAGTTCCATGTATAAAGTATTTCTTACGGAGTTCCTCAGTTATGTGATGGTTAAGTACTTGGTTACTACTTAAATCCTGGAAGGTTGAATCCACCCAGAGGCATCTTGGCAAGCTCTGTTTCCAAGAAATCCCAGCCTTGAAAACCTGTGGCACCATTCTACTCTGCTTACCTCGGTCAGCATGAGTCAGAATCTAGCCAAGGACAATAAATGACACCAGAAATGCTAATAACCCAACACACCTTGCCATACACAGACACAAACTGCAAGCATCGGCACTGCATGTACAGTGAAAAGGAAAGATCTGAAATGGTAGCTGCAAGTACTTGCTCAAAACATTGGTGGGCGAGCTTTTTGTTGAACATGGAGAGTAACGAATTCCAGATGGATTAAATAAATACAAGTATGACCTGATGAATTGAAATTGATTATAAAATAATTTTTTTAATTTGTGTTGTTTAAAGGCATGTGAATGGCCTGTCTACAGCCATAGTAGTATCACGAGAGGTGAGTACCCTCATCTGAGACGTTACTTCCTTGCTTGTGATAGTGTATATGAGAACCCAGATGACTGCACATTCTACTTCATGTACACTGAGATGGGGTATGTACAGAAGAATCTAAATCATCACTTTCTAAGGTTTACTGCTAGGTGATTATGATGCGCACATTACCCTTTTGAAGCTGTCTTCTGCCAGCTTTGTTTATGCTATTTAACTCCATAAAGTGGAGACTCTGCTATTTGGAAAGTGTTTTAATGCTTCCAAAGTGCTTTCAAGTTTGTGATCTATGGGGCCTCCATGAAATCTCAAGAGAAGCAGAGAGGCACGATTAGCCTCGTATTACAGATGAAGAAACTGGCCAAAAGGGTTAAGTGATTTGTCCAGTGTTCATTAAATGCTTTATAGAATGTGCTCTGGGCCATCGACTTCACTTTGTACCTAAAGTGCTTTGCCACACAATCTGGTTGTGTTTCATTTGATTAGTGAGCCAAGAAACAGCAGTTTCACCAAGGGAACTCTCTGGCCTTCTGCTGTCAGGGCTACTTGCTTCCATCTAGTTCATAGGATGTATTCTGTTGTTCCTCCTTCTCATAAATTGTGGTCAGCAAACTGATTTCTACTAAAATGTTCTTCACTATGATAACGATGCTGGTTTTGGACCAGGCAGAGGCAAATGAGAAGGTCCTTGGGAGAGAAAACTGCTAACATTTCAAACCTGAGCCCATCCGTCTTTGACAGGAGCACATTGCAGTGCCACTGGAGGTGGGTTGAGACAGTCAGTTCTCCCATTTCTATGTATGGAAAAATCTTACTAATTATTCAACTCCAATAAGTTTGATACCTGCTTTGCCTATTCATTGACTTTGCTATCTTTTCTGTTGCTAAGCCCTGCATCAATAGAGCCCTGGTAGCAAAATGCATTATGTGCTGGGCTGCTAACAGAAAGTTAGGTGGTTGAAACCCACTAACAGCTCTTTGAGAGATGAGGCAGACTCTTTCTATAACCACAACGAGGTACCATCTTACTCTAGTGAGAGTGGCAAAGTTTAACAGGGCAGCAAGAAATAGATGCTGGAGAGGATGTGGAGAGAAAGGAACTCTTCCATTCTGGAAGGCCATTTGGCACTTCCTCAAAAAGCTGAACAAAGAAATTCCATATGACCCAGCTATTCCACTACTTGGAATATACCCTGAGAATATAAGAACCGAGGCACCAACTGAGATTTGTACACCAATGTTCATAGCGGCATTAATCACCATTGCAAGAACATGAAAACAGCCCAAATGTCCAACTACAAATGAATGGATTGAGAAATTATGGTACATTCACACAATGGAATGAATACCATGCAGCACACAGGAGCAATAACTTTGTAAATTATTACCTAACTTGGGGGGGGGGGACTGGAGAGCATTATTCTGAGTGAACTAAATCAGTCCCATAAGGATAAATATTGTATAAAACTGTTATTGTAGAATGCATATAAGGATCCAGGAGGGGTGGGAGAGGCTGCAAACAGAAGGATGTGGATGTGCAGGGGGTCGGACAATTAATCGTTGGGTTGCACAATTTGATGGATGGGGGGGGGGTGAGGGAAATTGAAATAATTTGTTCAAATTTGTATCTGAATTTTTTAAATAACCCAGTAGAAAAATAACAACAACAAAAAAAGTTTCTAGCATTGGAAATCCAACTGAGGGTCACCACGAGACCTAATTGACTTAACAGTAATAGGGTAGTAGGACATATGCATACAGGGTCCACAGGAGAAACTAGGCAGTTCCAGGGTTATCGCATCCTCAGTTGTGATTAGATTCACTTTGTAATTCAGCTTTCAGAGACCCAGAATGAAGCTGTAGATTGGACATCACAGATGCTAAACAATAAGATATCAGCTCAGCTGAGAACCAGACTTGGGAGGAAAAAGAACGTAGCCCTGGCTGATTCCAACAATAACCTATGCAGGCCATTTCTTGATTTCATTTTTACTATGACTAATAATGGGATCTTACTGTGGAAGAATGTTCAAAGTTTCAATACACTCTTACAAATTGAGGAGGCTCTGGTGGCATAGTTTGTAGGTAGTTGCATGTTAATCCAAAGGCACACCTCTGGTTCAAATCCAACAGTCTTTCACTGAGAGAAAGACAGACAATTCTCTCTTGTGAAATTTGCAGCCTCAGAAACCTAGTGGAAGATATGCTATGAGTCAGTTCTGACTCAGTGGCAGTGAGCTTTAACTGAATTAGCTGCACATTGTTCTAATTTTTATTCAAACTTCACAAAGAATGTATCAAGGCAAGGACAATTATGACAACTTTATAGATGAGGAAACGAAATATCTGCAGGAGAGTTAAATGTTACATCCAAGTTATTACATGAGTCAGAATCGGCTCCATAGCATACCACAACGTCCTGATACTGACTGTACTTGGACAAATCACATTAATCCTCTGGGCCTCAGACAAATCCCATGGTGAAGTAGTTTAAGCCTACTAGGCAAGCTCCAGTCACCATGGTAAATCAGGACCTAGAGAACAATACTTAAGTTTCAAGTGCACAAAGTGCACTTGCGTAGGATAAGGGAGGTCAAGCATCAAGTTTGCTAGTCTTCACTAGGAAGAAGAAACCTAAGAGAAAAAGTCTCCTTAACTGTAATCAAACAGCGCATTCGATGGAGCTTTAGATGTGAGTTAATGTTCTAACATTTTGGAGAAGAATATCCTATCCTGTTAGTTTATTTGGTGATTTTCTGACAACCAAAATAAGCCAAGAGACTTTGGGCACCAGCTGCTTCATTTGCACATAGCACTTGTTTGGTAAATCTCATCTAGAATTGCTTCTGCCTCACACCACACCCCAGCACTTTCTATAACACCCAGAGCTGGAAGCCTCTTCATTTACCCCTTATTGTGAGTCTCCTCCAAGCAGGGCTTGTTGCGAGCTCAGCTGGGTTCCTGTGCAGGCAAATGGTGCACATTGCTGATGAAGCACAGAAAAGTCAGGTTGTCTCATTTACAGTGAAATTTGCAGCTGAAACAAGCTTTGCAAACAGTTCATTGACCATGACTGCGGTTCTTTTCCTTTTTTTAATTTTGGAAAGAATCTATTCTTAAGGAGTTTATTTTCAGATTATTTCAAGAAGAGGAAGGATGATGGAGGTAAGGATGGTGGCGGTGATGATGATGGGTGCACCACGTAGCATTCACAGAGTGCTTTAATATATATTTACTTGTTTGATCTCCCAACAACCCTCCTTGGGAAGTTACTATCATTATCCCATTTTGCAGAAGTGCTAAGTTAGCTACAGTTTGAAAGATACAAAGCAAGGATTTGAATCCTTGGAGTTTGGTCCAGAACCTCTGTTTGTAATTGCTGCACTCTGTTGCAATCTTTTTTTTTTTGTTATCATATGCCATCAAGTTGGAACCAACCCATAGCCAAATTTCCAGTGGGTTTTAAGAGGCTGTAAAGTGGACAGGAAGAGATTGCTTGCCTTTCTCCCTCAGAGCAGCTGGTGCATTTGAACCACATGCCTTTGGGTTGGCAGCACAGCTTCTTACCATTAGACCACCAGAGCTTCCTATTTTATGCTTACAGAATTGTAATTTTATTGGTTCTAATAGCTGTACGTTATGGTAGGAGGTTCTATTGGCTTGGTAGGTAAGGAATTATGTTGCCAATTCAAAGGTATATGGTTCAAATCTCCCAGCTGCTCCACAGGATAAAGATGGGCAATCTTTTCCCATGTGATTTATAACCTCTGAGAACCCACTGGAGAGTTGCTATCAGTTGGTTCCAACTCTGCACCCATGATTTTATTTCAAAATTATGGAGGTTACTACATACGAAACATGATGCATTATATAGTATTACCAAACATGTTCACTTATTCTCAGCCTAACACTTTGAGGTGGATAATGTAAATTCACTTTACAGATGAGGAAATGAGGGTTCAGAAAGGTTAAGAAATTTGTTAAGGGTCTCAGAGTTCTGTAACAGTTAGCTGTGGCAAGGTTGTAGGGGAGAGCACATCATGCACTAGGTTGATGCTAAAAGGGCTTGGGATCCATCACTTCACCTTCACAACCTTGTGCAGTGGCTGTTTGGTTTTTAGCATTACGACTGACGAAGGTGAGGTGTAGAGAAGTTAAGCAACTTGAGGATTGGGACTCACATTCTGATATTTTTCACTCCGAAGGCCATTGAATTGTTCAATTGTTCATTGTTTTATCTTCCCCTAACATCCATCCAACATTTACAAACTACCCACTATTGACTGGCTAAACCAACCATTGCCATTGAGTTGATTTTGACTCCTGGTAACTCCATTTTATCAGAGAAACAGATTAGGCTTTCAAAGTCTAAACTTTCAGAAGCAGTTCACGAGACCTCTATTCTGATGTTTCTATGGGTAGAGCCAAACCTCCAAACACTTGGTTAGTATTTGAAAGCTTAACCATCTGTCAGTGCTCAGGATCTTAAATCTGGGTACTATTCTAAACCTGAAGTGGGTGCAGGGGAACCCTGTTAAAGTAGAGAGGTTCTCCCTCCTCACCTCCCTTATTTTCCAAGCCGTTTAAGTCTTCACACTCTCTATATTGTCTGGTTCTTTGATGTTCTTACTTTAAGATAAACTCTTGCTGCTCTATCAGTTAATCTGAATTTTGCAGTGAGAGAGAGTAGTGGCGGCTAATGTTCTTTTATTACAACAACTGAGCGACAATCAATCATCTTGTTTCATGCGTGAAGAATCTGGCTTATGCCTGAGAAGTAATGTAGGATGTCATTTCTTTTTCTCTTAAGTTAAATTTGATTATGATTGGCATACTGAATTTTTTCTTTCCCAGTTTGTTCCAAGAGAACTTTATCAATTAGTTTGTGGTTACTCACCTGTGGGACTGAGCCTGCCTGTTCATTTTCAGCTTTTGTAAAATGAAGATTTTGAAGATGGCAATTTTCTTTCTCTTTTGCTCAGTCACAGGAAATTGATTTTATAATCTTAGCATTAAAAACAGCATCCATTGCTGATTTGTGATCCGAAAATGGCTGCACCGTCTTTGCTAACTTTGTGCAAAGGTATTGCAAATGCCATGGCAAAATCACCCATCCACATTTGATCTGATTTCCAATTGATCCAACCTAAGCTTTGATGCCTTTGAGCTGTGATGTTGGGGAAAAAACACTGAATATCCCATGGATGGCCAAGAAAAACTACAGATATGTCTTGGAGAAGGTTGTGGACAGAGTGTTTGTTCTTTGGGGTAGGAATGATGAGGCTTCACCTCACATATTTTGGACATATTGTTAGGAGGTGCCATTCCTTGGAGATGGACATGATGCTGGGAAGGGTGGAGGGTCAGTGAAGAAGAGGAAGACCCTTATCCAGCTGGATTGACATAGTGACTGCTTCAATGGGCTCTTGTGTGTTAGGAGGTGTGAGGATTGTGCAGTATGAGAAGCCAATACTAAGTATTTGTAATAAAGTTAATGCTATTTCAGGATGTGGGGGGAGATGTGGTTCAACCTGGAATTCACCCTGAGGCACTAAGGCAATCCTTAAAGGTTTACTAGATTCTTGCATTTGCTGACCCCTCCCTCCTGAGTCCCAGGAAGGTTTTCAATAGAAAGAGCTTGGCTTCATTTGCATTGAATTCTCTTTGTGATTTACTTCTTGATGATTTTCAGTAAAGATACAGAGAAGCTCAGGTCCACCCTTCAGTCAAGAAGTCCTGGCCCCCTGTTTGGTTTTGGGGTTTTTAAAACTTTTTAAAAATTATTAATTTTAATGAAAATTTACAGAGATTTTGGATTTCCATTCATTCATTGTTACACTTTTCTCTCTACCCACCCCTCCCCATCCCAATACACTCTTCTCTTTGAAAAGTAAAGGAACAATTCTTCATTGTTTTACAATCCCTCCCCCAGGTCCACTCCACTATGCAGCCTTCATTTTGGCATGACAAAAATACCTAATCACATATCCCTTTTAAACAGTTTTCGCCCTCATCTGTTTCAATGCAGTATATATTATTTATCCCATCTTTCTCAGTCTCCCACCAACCCTGATGTCAGTCCTGTTTTACAGCAGTGGCACCATGCAGTATTATTTGTCCTTTTGTGACGGGAAATTGCACTCAGCATAATGTCCTCCAGGGTCACCCATTTTGAATAATATTGCATGAATTCCTTGTTTTTCAATGCAGTGTAGTATTCCATTGTGTGAATATACCACAGCTTCTCCATCCATTTTTTTTTGTTGATGGGCACTTAGGTTGTTTCCAACTCCTTGCTATTGTGAACAAAGCCACGATAAACATGGGTGTGTGTATATCTGCTTGGGTGTCAGTTTTGGTCTCTCTGGGGGTATATTCCCAGTAGTGGAATTTCTGGGTCAACTTTTTTGAGAAAGCGCCATACCGCCTTCTGTAGTGGTTGCACCATTTTACACTCCCACCAACAGTGAATAAGGGTTCTAGTTTCTCCACAACCTCGCCAGCATTTGCTGTTTGCTCTTCTGTTAAATTTTGCTGTTCTTACTGCGGTGAGATGATATCTCATGGCTGTTTTAATTTGCATCTCTCTTAGAGCTAGGGATTTTGAACATTTCTTCATGTGCTTGTTAGCCATCTGAATGTCTTCTTTGATAAAGTGCCTACTCATATCCTGTGCCCACTTTTTCAATTGGATTGTTTACCTTTATCTTGTTGTAGTGCTCAAGTACAGATGATGTTTTTCTCCAAGGACTTGTCCCTCCTGGCAATATATCAAAAATTTGTCAGACAGAATTTCAAAATCTTTGCCTTCAAGGAGCAACCTCGTTTCATCTAGACATGTTTGTTCTCTTAGCAGTCCATGGTATGTTCAATACTCTTCTCCAGAACCACAACTCAAAAACATCAATTTTTCTTCTATCATCCTTAGCTCTCAGATGCATAGCAAGTAATTGCAAAAACCATGGCCTGGATCAGGTGCACCTTAGAGTCTAGACTGATATCTTTGCTCTATAGCACTGTGGAGAGATCCCTGACAGAATATTTTCCCAATGCAATTTGTCTTTTGCGTTCCTGACTGCTGGTGACAAGAGTGTTGATTATGGATCTGAGTGAGATGAAATTGTTAACAACCTCAATCTCTTCTCCATCTTTCATGGTGCTGCCAATTGGCCCAGAGGTAAGAATCTTTGTTTTCTTGAAGCTGAAGATTTAATCCGTATTGAAGACTGCAATCCTTGACTTTTTGTAGCAAATGCTTCAAGTCTTCCTCAGTTTTGGTGAGGACCATTGTGTCATCTGCCTAACAGTTTATTAATGGGTCTTCCTCCAATTCTGATGTCACATTCTTCTTATAAAGTCCAACTTCCACATATAAAGATCTCTTCCACACATAGATTGAAAGGGTACAGTGAAAGTACACATCCCTGACACACTCCTTTTTTGACTTTGAATCATGCTGTGTTCCCTTACTCTGTTTGGATGACAGTTTCCTGGTCTGAATTTGCTTTCTCATGAGCACAATCAAGTGTTTGGAGATTTCTGTTTTTCTCAACATTAGCAACAATTTGTTGTGATCCACACAGTCAAATGCTTGCTAACTGGAAGGTCAGGAATTGGAACGCACTGGTCACTCCACGGGAGAAAGAAGGAGGTTTACAATGAACTGGAACAAATTCAGTGGCAGTAGGCTTTTGGAGAATGATGTTCCCAGATGGAAGCTCCAACATGGGCAAGAGGAGATTGCTTGTTTCTTGGGAGTCTTGGTGACCCACTCGGCCACTGACATTGTCAGCTTTCTGCACTTCTCACTTTCAATTTATTTTCTCTTAAGAAGCCAGACAATAACCAAGATGAGTCCAGAGCCTAAAACCTGTGCGGGAAGCCTTTTATAGATCTAAATTATGGAGGAAGAGTATCCTGCTTTCCTGTACCCTAATACTTTAGTTGTTTGCAATCCCCAGGAAGCAGTCAAGATTATTAAGTATTTCCAGGTAGGCTGTAGCTGTTTTAGGAAATAGCACCCTTTCCAAATAATTGGTTATTGGTTATCTGACACATCTATCAGTAAGTACAAAAATGAGTAATCAGCCCAAGATCCTATACAAGAAGTAAAGAAACTGCTGAAATAAATTCGGATGTTGTGAAAATAAGGAGCGGGAACAACACCAAAAAACCAAACAAACCAACAACCCACACAACAAAACAAAAACAACAAAAACCACTACCAACAAAAACACCCAAAACTAACTCCCCAAATCAAAACAATCTCATGTGCACAGTTAGTCAAGAATGAATCTGGGAATTTGAAGATTTCATTGTTTTTATCATCACCGTATTAATTTTTCCCATTTTTGAGCACTTCCAAAATATTTTTGAGGCTGTTATTGAAGCAGCTAAATGAAAGTTCTAAAATGTAGGCAATTAACCACCATCTTTGTCTACTTGACACAAAACATATGGTCTTTGAGACCTTTCTGGAAAACACCAGCTGCCAGACAGCATATAGATGGAACACCTGGAGGATACGTGGGGCGTAGAAGACACACTGGGAGACTTGGGCCCACGGCAGCCAGATTTGAACTTCCTGCCTCATGTGTTTCCTGGGCCACAATGTTCTCAAATCACATGGTCATGCAAACTAACCTGGTACAGTTACATTTTCATTATACACATTTCCTCAAAACAATCTTAAAAAAAATCTTTATATAAAGGTACCATGAAACATGAGTAAATAAAATAATCAAAACTAATTTTTAATTTGTCTAAAAAGTGTTTAAGATACACCTAGTAGTCAAACTATATCTTTTAAAATGTATCTGCTTTGTGGGAACTCAAGTCAGCTACCCTGCAAAGTTTTAACTCGGGAATGCTGGCAGGCTTTTGGGAGCCACTTTGTGACCCAAGTCAGCTCCTCTTTTAAGTCTCTGTTTTCTGTCATCATTTTCCTTGAAATTGAGAAAAATGTACATTTTACTGCCTCAGAATTACATAATCTTAGAGTGGGAAGGGACTGCTGAGATCAATTCAGGCTGTCAGATACACCTTTCCAAACACAATCCTGTCATTAACTCACTATCCCACTCTGCTGGTACTTCCCAGATAGAACATGGGAAAGAGATGATATACATGGCCAGAAATGACGAGATAAAACGAACCTGATGATGAGTTTTAAAAATCCATGTCTGTAAAATGAAATCACATTTTCATTTTTTTACATGAATGGTGGTAAAGATGGAAATTAGAATTTAGCTGGAGACTGCCTCTACAATTGAACTGCTGCATTAATGGGTACAGTGATGATGATAGTTTTGGTGACAACTTTGTCAAGCGACATGGCCTAATGGGGCTTGACATTTTACCTTGAACCTGGCTATAATTACTTGATTTTCTTTTAAAAATCTGTATTATAGTGTTCCCCTCCCCAGTAGAATCATCTTACTGAAGGAGCTCTAGTGGCATAACAGTAAAGAATTGTGCCTGCAAACACAAAGGTACATGGTTTAAACCCTGCAGCTGCTCCACAGGAGAAAGACGGGCAATCTCCACCTGTACAGTTTGTTGTCTCTAAAAACCCACCGGAAAGTCAACTATGGGTTGGTCCTGAATCAACAGTACACAGAAGAACATCACTCTGCTGAGCTTAAATCCATATGGCTAGAACTTTGTACAGTCTTGTGGGTTAAGTCAGTAAGTCACTATGTACCTTTGAGCCAAGTACACATTCAACCTGAAATGTATTTGACAACAACCTGATGTGTGTGTGTGTGTGTGAGAGGTGAGAGAGAGAGAGAGAGAAGAGAAGAGAAGAGAAGAGAAGAGAAGAGAAGAGAAGAGAAGAGAAGAGAGGAGAGGAGAGAGGAGAAAAGAGAGGAGAAGAGAGAGGTAAGAGAAGAGAGGAGAGAGAGGAAAGAGAGGAGAGGGAGGAAGAGAACATGAACACATGTTGTGTCGGGGGAAGGGAGAAGAATAGTTCATTTGACTACAATGAATGAGTGGGAGAAAAATTGAATAACTTTGTAAAGATATGGAAAGTTAAATGAAGATGTTCTACCTGGGCATTGATGTCACTGAGGTGATGGTGGATGCTATGACCATATTGTTTCATCATACAAAAGCAAGTAATGTAAAATCTATTGACATCAGCCTCCTTCAATGGACTGCAACTTCCACGGGACCGTGCTCTCTCAGCAGTCAGTGCCCTTAACACCTCCCCTAAATATCTGCCACATATTAAGTGTTTTTATACATCCACTGAATGAATGAAGACAGGTAAGAGACTTCCTATCACATTGAGTACACTTCAAGGAAAATAACTTGGATTTCAAAAATCTACATGTTACTCAAATTATCTCAAAGATATAAGAAACTTATAATTTTGCTGCCTCAAAAAAAGTTAATTAAACATCTAGGGGATAGGGATGAAAGAAAAGTTTTTGTTGATGTTCTAATTAATGTATTTATATATATCTTACCTCTTCTTTCTCTACCCTTGTTAATGATTTTATTTGAAAACTCTGGCATGATTTTATAGCCAGCATATTTTACTGGATTTGACCTTTGGCAATTATGAGAAACTTTCTGTTTAGGGGAATGATTATGATTATAATTATATTTCACACTTCACTCCCACCAATTTTTTTTTCTCAAGTGAGCAAGAGGCATTAACACGATTAGTTTCATGAAAAGAGCTTCTATTTTTCAAGCATTCCTTATGCCTTTCTAGAATTGAAGACCTATTATTCTGTCATATATCAACCCATCTGTCAGCCTGCAACAGATGGTTAAATGAAGAACTTCCAAAATACCAAGAAGGAAATTATCCTGCACTTCACACCATCCACAGCTCAAATGCAGTCTGCACTTCACCACTTCTCCAGTCACCATGCCAAGTGAAAATGAGGAACAATATTACATTTGAATTACAAATGAGAAGTCATTCCTCAAGAAGTCCATAGGATTGATAGACATTGTCTTTACTATGCCACTTGAAAAGTAGACATTAGACTTGAATTCAAGTTGTGCTATTTTTTTTTTTTCTTGGTGGCTTCTTAGCTGGGCAAAGAGACAACTTCCAACAAATTAACTACTCTTCATGCTGGTCTTATATACAACAAAATGTTGCGTGGTCCTGTGCCATTCTCATGATTGCAGGCATGTGGTCGTCCACCACTGTAGCTCTTTAATTAATCCACCTTGATAAGAGTCTCTTCCATCCTCAGTGGTGTTCTGCTTCACTCTGCGCCTCCAGCAGTTTATTGCTTCTGATGATGCTTCTAATGTGAATGAGTTAGACAATATTCTATTATGAGTCTTACGGTCTCATTAGCTAGTTTTCAACAGTGGATTGCCAGGCTTTTCTTTTTAGTCTGCCTTAGTCTGGAAGCTCCACTCACACATATATTCATCATGGGTGACCTTGTTTGTATTTACATTATTTAGCTTTTACTATTACAGAAACACACAAACCACCACAGTACAACCAAACTGCCTTTGGCAAACAATTTTATCTTGATGGGCAGGTAGGGAAGAGGAGGACAGTGTGGATAAGGGTGGATATGTGCTTGTCTCTCTGCAATGAGTGATATATACATCATGGTCATGCATTGTGTTCCCCCAAAACGTGTGTCAGTTTGGCCAGGCTGGGATTTTCAGTAGCTTGACAACTATGTGGTGATGCAATTTGGCAGTTATGTGGTGCTATAATCTGGCAGCTTTGTAGTGCTGTTATTTGGCAACTGTGTAATGACTTTTTGGCAGTTATGATGTAGCCATGTAACCTGGAAGTCAAATAATGATGTGATTGCACCCATAGTGTGATCTGATGAAATTATCCTCTATGTGAGACATGTTGTAGTTTGAATCTACCAACTGCTTCCTGGGAGGAGGAGGGGCAATTCTCTCCTGAGCAATTTATTATCTCATAAGGAGCTTTAGTGACCTAGTGGTAAGGAGCTGTGATGAAATCCTGACGATATATGGTTTGAATCCTCCAGTGGTTCTGCAAGAGAACGGTCTCCTCTTATGTGATTTATTGCCTCTGAAAACCCACTGAAGGGTCAGCTATAGGTCAGCTTGGACCACTACTACTCAACAAAAACAACAACAACAAAGACTAGCTGGAGGGTCAGTCGTGGGTCAATTCTTGTTCACTAGTAAATAACAATAACAGAATGTATGATTGAGCATTAGGTTTTATTTGTTATATATAAGTAGGATTTCGGTGAGGAATCAAGATCTTAACTTAGGTCAAATTCTTCAACTGTTAGGGAGAGTTTCCCTGGGCTGTGGATTGCATAAGCTTTTATCTAACAGGAGATAAAGGAGAAGTGAGCAGAATGAGGGACTTGAATGCACCAAGGAGGAACACCAGGAGTAAAATCTTTGGATTTCGAAACCATGTCCTGAGAACCTTCTAGATACAAAGGTCTAGATATTAATTAGTTTAGATACTAATGCCAGGACATATGATAATCTCCAATGAACACTGGTCCAACAGATGTTAAAGGAGACAAGCACCTTCCTCCAGTACCAACAAGTGAGAAAAAAGCCTCCCTTAGGAGCAGGCAACCTAAATACAGACTTCAAGCCTCCTAAACAGTAGCAAGGAATTGCACTGCCAATGCAGAAGTATGCAGTTAGCAATCCCAAAGGCACTCCGTTCAAATCCACCAGATGCTCTGCTGGAAAAGGAGGGGCAATCTCCTCCTGTACCAGTCAGATCCAATTTGACGGTACACACACAAAACAATAATAAATTTTTTTTAAAAAGTCTGCAGTTGAAATCCACTAGCTGCTCCATGGAAGAAGGATAGATAACATCCTCCCACTTGAATTACTGACTCTGAAAGTCCACTGGAGGGTCAGCTATGGGTTGGTTCCAAGTACACAACAACAACAACAAACTGTGAGAAAAAAAATTGCTTGCTAAAGTTACTCAATTAGGATATTTCTGTTACCATATCTAGATTGTATTATGACAGCTGAAACAATAGTGTAACACATGAAAATATTGTGTGTTTTCTGATATGAGTATAAAGTGGCTAGAAAATGAGTCACCTGGAATGAAAGTATCATTGCACTTAAGAGAAACGCATATTTTCCGAGTACCAGGGATTTCTACCCAAATTCTTCCAACCATGTTTTCAGAGTACCAGGGATTTCTACCCAAATTCTTCCAAAGACAGTGCTCATATGTTCTCTTGATTTTAATTTTCAGTTTGGATGAATTAAACATTTGTCATTTTTATCCTCCCCAGGCATAAATATTAATTGAATCATAACTTATGTTTTGTGCTTTATTTAGCTGCTTCTATTTCCTCCCTCAGTTCTGTCATATTTTTGTCATATTTCTGTTAAAAACATTCACAGTTTTGTTTTGTTGGGTTTTGGTGGGTTTGGGGTTTTTTTTTACACTGAGAATTTTGGATACTATAGTCTTTTTCAGCATTTCTTCCCTTTGCAGTGGATTCTCAATGGCTTCAAGTTTCAGAATTTCTTCAAACATCCATAATTGTCTTTTCTGTTCTTTCTTTCCTGACTTTGTAATGACATTCTTCATGGATTATGTCCTTGACGTCATTCCACAATTTACCTGATTTTCAGTCTTTACTGTTCAAGGCATCAAATGTGTTCTTGAGATAGTTTTTAAAGTCGAGCGGGATAAATGGCGAGGCCACATTTTACTTCATGTGGATTTGCTTCAATTTTTTTCATCTTCAATTTAAACTTGCAGATGGTTTATTACAAAGTCAGTCTGACCTTGTTTTGACTGCTTATTCACCATCATTTCTTTCCACAGAAGGAGTCAATCTGATTCCTGTGTATTCCATTGGGTGAGGTCCATGTGTATAGTTTTAGTTTATGTATATTTAAAAGTATTTACAACAAATAAATTATTACTTGTACAAAATTTTATCTTGCCATTTCTAGTCTCATTTCTGTCACTAAGGTCTTATTTTTAGACAATCAGTTCTCCCTTGTTTCCTAACTTTGCATTCTAGCTGCCGATTATTACTACTACATCTGGATTACTAGTTTGATAATTTCACAGTGCAGAAGTTGGTAGAAATCCTCAATTTCTTCATCTTTGGATTTAGTAGTTGAAGTGTATATTGGAATAATAATTGTAATTAACAGATCTTCATTGTATTCATATGAGTAGTATTCAATCACTGACATTGCACACTGTGGTGTATCATGAGATGCTCTTTTGTATTATGACTATGGCATCTTCCTTTTCACTTTATCACTCCTGGCATAATAGATCATATGATTATCTGATAAAAAATGGCCAATATTAGCCCAACTCAATTTATCAATGCCTAGTATATTGAGTATTATGCATTTAATTTCATTTTTTTTTATGATTTCAAATTTTCCTGGATTAATATTTCATGCATTCTATGTTCCAGTTGCTTGGATCTACAACACTCTTAGTACCAGCAACCAGGAAATAAAAAAATGAATTCCATTGGGAAAATCTGCTGTCAAGCTCCTCTCCAGAGTACTGAAGGGCAATGATGTCAGTCTAGAGACTAAATTATATGCCTGATTTAGGCCATGGTCTTCGCAGTTACTTGCTATGCTTCAGAGAGCTGGACAATGATTAAGGATGATATAAAAGGAATAGATGTCATTTAGTTGGGTGCTAGAGAAAAGTACTGAATATATTATGGACTGTTAAAGGAACAAACAAGTTCATCCTGCAGAGTGTAAAACCAAGCTGCTCCTTGGAAGCAAGATTTTGAAGCTTTGTCTGACATATTTTGGATATGTTCCAAAGAGGGACCAGGGTGGAGGGTATCAGAGACAATGATGTCGGTTGAAGATAGAACAGAGTTTAGAGCTTCTATATATAGGGGTTGCCATGAACATAACAACAAACAAAAACATGTTCCAATTAAGAAGGGATGTTTACTGCAATTTTTCCTCATTTTGAGACTTGCCAGTCATCAAAGGTTCTTTATAGGTTGAAACTTCACTTCATTCAAGTACTTTGGGGAGCCAGAATTTTCCCAGTCACATTTTGACTATTTTCAAGCAGAGGGGATCATCTTCTGGCACTGTATCCAATTATGTCCTTCCATTATTCACAGGAATTTGGAAGTACTTTTATTTCAGAAATGGATGGCCCATCCTGCTTCTTAGGCTGACTGCCGACCACGAGGTGACCCTGCTATATCTTAAATATCTGTGGTATAACTTCTAGCATCACCAGAACACTTAAGCCACCACAGTATGGCAAACTGACAGATGTATAGTGGCAAAAGGGGAGAAATGCTGAAGAAAGCTGAACAGAATTTAAAAGAATAAATTCAAGCATTGATTTGCTATACTTAAGGATTCTATGTGCAAAACCTTGAATGATGCAGTAATCATCAGAAGATGATGTACCAAAAGAATTTTGTACTAAAAATAATTGATCAATAGTGAACCATTTCATGAAGCAGTATATGATCAAGAACTGATAGTACTGAAGGAAGAAATTCAAGTTACATTGTATGCATTGGCAAAAAATAAGGCCCCAAGAATTAATGGAGTATCAATTGAGATGTATCAGCACACAGATGCAACCTTGGATATGCTTTCCAGGCTGTGTCAGGAAGTTTGGAAGACCTGTCCAACTGATTAAGAAGAAAACCATATTTGTTTCAATTCACAAAATAAAAGGTGATCAAATGGAATGTGAAAATTATAGAACTATTTCATTAGCACTATTGTTGTTGTTGTTGTTAGGTTCCATTGAATTGAGCATGACTCACAGTGATCCTATGAAAAAGGATCTGAACCCTATTCTACCCTATTCTATCCTGTGCCATCCTCACACTTCCTGACACACAAGAGCCCATTGCAGCAGTCACCACGTCAATCCACTTGGTGGAGCATCTTCCTCTCCTTTGCCGACCCTGCACCCTTTCCAGCATTATGTCCTTCTCCAAGGAATAGCACCTCCTAGCAACATGTTCAAAGTATGTGAGGTGAAGTCTCATCATTCTTTCCTCCAAGGAGCACTCCAGCTGAACGCTGTCCATGACGTATCTGTTCGTTCTCTTGGCTTTCTATGGGATGTTCAGTGCTCTTTTCCAACACCACAACTCAAAGGCATTAATTCTTTTTCTGTCATCCTTAGTCATTGTCCAGGTCTCGGATGCATAGATAGTAACTGGAAAGACTATGACCTGAATCAGACTCATCTTAGTCCTCAAACTGACATCACTACTCCTCAATAATTTGGAAAGGTCCCTAACTGCAGATTTTCCCATTGCAAAATGTCTCCTCCTTTCCTGACTGCTGGTACCAAGGGTAATTATTTATTGTGGATCCAAGCAATATGAAGCTATTGACAATTTCTTTTTTTTTAACAGCATTCAGTTTATTACAAATATTTAGTATTGGCTTCCCATATTCCCCCCTTTTGTTTTTATCATAATTGTGTTATCATCTAGATGAGCACCCTTTATACACAAACAAAACAAATTAAACATAATAAACTCAAAGAAATACTTTCAAAAATCCCCATTGATCAGAAGGATTCAGGTGGAATATTCCTTGAAAGTCTGTTTTAATTGTCCTATTGCCACAGTGCTTGTCAAAACCAGTTCTGATTAATTTCCTTTGTCAGTGTGTCCTTTGCCATTCCCTATCACTCCTCCCTGAGAGAGATTTCACCCTGATTCATAAGGAAGAAACTATTGAAAATTTCAATCTCCTCTCTATCCATCATGATGCTGCCTATTTCATTTTCCTGACATTGAAATGCAATCCATTCCTTGATCTTCTGCAACAAGTGCTTCAAGCCCTCCTCAGTTTCAGCAAGCAAGGTTGTGTTATTTGCATATTGCAGATTGTTGATGAGTTTCCCTCCAATCCTGTTGCCACAGTCTTCATTAATATTACACTAAGGGAAAATCTTGCTGAAAATTATTTTTTTTTAAAAATTAGCTGAAACTGATAAAGGGCAGACATTCAAGTCAGATTCAGAAGAGGTTGTGGCATAAGAGATATCATTGCTGCTGGCAGTTGGATCTTGACTGAAAATATACTAGAAAGCTGCTTATGTGTGTTTTAATGATTGTGCAAAGGCATTCGACTGTGTCTATGATAATAAACTATGGTTAACAAGGAGGAGAACACTTAATTGTGCTCATGTGAAACCTATACACAGACCAAGAAGTGGTTGTCCTAAGAGAAATCAGGAAAAGTGTGTGTCAGGGTTGTATCCTTTCTCCATACCTATTCAGTTTAAATAGGTATGCAGAATAAAAAATTGGGGAAACTAACCTATATGAAGAAGAATGTGGCATCAGGATTGGAGGAAAGATCATCAACAATCTACATTAAGTAGATGATCCAACATTGCTTGCAGAAAGTGAAGAGATTTGAAGAACTTGCTGCAGAAGTTCAGACTACAGCTTTCAATATGGGTTACATCTCAACCACAAGAAAGCAAAAGTCTTCACTAGACCAATGGACAACATCATGGCAAACAGAGAAAATAATGAAATTGTCAAGGATTTAATTTTATCTGGTTTCACAATCAATATCCATGTTAGAGTTATTTGAGAAGTCAAAAGATGTATTGCATTGGGAAAATGTGCTGTCAAAGACATCGTCAAAGTGCTAAAGAGCAAGGAAGTCATCTTAAAGAATAAGGTGAGCCTGATCCAAGTTCCATTATTTTCTATTGCTTGTTATGTATCTGAAAGTAGGGCAATAAATAAGGAAGACCAAATGAAGAATAAATGCCTTTGAATTGCGATCTTAGAGAAGACTACTGAACATCCCGTGAACAACAGACAAATCTGTCTTGCAAAAAGCAACCAGAGTTCTCGTTAGAGGCAAGGATTGTGAAACTTCAGCTCATGCACTTTTGGCATGTTGTCAGGAAGAACTAGTCTTTGGGAAAAGACATCATTCTGGACAAGGTAGTTACACTGTACCATCTAATTGGAATCAACTCATGGCTGATTATCCATGAGTGGGTTTTCAGAGGCTGTAAATTGCACAGGAGAAGACTGCCTGTCTTTCCCCCCTGAAAAGCAGCGGTGAATTGAAACCACCTGAATTTGGATAGAAAGCCCAACTCCTTACCCAGTAGGCCACCAGAGCTAGCATTTCAGTGAGGAAGGAAGACTTCAACAAGATGGACTAACTTCATGACTGCAGTAATGAACTTGAGCAGGGAGAAGAGTGTGAGCAGGGTGGAGAGTGTGAGCAGGGAGAAGAGTGTGAGGATGGATCAGAATAGGGCGAAGTTCAGATTTGTTGTTTGCAGGGTCACTATGAGTTGTAATCAGGTAGAGGACACTGAAGTACAACAACATAGTCTCCTCAACTTGCCTTTCATTCATTTACAAACTCAGATGTGTGTGAGAGAAGATAATGGCGAACCTGGCAGCCTTGAGAAGCAAGATATGTCCTAACGCTTGGATTCTCAAACTTTTTAAGTCACAAATATCCTGGACATTTTGATGAAATGCAGATTCTGACTCCACAGGTTCAGGATGGTGCTGGGATTCTGCATTTCTAATAAGTGTCCATGTAGTGCCAATGCTACTGGTCCACAGATGTGCTTTGAGAAGCAATGTCCTAATCTATGAGGGGATATCACTGCCTTTCCCCTGTGTACTCCAGCCTACCCTGCTATTCATGCCCCAACTCCAACTCAGCAAGTGCTTCTCACACTCTTCTGTATACCTTGCCATTCTGTTTCATTTCCGTGAGGTGGGTCTCATTTTGCCAACTCAGTTCTTAGAGACTGTCTTCTTACCATCTCTCTTCAACCATTTCTAAGTTAATTTCTATATATGAGAAACATTATGCTCAGGACTTCTGTAAATTAACTTCATTTGATTCTTATTACAACCAATTCTGAACCTAACCTACTACTATTGAGTTGATTCTGACTCATCATGACCCTTATAAAACAGATTACATGGTCTTTACAAGGTCTTTACCAAAGCAGAACACCACATCTTCTCTCCTCAAAATCTCTGGTGGATTCAAACCTTCCACTATTTGATTAGCAGACAACCACTTAGGCACTATGCTACCAGGCCTTCCAGGTGAGGACACTGCAGCATAGTCAAGCGAGTTGCCTAGAGTCACTCAACCAGCAAGTGATGTAGTTATTGTGTGTTGTCAAGTCAGAATTAACTCATGGGTGACTGTTCATTGGTTTTTCAGAGGCAGTAAATTGCATGGGAGGAGATTTCCCATCCTTCTCCCGTGGAGCAGCTGGTAGATTTGAACCAAGTGCCTTAGGGATTGCAGCACAGCTTCTTACCACTAGGCCACCTGAGCTCCCTGATGATAGAACTAGTATATAAACTCAGTCTTATTCTAGAGCAAGGGTCCCTATGTGAAGATTATGCTTTCTTTGGGCTGTGTCGAGTATATTTTTGTGTCCCTCACAATAACACTTCCAGCTTTGTACCATTACAATAGAGCTATAAGCAGGTGAAGTAAAACTCTCTTGCACAGTTTAAGAAGAAACAAGCATATACTTTCTTTTTTTCCTCTTTCACTGCTTAATGGAAAGCCATAGAGTTGATTATCAGATAACTGGAACTAAAATTGTCAGACAAAAGTCTAATAATATGTACTCAGCTAAATGAAAGATTATTAGAATCTAATCACGAGTAATTATGCTATGGGGCTACCATTTGACCTTTGATATAATAAAATCTGTTATTATGAGGCTTCATGATATGCCAGATTGTGTCCTATGGAAGAGAGGGGAAGATTAGCTAGGAAAAATGTGAAGTTGCCACATAAGATATTCTTAGTCACAAAGAGAACCCTGATTTTACACTCATTTGCAGAAATTAGCTGAAGATATAATAATCTTGTAGACGTTTGCCAAACTGCCCGTTAAGTGGTGCTTAAAATCCCATTCCATTAAAAAAACCCCTTTCTTGTTATTACAAAAATGAAGCCAAAAGAAAATAGATTTTTAAGATCACAAAGAGAGGTGCATCTAGTTTGAGGGTAAGTGTAAGTGTGCCACACCTCTGCCCCGTGTTTCAGGAACCACCCTCACTCCATTCAGGCTCCATGTCAAACAGTATCAAGCCTAATGGAAATCATCTGGGAAATAAATATTTTGCAACTACTCATTTTTGATGATTCTGAGGTAATGGTGCTTCTTGTTGTTGTTATGTGCTGTCAAGTCATCTGTGAATCATAGCAACCCTATGTACAACAGCCCTAAACCCTTCTCTATCGAGAGCCAATCTCACTGTCTCCAACACACCTACCCCCATTACCCTAGTCACTGAATCAATCCATCTTTTCCAGGGTCTTCCTCTCCTGCACTCTCCCTCCACCTTCCCAAGCATGACATTCCTCTCGAAGGACTAGTCCCACCTTGAAACATCCAAAGTATGTCAGAAAAAGTTTCAGAATCCTTGCCTCCAAGGAGCAGCCTGGTCTCACACTCTCTAGGATGAACCTGATTGTTCTCCTATTAGTACGTGGTATATTCAGTACTCTTCTCTAGCACCAAAGCTCAAAGGTATCAATTCTCCTTCTATCATCCCTGGTCATTGTCCAGCTTTCTGATGCATAGCAAGTGACTGCAAACCCTACATCAGGTGCACCTTAGTCTCCAGACTGACATCATTACTCTTTAGTACTTTGGAGAGGTCTCTGACTTTCCCAATGCAATTTGTCTTTTAACTTCCTGGCTGCTGGTACCAAGAGTGCTGATTGTTGAACCAAGCAATCTAAAGCTGTTAACAATCTCAATCTCTTCACTATCTTTCTTGATGCTGCTAATTGACCCAGTGGTGAGAGTTTTTGTTTTCTTGAGGTCGAGCTTCAATCCATTTTGCAGGCTGCAGGCTTCACTGAGGTAAAAAGAAATCATCACTTGAAATAGCCACAATCTTCCAAAATGAGAATGCAAATATAAAAAACCTGAACCTTCTACAAGTGAAGAGGGGTTTGGAAGTCTTTGTGGGATGCAATAGTCACCAATAATCCAAGAAGGGGAGGGGGGATCAGAGGGGTGAGGATGGGGGCGGGGCTTGCTCACCGATCACATAAATTTGATGGGCGGAGTGAGGGGGTGGGTAAAGGAAAGGGGAAAGATCCTGTGTGAAAACAATCTATACGAAATTTATAAATTGCGTTGTTGTGTACCATCGAGTTGGAACCAACCCATTGCTGGCCTTCCAGCTTGTTTTCAGAGGCAATTAATGTCAGGGGATTAGGAGATTGCCCATCCTCCCATGGAGCAGCTAATGGCCTCGAACTGAGTGCCTTCGGGATTACAGCGCAGCTTCTTGCTACTAGAACTCCCAGAACTTTGTAAGTAAACTAGTGTAAAATTAAAAAAATAAAAAGTCACCAATAATCGACATAATCTTGGAAGTCTCCTACAGAGAGTGGCTTCCCTGACTGTGTGTGCAGAAGGTGGTTGATTTGTTGAAAAGTCACTTCTCTAAGTGCCCATCAACAAACGAGTGGATAGAGAAGCTGTGGTATATTCACCCAATGGAATACTACACTGCATTGAAAAAAAAAGAAACTTATGCAATATTATTCAAAATGGGTGACCCTGGAGGACATTATGCTGAATGAAATATCTCAGTCACAAAAAGACAAATACTATATGGTACCACTGTTGTAGAATGAGGTTGACATCAAGGTGGGGGTAAAACTGAGAAAAACTGGATAAATTATGTTTACTGCATTGAAGCCATTGAGGGAGAGAATAGTTTAAAAGTAATATATTTTAGGGCATTATGATTATCATAAGAGTCTGGAATGAGGGTGGCAGAGTGGAGTATACTCGGGATGGGGGTGGGGATTGTGTACCAATGAAGGAGTTTTGCTTTTGCTTTTCAAGGAGAGGAGTGAACTGGGGGTGGGGGGTGGGCAGGGAGAAAAGTGCAACAATGAATGAATGGAAGTCCAAAATCTCTGTAGATATTCATTGAAATGAATTTTTTTTTTTTAAAGTCACTTCTCAGAAGACTGGGTTTGCTTCTGTTTGGGGAAGTGCTCTCCCTGTGAGAGTCATCTGAGAGTTGAGATGGACCCTGTCGATGTTGATCTTGGTCATAAATCAATTCAGACTCAGCATTACCCCACGGGCTCAGACTAGAACTGCTCCACAGAGTTTTCTGTATTAGAACTCTTACCATAGAGTCTTTCCATATGGTAATTCTTTCCATAGGACTTTTCTATGGAAACTGTCAACGGGAAACATTCCATGGAAGTTCTCTCTAGAGAACCTTTCTAAAGCAGATTGTTATGCATCTCATGGTGGATTTGCACTGTCAGGTTTTGACTAGTAGATGATGGACTCTGATAACATATATGCCAACAGAGTTTTATTTGTTGCTGTTTGGTTTTGTTTTAAATTATGTTAATTCATTCACGCATAACCCTCACACAGCCAAAATATTTAAAAATAAGGTTCTCAAGCTTAGCAGGCCCTTCAAGCAGTTCGTGAAAGGTCAGCTTGGAGTGGAGGCTTGGAGAGTCTGGGTTAGGATGAGGATGTGAGGGCCATCTGGCTGTGATATCTGTCACCCCATTGATCGCCAGGGTTAATCTGGCTAGACAGGCGGGTGTCACTTCCCCCCTCACCGATCCATGTGCATCCCTCCAGAAGCTGCGCTCTCTGTTGAAGAGAATGACCATCCTTGATAGAAAAAAGATCGTCCTTTGGGCAAGGGTATATGAGTAGCTGTGCTCCTCTGCTAGAACCTCCCAACAAGCTCTTGGTTTTGGATGGAACTTTCCCTGCCATATTCCGCACTAGGTTGGGCCAACTTCCTCCCACTTCCTCGTTTTCATCATCAAGGACTCATTGTATACCTTTAGCTCAAAGCCCTCAATTATGTTGGTCTCAGATGCCTCATCTGTAAAATGAGCGATCATTATACTCTGCCTCAAAAAAAGATTGTTAGGATTAAATGAGATGTAACGTGAAAACCCCACTATTGTTGATGATGATTGCCATTGAGTTAGCACTACTCATAGCGACCCTATGAACAAAAGGCCTGAAGCCTTTCTGTAACTATCATAATTTTTAAAAATTATAGTTTCCAGAGGCATGTTGTCTTAGGAAGTGGATACCACTACATGACTCAAAATAGACTCTTCAAACTCATTGCAATCGAGTTGGTTTTGACTTGGAGTGACCCTCATCAGATTTCTGAGACTGGATATTATAATAAGTAGAGACTACTCATCTTTCTCCCTTGGAGCTAATGGTGGATTTGAATCTCCAGAGAGGCTATACCACCAAGTATAGTAAAGATAACTGCAGTATGGTAATAGTGCAGTATGTATTGTGACTGCCAGAAGAACCTGGGTGGCACATTCTACTTGCAATAGGCTGCTAGTCCAAAAAGGTTGGTGTTTCAAATTCCCCTAGCTTCTCTGGAGAATTGCTCTGGTAAATACAACTGTCAAGAAAATCCTGTGGCACAGTTCTACTGGGTGACTCATGGGTTCATCGTGAGTTAAGGTCCAAACACTTACTTGACAAGGATGAATTCTCAAAGCTCAAGGTAGGAGTGATGCATTTCTAGACATGAAATGGTATATGCAGGATGCCAATTCATTTAGTGAGAGTGAGAAAAACCATCTAACCAGGGTTAGAGACTAACTAAAATCTAAGTAGTACTAGTGTTACGTTATAGAGACTTAAGTTTGCACTGGGTTAAAGCTCCAACTTGGAAGCCAAGCAGCAGCTGCCCTACTAAGTTCCTCCCTTTGAGAACACTTTCACAGACAGCATCATGGGTCTGGATTTTGTTGGGTTTTTTCTTCCACTTCAGCCTGAAATCAATATTATCCCCTAACTCCCCACAGGCTGTGCCTAACTTCAGATTTGTATTGCTATAAGGAAAGAATAGTTATTAAAGCATTTTTCCCCCTGAATCAGAATCCTTTCTTGCCCTCAGGCACTTAGTTCCATGCTGTTTGTAAAGAAAAACAATCTTTCCTATGGATACTTTTCTGTTTGCTAAGTCACCTGTAATTTATCAATACATATATATTTTTTTCTGCAAGAAACGCAAGACTTTCTCAAAACTGTGAGATCTATCCTAAACGGGTTTTGAGGAACTTTGCTCATAAAAAGAAATGAAATACAGAGCTCTTTTTCTAATATTCACCAGCCTTTTTTTTGTTTTGTTTTTTAATATGAAATGGCTGTGAGGATTAATTTCACCTTACTTATTAGAGCTCTCAGCTCAACTGGGTCATATAATAGCTATTTATAAGCATGAATAAGAAAATCTATCAAATGAAGATTCATAATTCATTTTTAATACCTTTAAAATGAAACTCCTTTCCTGTAAATGCTTAATGTTCTAAATGCAGAAAAAACATGAGTATCTTTCCTTAAAGCAGTAAGGAACAGTGACAATTGTAAGTAAACCTAAGGAACCAGCAAAAATAGAAGGTGTAATTACTTAGGCTGTCTGCACATTTCAGGTGAGAATTAATAAAATTAACCAGATAATCTAAGGCCATTTTAAAAAATACACCAAAAGAAAGAATCAGGAAACATTATTGCTGATCATACATCAACTGTTGTTCTAGACATGGAGAGCACCACTTTTCACCATCACCTTGACCTAGACTTGTGTGCATCAGCAGAGTTCATCTGTGTTCCATAGGATTTTCAATGGCTGATTGTTTGAAGAAGATTGCCAGGTACCTCTGAGTAGCTTTGAACTTGCAACTTTTTGGTTAGCTGCTGAGTCAGTTAAACATTTGCAGTGTCCACAATGGGAATATATTGTTGTATGTTATCTTGTTGTTGTTGTTATGTGCCAT
>NW_006399882.1:3425944-3475431 GCF_000299155.1 Elephantulus edwardii | reverse complement strand
GTTTGTGGTATGTTATCTAGTTGATTCCAACTCTTAGTGATACTGTGGCCAGGCCTTTTCTTTCATCAAATGGCTGGTAGGTTTGGACTATTGATCTTCGTTTAGCAGCCAAACACTTCATCATTTTGCTACCAGTGCTATTTAATGAGAATATGGTGGTAGTTAGAAACATAAAAATCCATGCCCTTGTGGAATTCACTTTCTTGTGGAGGCGACAGATAATGATCAAGAACAGTAAGTGAAGGGCACAGCAGTTTAAGTAGTGGTGTCATGGTGAAAAACACGACAGAGAAAGAGGATATGAACTGAGTATGCTGTAGGTCTGTGTACTGAAGTGGGTTGGGCAAGAAAGTCTTAACTAAGTAGGTGGGTTTTGGTTGAAGTCCTGAAGCAAGCCAATCATGTGGACCTCTGAGGAAGAGCCTCGGGCATAACGAAGAGCTGCTGAGAGTGCTCTGAGTTGGGAGGTACTGTGGTAGGTTTCTCAATCTAGAAAAACCAAGGTCTTTATTCTGGTTGCTCAGTACAGAGCAGATTGCACAGCTAACCATAACACCCAGCAGATTCTCTGTAGTAGACAGCCTCCTCGCATTAGAATTTACTACCTTGGAAACCTGATTGGAGAGCTGTATGAGTTGGAATTGACCCTTTGGTGTTGGGTTTTGTTGTTTTGTCCTTGAATGGGTTGTTTTTGTTTTGTTTTGTTTTTTGTTTTCATTTGTTTGATTGCATTTTTAAAGTCAAAGGCCCTTTAGAGAATGTGATAACCAATGTAAATTATACTATTCCAGGGCAGTTGGGTTTTTGAAGAAAAGAAGAACAGACTTTAGTGTGACAGCGATGGATTAGGGGAATGGCAGCTGAGTTCAAGGAAGGAATAACAAAAGAATGAATTTATTAGAGTTTAGTGAGAGATTGGATTTAAAGGTGGAGAAAATGTACGCTAGAAAACGTTCAGTTTTCCAGTTTAGCAGTTTGGTTTATTGGGGATTCAGCTCTAACAGTCAGTAATTTGGGGGTATGTTCTATACTATACATGTATTGCTTTGATTGACTCACCTTGGTGTACTCAGAAAGTTCTAACAACAAGTCTTGTTCTTGGACGGCTGTTTCAAGAACTATGTTTTGGGTTCTATTTATCCAGTTGTAATTGTACACATAAAAAAAAATACCTCAGTGTTTCCAAATCTTCTTTTCGGTTAAGTTTGGTTAAGGGAAAAATTTCACTCATTCATTCATAATTTTTCACATGAGAGACTTTCTGATGCTTAGTATTATCTTGATACTCTTAATTTTTTGTTCTTTTTCTTTTTTTAAGTGAATAATTACAAAACATATTGATTTTTAATCAATCAATCAATCGCATTTTACTTATAACTAATCACAATACTCAGAGAATCTAATTATCTCTATATTGCCTTTCTCTAAAGCTATCATAAGTGTTTGTTATCTTTGTATTTTTCTCTCCCCTTCTCCTCCTAGATTACTCCAATGAGTCTGTGTGTAAATCCTTCTTTAGCTCTTTCTAACAGCGGTCTTATTTTGTACATTTGTGCAGACTTACTTCACTCAGCACACTGTGCTCTAGATTTGCCCAGGTTAAGCAGTTTCACCCTCCATTGCATTTCTGCAGTTGTGACTTGATAGAGAAAGACTGCCCCTTCTTCAGACTGTTGGAGACATGTGGCATGTTGGTTAGCACTGAAACTTGACACCATGATACCAACTCACAGCTGAGCCTTCAGTACTTTTTCAGAGGCTTAAATCTCATGGGAGAAGACTGCCCATCTTTCTTCTGTGGAGTAGCTGGTGGATTTGAACCACATGCTTTTGAGTTGGCAGGATAATTTCTTACCACTAAGCCACCAAAGCTCCTTATACACTGCTTTCTTTAGACAACTGCAATTGCCTTTTAACTGATGATAATTATCACAAGCTTTAAAAACAGATAGTTTTATATCCCTCCCTCCCATCACATACCATGGACTTCCAAGAGAACAAACAGCTTTATCCTGTAATGGGTAAAACCAGGCTGGTCCTTGGAGGCAAGGATTTAGAAGTTCTGTCGTACATACCTAAAGTATGTCAGGAGGGACCAGTCCTTGGAGAAGGACCATGCTTGGAAGGGTGGAGGGACAGCATAGGAAAGGAAGACCCTGCATGAAAGGATTGATCCAGTAACTAGACTGGCTCAGGACAGGGCAAGTTTCAGAGCTATTTGCACACAGAGTCGCTATGAGTCGTAGGCAACTTGATGGCAGACAACAACAACAAAAACATCTTAAACTGAAATTTCAGTTGCATAAACATGTGCTTTGGAATTCATCCTGACTTTGTAGATGCTCCATAATTTGGTTCATCTAACTTTTTACAGCCTCCTCTTCTAAATCCTTACCCTTAAGTACAAACCACACCTTCATACAAATACACTCTCAAACACACTCACCATACACACTAATATGCATGCAGATTCACAGTCACACCCCCTAAACACAGACACATGTACCACTCAGGCAGATACACGCATGCATAATCACACACACACACACACACACACACACACACACACACACACACACACTCACTCACCAATACCCAGCCTGACACTCTTGCTTCTGTCCTCTTCTGTTTTCAGTCCATTACTCCAGTACTTCTTTTCAAATTAAAGAAGGTCTATTATGTTTGTCAAAGGCACAGCTATTTTTTTCTCTCTCACATTAATGAATCCTAGTGGTGTGATACCTTTCATGTTACACTACTAACCAAAAGACCAGCAGTTCGAATCTCACAAGTAAATAAATGAGCCCTCTCTTTCCCTGAAGATCCATGGCCTCAGAAACGAGAGAGAGCTGCTATGAGTTGGAATTGACTCAGTGGCAGGGCAGTGGAGGCAGGGTGAAAGTTACACACTGGTTAAGTTCTTGCCTGCTAATGGAAAAGTGAGCAATTCAAAGCACCAGCTACCCTGCAGGAGAAAGATTTAGCAGTCGGCTTCTGCCTTGGAAACTATGGCAGTTCTACTCTGCCCTATAGGATTACTGTGAATGCATTGGAATCATGGGAAGGCAGTGGATTTTCATGGTGGTCTAGTTCCTTTAGAGTCGCTTTTTTTTTAAGCAAAGAAGATTTTTATTGGGAGCTCCTAGATGATATTTGCTGTCCTAGACCAGAGAGGGGTAGGAAGCTAGAGTCGCTTTGTTAACCCAAAGGCAGCAACTCTCTCTGAAGGTTTTAGTCCCACAGCAGGCTCATGGGAGGAAATTAGGTCATTTCCTCCTGCTTGATTTACAGCCTTGGAAATCTAATGGAGGGTCAGCTACAGTCAGTTCCAACTTGATGGCAATTAGTTGAGTTTAGGAAAGAGAAAGAAAGTGCCAGGTTTCTGGTTAGAATCAATCCCTTGTTCTTCCTTGTGCTTGTAGCTCCATTGTGATCTCAGGCGAGCAAAGGACCCTCAAGCCAAGCTCTATAACTCAATTCTACTTCAGAGCCCAGCCTAGTAGTTGGTGCATAATGGTTTCTCAACCACTGTTTGCTGAATTCAATTAGGAAGATTTCAGTCTCTGAGATCTAAATGTAAACATGAGAGCACACTCAAGATTGCATTTACCCAGCAACCTGCTGCTCCTTGTTCACAGTTTACCTTACAACTGAGTGTGAGAATCGTATTTGCATAGCCATCTGTTCTACAAATTGCCAGCAAGCCTAGATTTGTGAGTCTTTGCATTGCAACACCTTACAACTAATTACTGTGACCAGAATTTTCTGGGAGAGGTGCCATCTCACAGTTTAGACCAGAAATTAAAAACTGGTTCTATCAGTTTGACTCTCATAAAAGCCAAACCCCAATCTACTGCTATCTAGTGGTTCAAGCTCACCAGCTGCTTCTTGGGAGATTTACAGCCTTGGAAATTTCATAGTTGTTGGAAACATAGCAGTGGGAACACAGTGACCTTATATAGGACCTCATAGGGTTCTTAAGGGCTTAAGGTTTGCAGAAGCTGACTGCTAAATCTTTAGTTCAGTGGCACAAAGTGCTGCTTTTGCTGGGTAGTCAAATGTTTTAACCATGGTGCTGCCAGGGTCTCCTTCTAAAAGGCTGACAGCCTAGTAAACTCTGTGTAGAGATTCTATGTTCTGCATCACATGGAGTCGCTATGATTTGGAGTCAGCTTGATGGGTACACCCACCACCAGGGTATGACTGAAGGGGGAATGAGAGGTCAAGAGTCTGTCTGCTCACTGCTGGGTGCATTGCCCTGCTTCAAAAGCCCACATCCATCCTATTTTGCGAGATGAGAATTTAAATGACATGCTTCTGATGCTTGGAATTTGTGGTCTGGCCCAACATACTGTTAAGCAGAATGATGGCACAGCTTTCAGAAAACGTTTCAGGCAGCTGCTTCTTGATGCTTGGAAATTCATTCCAACTGAGAATTCCCTTCCTAACTTTGGATGAGGGAAATGGCCAAGAACTTTCTAAAATTAGCACCAGTTCCCTTATCCTTATACAAATTATCATCTGCTGTTTGTTTCATGTAGTGTGGAAAGCCAACTGGAGTAAAGGATACCATATAACAGTAAGCTTTTGTCATCAAAGATCCACTTGACATCAAACATGCTCCAATACAATGTTGTGGAATCTCTAGCTCTATTTAAGGGAATGGATACCAAGAATGTTGTGTTAAAGAGGATCTTAATTTTAACAAAGAGTCAAATGTAGAGTAAACCTGTTAAAGGTGGAACCTATGTATGGCAAAAAATCTGTCAGAAGGAAAATTCACTGAGTGTTTCTAAGCTAGGATTCCTTTTTTTAAAATAAAAATTGGTTTTTATACAATCATTCATATATATTGTTGTTGTTAAATGCCATTGAGTCAAGTACAACTCATAGCGACCTTATGAACAACAGAGCTGGGCCCTGTCCTATCCTACACTGTCTGAATTATCTCTGACATACCTGGGCCCATTGCCGCAATCAATCTCTTTGAGGGTCTTCCTTTCTTTCACTGACCAACCATCATGATTCCAAGGAATGTTGTTGATGTTGTTTGCTATTGAGTTGGAACTGATCCATAGCTGACACTGCAGTGGGTTTTCAGAGGCAGATAACTGCACGGGAGGAGATTGCCTGTCTTCCTCATGTGGAACAGCTGGTGGATTAGAATCCTGTCCCTTTGGGATTGCAGCACAGCTTCTTACAGACCAGCAGAGCTGCCCTTCCTAAAACAAACAACATGCCCAATGTATTTGAGATGACATTGCGCCATCATTGCCTCTAAGAATCACTTTGGTCAGACTTTTTCCAAGACATATCTGTTCTTTGGGCAGTCCATTAGATATTCTATACTCTTCTCCAATGCCACAACTCAAAAGCATCAATTCTTCTTCTGTCATCTTCATTCATCGTCCAGCTCTTAGCAGCGTTGCAAGTGATTAAAAGACCATAGCTTGAATAAGGCACATTTTGTTCTTCAAATTGACATCACTGCTCTTCAATACTTTGGTTGGGTTTTATATACTTTATTATTATTGATCAAGGCCTTTTAACACCATGTCTGAGCAAATTGTTAGGTAGGATGCTGAATGAAAAGTGTGAGAAAAGCTGTAAGTACTCTGTCAAAGGCAGAAAACTTACCAGATGAGGAAAAACAGAGTCTGAGTTCAGGATCCTAGAAATTTCTCAGCATACAGCCAAGTATCTTTGGGGACTTATTATAAAAATATAATTTAGCCATTTTTTGATGTATAGCTAAAGATATAACATCTACTGTTCATTGTATTTCTCTTCTAATCTACTCATCAAATTTATCGTTCCTAATTGTTTGCCCCTGATAGTTGTAGCTTTGATACATAGGTTGTGGCAGATGTACTGCTAACTCAGATAGCATCTACCTGGAGGTGCAAGTCCTCCACTAGATCTGTGGGAGAAGGGAGGGCAATCTCCTCCAGTGTGATTTACAATCTGAAAATAGGCTGGAGGCTAATCCATGAGTCAGTTCTAACTTGACAGCAAGGAGAATTTTTTGAATGGTTGTAGCGATAAGTGAACAGGAAACTGCCATAAATGAAAAATAGACTCAGAAGAGGATGTGGAATGAGGAATATCATTGCTGGATTGAATTTTGACTGAAAACTGAGCTAATCAGAGAAATAAAGATATCTGTGTTCTATTGACCACACAAAGGCATTCAGCTGTGTGGTTCATAACAAATCATGCATAACATTGTGAAGAATGGGCCTTTCAGAACATTTAATTGTACTCATGTGGGACCTGCATCTAGAACAAGAGGCTGTCAGGCCAACAGAAGAAGAGGACATGGTTTAAGATCAGGAAGATCTTAAGGATTGCAATATTTCACTACATTTATTTGACCTTATGCTAAGCAAATGATCTGAGATATCTGACTAGATGAAGAGCTTGAATCAGAATTGGAGGAAGATTCATTAACAAACTGTAATATACAGCTGATATACTTGCTAGCCTGAAGGATGTGAAGAGTCTTGATGGACTTAACTGATGAATCTCCAAGACTTAAATCCTTCAGTATGGATTATTTTTAAACCTAAAGAAAATACAATCTCACAACTAGACTAAAAAGCAACCTGATGATAAATTGGATCCACAATTGTAGAGATAGTGAAGCCTGGACTCTGCTTTGCTATGCTGGATATGAGGACGCCATGAGTACTGGACTGGATTGACAACTAACAGCAACAAGATAAAATAAAAATTTAAAAAGTTAAACTGAACTCTCAATTGAATTGTTACTTCCTCTGCAAAGCTTTCTCCCACAATCCCAGGTAGGTTTAACCACTTTCTTCAGCGTGTAACCACAGCTTTGTAGACACACTGCCTGTAGCCAAGAACCCTAAGAATCATATTTGGGAAGAGACCTTTTTATTTGCCATCTCTAGTGGTTGCTAAGCAAGGAGGGACATTTGGTTACTGAGCAGGGCTAGTGGGTGTGAGGATGTAATCTGAGAGCATGCTAAATCTTACTGATAAGAAAAAGGAGCCAGGAGACCATACAAGACGGAAATCTGGGTAATTCAGGAGGCTGGTGGGAGGAGGCTTGGAGGCGGATGAGCGTTGATGGGTACTTTAAAGAACCCGACAGAGGGCTGGCATGAAATGCGGCCATGGAAAGAAGACCAAGCCAATTAACAAGGAAAACTTTTATTAACTTTTTTCTCTCTGTTACATATAATGTAATGTATGTTACATATAATGTAATCTTTTTTCAGCTTCTCATGAAATCTTCTGAGTTGAATACCTGCTCATTTTATAGCTGATAGAATTGTTACAAAACAAGCTAATTTTCCATGCAATGATTCACAGAGATTTTGCTCTATAACCTTAATTCCAGTTCCCACACCTTCAACAACATTCTCCTCACTTTCCCCACATGATTCTTGTTTCTATTTTTCTTTCTATCCTATCCCTTCCTGCCTTCTGAACATTCTCCATGGACAAATGAGATGTTGTGTGATTGACTGTTCTACGATGGGAATACCTCCCTGGTGTTACTGTTTCTTTGATACTCAACTCTATTGTTTGACTGGAAGTTAAATACAGGGTAGAGTTTCATTCTAGACTCATAAGACTACTAAGGGCTACCGTCTTGGGGTGCTGTCTGTTTTTATACCAGACATTCTGATCACTTTTATGATTTTGATATTTGCTCCCCATTTTTCTCTCATTCTGCCCAGGACCCTCTACTGTGATAGTGGAGTTTTTAGCATAGTCAATATCTCTAGCTGGACACCATCTAGTTCTTCTGGTCTCAAGGGTAGTTGAAGTTGAAGTGGTTTATTTATCCTTTGGATGACTTTTTGTTTCTGTATGTCTTTGGTTTTCTTTGCTCTTCTTTGTTTCTTAAAGTGAGAGGCCAGCATTTGTACCTTTGTTGGTTGCTAGAAAGCTTTTAAGATGCTGGCCAATACTCAACAAATTATACCAAACATGAGTTTTGTGGATTATATTATACAATTGACTGTGATATCCCCTGAGATTATGGTCTTGTGGCCCTAGGACTGGGAACTCATTTCCTCAGGATATTTTATTGCAGTTTTGTTATGTGCCTTCCAGTCAGAACCAATTCCTTGCTGACCCTCCAGGGGATTTTCAGAGGCAGTGAATCACTGTCAAGGAGATTGCTCACCTCTCTCCCATGGAGAAGCTGATGCCTTCAGGTTGCCAGTGCACCTCCTTACACTAAGCCACCAGATCTCTCTTACGATTAGGAAGACAAAATCATTTTACTGCCTTTAGGAAAGCTCTTGTGACCTAGTGGCCAGAAGTTGGGCTATAATTCCAAAATCTCATAGTTTGAATCCATAGAAGAATGTGCAATCTCCTCCTATGTGATTTACTGCCTCTGAAAACCCACTGGAGGGTCAGTTATGAATTAGTTGGTTCTAATTTGATGGCATGGAATTACAACAACCACCTTGGCTCATAGAGAGCTCTGGTAGTGTAGTGGTAAGGAGCTGAGCTGTCAACACGAAGGTGCATGGTTCATCCAGGTTTGACTCTACCAGCTGGCTTCACAAGAGACAGATGAAAAAATTTCCTCCTCTGAGATTAAAGAGCCTCTGAAAACCCACAGGAAGATCAGCTGAGTCTGTTCTGAGTAAACAGTATATAAAAACAGCAACAACTAACAATTGCCTCTACCATATACGCATATACATTTAAAGTATTTTACAATATATATGCAGGACTACCACCTGACAAACCTATATATATGTGGTTCTTCTCACCTGTCCATCTCTGTCTTACCTATCTGCCTATTTTTCAGATTTGTAAAATGCAGGATTGTAAAATGGTACGCCTTCAGTGAAAAACCTGCCTGGCACTTCCCTAAAACGTTAAAGATGGAATTATTATAGGATTCAGCAATTCCATGTCTAAGTATAAACCCAAAAGAACTGAAGCGGGGATGAAAACAGCAACTTGTATAGCAACATGCATCGCAGCCCTTTTCACAATGGCCTAAAGGTAGAAACAACCTAAATGCCTATTGTTTTAGTTCTCCAGGGCTGTTGCAGTAGAAATAGCACAAACAGATGGCTTTAGCAAAGAGAAATCTAGGCTCTTACAGTTTAGGAGAGTTTAGAAAGCTGACTTTGGAGGATTGGCTCTAGGGGAAAGCTCTTTACCTTTTTATCTCCTGATTCTAACAGGTTCCCAGTACAGAGGCCCATCCTGGCTCTACTTTCATGGTGGTAATAGCAGTTTATTTGTGCTTTTGGGTTTTGTAAGATAAAAGGCAATGCAGACTAGCCACCAAGTAAACCAGCCTTGTATGAGATAGGGATTGTGCCTGCATTAAGGATATTGCATTCCACCCTATTCTCATTACATCACGTCATTGCTGATGACATCAGTGTGCATCATGGGGGATGATTGCTATGCATGTAGGACTATCATCCCACAAACCTGTATATGGTTATGAACATAGTCCTTTTTACCTGTCTATCTCTGTCTTGCCTATTTAGCCACTTACAGATTAAGGCTTGTTATTAATTAAATGATCAGGATTATGCACACAAATTAGATACCATTATATAACTGCCACATCACAGAGCATCATGGCCCACCAAGATAATAAATATCTTCAGGAGACAAAAGTTCAATGAATAAATGAAGTGTGATCTACACGTGGGAATGGAATGCTACTTAGTCATAAAAAGAAGTGATACACACAGCAACATGGATGAACCGTGAAACATTATACAGCATGAAATAAGTCAATTGCAAAAAAGTGTAGCCGTAATCTGATTATATTTACATAATGTATCTAGCATGTAGACCTCATGTTGATCAGTTTGCTATGTTGTGGTGGCTTGTGTATTGCTGTGATACTGGAAGCTACATCACCACTCCTTCACATAGCAGTAGGGTGACCTTTGATAGACAGGTTTCAAAGATGCTCCTAGATTAAGTCAGACTCTAAGAAGCAAGACTTGCTATCGGTTCTGAAATAACAGGCTTTCAAAAACTCCATGAATAAGAGAATGTTGTTGTTAATGCTGTTGTTGTTGTTGCTTGCCATTGAGTTGAGCACAACTCATAGTGACCCTATCAACAAAAGACTTGAAGTCTTTCTATAACTATTGTTGATTTTCAAAGTTCACAGGATTTCCAGAGGCACACTGTTTAAGCAGTAGGTGTCACTCCTGCTTCCAAACATGTCTTAATATGGGAGCTCCACCAAACACTGTCCACCATGGGTAACCAGTAGGGCATCCGGCATTCCAATGGCACAGAGTTCATCATCACAACCACTCCAAGTTACCTCAGTGCAGCAAATTGACAGACCAGTGCTGCACCACTGTGAAGAATGTTCCTCTAAATCATAATTACACTGGGCTCAAATGTAATAGACTAAATTTGATTGGGACAAGTAGACAGGAGAGAGGATAGAGGATCACTGCTTAGGGGGCCAGTGAGTGGTGAAGGGTGATGGGAAAGCATGAATGTAGACAATGTGATGGTTACCCGTGATAGACACAATGCCATGTACTTGCACAAGTGAATAATGTCAGGATGGCAAATATATTTAGCATCAAATAATCCTTTCCCCTTTGCCCAAAAGTGTGTCGATTTGGTTGATAAACAATTGGTTACACAAAATAGCTCATATTTTACTACTATGCAAACCAGTCATAATTTATCTCCAAATCGTGTACCTATTTCTATCCTTGAGTTTGTAAGTTCCCTGAAATTTAGGGTATTGTGTTCATTAATTCACTCAACACTATGTGTTGATAGCTTTAACATTAACTTTAACAAATAGAAATGTATCATCTGCATGTTGAATTCTGCCTTGTATTTGACATGTGTGGGGATACGATCAAGGGAAACTCTGGGGGTGTAGTTTGTAGGGAGGTGCACTGAAAACCCAAAGGTGGCACCTCTCTGGTGGTCTGAATCTACCAGTGGCTCCGTGGGCGGAAAAGGAGCAATCTCCTTTTGTGCAATTTACAGCCTCCAAACCCTGCTGGAAGATCACTATGAATTAGTTCTGACTCAGTGGCAAGGAGTGTTTGTGTGTGGGATAGAACCCAAAATAAGGAATGGCTTCTGCACTCAAATACCTTCCAGTACAGTAGGGGAGACTGCCATATAACCTAGTATAAACCAGAGAGGTAAAGGCCATCCCAAGGCTCCTCTCCTTGACACTTTTGGCAATTTGGACCTTATAATTCTTTGTTGTGGGGGCTATCCTTTGCAATGAAGGTTAGCTAGTGGCATTCTTGCCCTCTATCCATCAGATGTCAACTAGCATGTCCCCTTGTTTAGGAGTGGTAATAAAAAATGTCTTCAGACTTAGCCATATACCCTAATCTCCATTGAAAACCACTGGCTATGCTCAGACTAGATGGGGGTATGATGGAGAAACACTCGAGCCAGACTTGGGCACAGTCTTAGTATTCCTACATCCCCAACATCTTAGTTAATGCCTGCTAAGTGCTTGATGAGTAAATAAAATGAATGATCTTCAAACTACTCTTCAAGAAGAACATTAAACATACCATACACTGCCAAATGATCAACTAGGTCTGTCCAGGAAAAGTACAGCCCCTTAGGAGCAAGGGGAGAGAGACTTTGTCTCACATATTTTGGGTGTATTATCAAGAGGTGCCAGTTCTTGGAGAAGGACACCAAGCTCAGAAATGTGGAAGGTCAGTGAATGATAGACTCTTAGTAAGATAGATTGACACTCTGGCTTCAGCAATGGGCTTACAGGATTGAAGAGAGTTTTGTTCTGTTGTAAATACGTTTGCTCTGAGCTGATTTGATTGAACTGAACAACAACAACCCTTTGCAATTCTTGGCATGAAGTCTAGCAAAGTAGGGGGAAGTTTAAATATGAGGCTTTAGGCAAAACTTGGCAAATGAATTGACTTTGAATCATGGATCTCAATATCGATCCCAGAAACACCCTCCCTGTAGCCCCAAAGAGATTTACTCCCCAAATATCACAGGGCAGATTGACTCACAGCAATTTTCCTGTTAATAAACACTGATTGTCAAGCACTCTGGCAAATGCCAGGTGCATGTAAATGCTAAATAGTCATTATAAAGCCACATAAATATTTTAGATCCCATCATCTACCATAGGGGAAGAGCCCAGATTCTAAGAATAAGACAAACCACCCTGACATTCAACTAATGGCTCTCTCCACAGATGCATCCACCTGTTGTGTGAAATCCCGCACATCTTGCACATAAATATCATACCGAGGAGACTCGGAAGACGAGAGTTAAGTCTGTCCAACTCTGATGGGGTCATCTTGCCCCCACACTTGCTACTGCTTTCATGCAATAGTGACAAGAAAACTTACAGCACAACCCACATACTCCTTTCACACTTTGCTCTAACTTGAACCAGACGGACATGGAATAAATAATAATAGGATGGCAGAGCTGACTGCTGAGGAGAACCCATCCCACAGCCTAGCCTTTCTTCTTAGTGGTTGTGAACATGTTGAGCAATAAAAACAGCTTCTCTGAACAGGCTGTGTGACCCTGGGCGAGTGGCAACGTCTCTGGTCTTCTACTGTTGAAGCAAGAACTCTTGAAACTAATGATTTCAGTGGTGCTCACAACATTCATTGCTAATTCCTGTAAATCTACAGATTTATCTCCTTAGAGATTCGTGGAATTGAGAAGTTCACAGCGTTAATTTTTCTTTTCAAGGTGAGGGAAAGTGGCACACAAGAATTGGCCTCTTCACTCTCCCTGATGTTTTTTCTTAACAGGTTTCTTTTTAAAATTTTATTTTATATTGATTTGCATACAAAATTAGTAGAAAATATGTTTCACACTTTCCTTCAATCACACTATATTTCATACAATCATCCCCCTGTACTATATTTTAATCACCATTGAACTATGCTCCCCATCACCCTATCTTTTCAGGTCCCCATTGGATCTTTTCCATTTCCTTTACCTGCTCCCTCAGCCTGTGGCCCTGTGATATCCCTCTGAAGAGCCTGGTGGCTGGCAGCTCCCTAGAATGAATGGGCAGGAGTTAGCACAGTGTGAGGTGATTCTTATCTCTTCTCTCACCTGACTGGTCTCTTGGCCATTAAAGCCCAGCTGGCATTCCTGGACTTTAAGTTACAGAGTCCTCCAAGATTTCTTTAAAAATCTCTTCCTTTTCACAAGATAAATACTCACAGCCACTACACACAGACCCACTGATATTATTTAGAAATTGCAACTCATAAGATTTCATTTCTGATGGATGACTTGTCCCCTTAATTGCTAAACTATTATTTCTGCACTGACACCCAAGAGGTTCATTTTATTTGTGGCACGCTTTAAGCACACATAAACCAGCAGAATAGCTGGGTTTTAACTTTACTTCTAGAGGGGGTTTTGTGGTTGAGTTTTATTTTTTTATTTAAAAAACTTTCCCTCCTTAATTCCTTCAGGAAGTGCCTCATCCTCAGTACTTATTAAAAATGAGCAAGCAGTCCGAGGAGGCTTCTAGAGGTCTAAGTTCACAAACTGAATATGCATAAAAATGGAAAAATATCAAATTTTCATAATTACACCTTTTCATGCATACAGTACCTGGAGTGAATCGGCTTTGATTTGACTGATTTAATAGAGCCTTTCTAATTTAAATCCATCCCCCTCACTTTTCCTTAGCTGTTGTTCAATTTGAGATGGGAGAAAAAATGAATTCCTCTTTCCCACTTGGACAAAATCCAATAAGGATTATGCATTTCTAAATAGGACTGATGAGATAGCATTTCATTTCTGACCTCTTTCCCTAATTCAAGAACTTGGGGGAAGGGAAGTACTTCTGCTCAGGAGAGATAAACTAGTAAGTGAGAGGGCAGTGGAGGTTGAAGAGCCTCAAACTTAGGTTACCATACCTAGCATAGTGCCTTCCTCAAAGTTGACAGGCATTGGTCTTTGTTGCCAGAACAATGCTTAAGACAGAAGAGAAGCAAGAGGTAGTGATAAGAGCACAGTAAAAAGCAGAGACGTGGAATTGCAATGGCTGTGAAGGCCAGGTGACTCAATAGCCAGAAAGAACATCTGGAAAGGTTCGAAGTTGAATGACAACTGAAAATATCATTTACATTGTTATTCCAGGACATATGGCAAAATGAAAGAAAACGCCAGCAGAGGTGTGACTGGTTTAAATTGCAAGTCTAGTAGACATAGTGGTCTAAGTTCTGTTTATGTATGTTCACAAAACCTGAAATTTCTAGTTCCTTTTTTTTAACACAGGCAAGTGATTTATTTTATAATAAGGAATAAACAAGAATTCTTAATTCCTCTTCTTTCTTCTGGTGCCTGAACTGAGCGGTAGTAGCAACATGGAGAGCAACAGACTTGGATTCTGTGCAGACCTTGCTCTTTCGCAGCAGTGTGAAGGGAAGAAGCCTGAACTGCATGATTTGCAATCATGTCCTAGACAGAAGTGCCAACTGGGTTGCTCTCCGGATTATCAGTGGCTCCTGTGTCCTCCTTCTTATCTTCAGGTTTCATGGCAGGCAATAGAAGTACTTCCTTGATATTATTGGAGTCCATGAGGAACATGGTGACCGGGTCAATGCCCATACCCCAGCCAGGTGTCGAGGGCAGCCCATATTCCAGGACAGTACAGAAGTCCTCATCTATGAACATGGCCTCATTGTCACCAGCGGCTTTGGCCTTGGCCTGTTCTTCAAAGAGCTGTTCCTGCTGCATGGGGTCCTTCAGCTCAGTGTTGGCATTGCACACTTCCTTCTTCATGATAAAGAGCTCAAAATGCTTGGGCAAAAAAGAACAACCAAAAAACCCAAAAACAACAAAACACTCAGTCAGACCCTCTTTAGAGTGGTGCCACTTGGCTAAAGGGCTCATTATTTGTGGGTGATCACAGATGAATGTGGGCTGAGGCAAGTTACTTCCAAGAACTCTCCGACAAGCTTATCAAGGAGCCTGGCTGTGGTGTGAGGTGGAGGACATTCAACAGCTTTTGCTGTGCAGATATCATCAGGAATTTTGCATGTTTCTTCAGTTTCAAAGAGGTTCGTTTCTGGCAGCTTCACCCGCAGGACTTTCTCAAGTTCTTCCACCTTGCTGATTCTCCTGAAGGGTGGAGTGAAGTCGATCTCATAAGCTTGGGCCTGGAGGCCATCTGGATGGTAGGTGACCTTGTAACGGCCAGTGATGTGCTTCACCATCCCTGACATCCTCTCCTCTGTGATTTCCATGAGGTCGTGGTAGTCTGCATAGGCCATGTAGAACTTCACATGTGGTGAACTCAAGATTGTGAATCAAATTAATCCCTTCATGCTGCAACTGACATCCAGTTTCATAAACCTGGTCATGGCCACCAACCACCAGAATGTTGTGGTGGAGCTCTAGAGCAATTCGCATATATAAGTTCATGTCCAGCTCATTGTGGTACATGATGAAAGGTGTGGCCACTGTGCCTCTGGGGATGATGTTCATCACGGGTGTTTCAATCTCCAGGAATCCCAACTCATGCAAAAAACTTCTTCTGTATGTGGTGATCTTGGATTTCTGCCTCACAAAGTCATTTAGAATCAAGTCCAAGTATCTTTGATGATAACGTGTTTCCTTGTCTTTGAAGCCCAAGTGTAGATGAGGCAGCACATGCAAACATGGGGAGAGCAGCTTGACCTCGTAGGGCAGGATGCTCAGCTCACCTTTCTTGGATTTCCCTGGATGTCAATTATGTCTCCTCGATGTGGTTTGTTATTGGTATGAACGACTTTTTCTTCTAATTTGTAATTCCTGGAATTAGCCATCACTTGCAATTTGACCACCTGTCTTTGAAGGTCATAGAAGATGAGCTTGCTTCCAGAAGCTTTTTTGGCATGGATCCTACCTGCCACCCTTAAGGTGATATCCGTCATGTGGTCCCAGGCTGCAGGTGATTGTACTTCTGGATGAACGCAGTGAGTGAGATGTCCACATGGAACTTGGGTGGATATCAGTCTTCCCTGCTCACCTTCAGCTGTGGGACTGCTTGACTGTGGACCTTGTCGTATTGATTGGGGTCCAGGCTTTCCTCCTCAGTGCTCACGCCATTGCAGCAGCCTGGCTTAGCTCTTTCTCACTAAGTTCCTTCTGCTTTGCTTCCTTCTCTGCTACTTTCTTCTCAGCTTTCAGGTGCCTCTTGAGCTCACTTTTTAAAGTTTATTATTATTATTATTAATTTAAATGAAAATTTACAAAGACTTTGAATTTCCACTCACTCACTGTTGCATTTTTCTCCCTGTCCGCCCCTTCCCCTCCCCAGTTCACTCTTTTCTTTGAAAGTAAAAGAAAAATTCTTTCACTGTTATACAATCCTTCTCCCCAAGTCCATCCCACTATGCAGCCTTCATTCTGGACTCCTGTCATGACAATAGTACCTAATCACATATCTCTTTTAAACAGCTCACTTCTTTTATCAGAAATTGGTCTGTCCTTGTGAAGCACTGTGAAAGGAGCAAGTTGGCCCAGTCGCAGCTCCCTCTGACCCCACTGAGCCCAGGGGGTTTGGTGCAGAGACCCCTGACAAGCCTGACGGCAGCTTGCGTCAACATGGCAGAATACGCCAGAACTAGGGTTTACCACCACTTCTTACTCAGCCCACTTTCACTTCAGCTTCCTGTACCATGGCCATCTTTCCCGAAGGCCCTACCTGAAAGTCTAGTTCCTTTTAAAGAAGCATGTAACATATGTCTTCCCTGCATTAGGCTCTGCCCTAGTTAATGCTGATCTTTCTGAAATAATAAACCAGTCCTTCCTTCAAGAGGGCATCTCTGGTGGCTTAGTGGTAAGGAGCTGTGTGGCCAATCCAAAGACATGTGGTTCGAATTCTCCTTTGGCTCCACTGGAGAAAGTTGGGCAATCTCTTCCTGTGCAATTAAGTACTTCTAAAAACACACTATACTTGATGGCACATAACAACATAACAATGACCTTCAAGAAGAAAATTTTCCAGGGTAGGAAAACTGACTTATGAAGAGAATGGATATTGCTGTGGTCTAGGTCACAGACCTTAGTATTATTGGATATTAGCTCTAGGAGGAAATATCTACAAGTTAACTTGTCCAGACAACTTCTTCCAGGATAATTTCATTTGGGTTTTTTTTTTTTGCGGGGGGAGGGGCAGGGATAGAAGTTGACTTAACCACCATCTGCTCTAGGAAGCCTTCATATACAATTTGCCATTAAATTACATTTTATAAAAAAGTATATTAAACCTTAATGAGTGGACTTGATATTGCTGGACATTGTAAGAAAAGAGGTTCCTCTGCTTTCATAAACATTTGAAAACTCTCTGCAATTAAAAACAGACAATTACTGGTTTCCTTATTTCTCTTTGAGAAAAATTGGTTCTGAACTTGGAGAAGAATGGTCCCTGTTCAAGAGCTTTTCTTCAGTTTTTTGATTCTTATTTTTACCATATGATTTTGTCTCAAAACCTGAAAAGAAAAAGTAGCCATTGGCTGAAAAGATGGATCAGAAGTTTGTGAAGTTGAATTTACCTTAATGAATCCCATGAATGACAAACCTAAGTACCTCTTTTAGATAGAAAAATGTGAGTAGATGGGAATGAATGCCAACTTTTGGGTTTACAGAGGGGAATAAAGACTGTAGTGATACACAGGGAGGTGTATTTTGATTGCATTCCCTTCTTACAAATTGATTAATCAGAAAACAATTCATGGCAGCTACAATTGAAAACCTTTTAGTTACACAGAACCCCTGCACACTGAAGTTTCCATGCTGTATGAAGCATCAGAGAAAGACTGGAGCTTAACATTTTGAAATAGTAAACTCAAGTTCTTCAACATGACACATTGTTTTAATAACATCGATGCTTATTGATATTTTGAAAATCCTACATATAAAGTGCAGAAATCCTAATGTCTACAGATTAGAATCTGAATAGTTCATATTGTATATGTTTTGGGAGTTCCTTTTTAAGCTTTTCTTTGGATGTATATTTGCTTCATGCATCTACTGTAATCCTAGTCACACTTCCTGACACCTAGTCTCTTGACTCTCATTGCCATCAAGTTGGAACTGACCCCCAGCTGACTCTTCAGCAGGTTTTCAGAGGTTTTACATCACATAGCGAGTGGTTGTCCATTTTTCTCTTATGGAGCAGCTGCCAATTTGAACCTCTTGCCTTTGGATTGGCAGTGCAACTCTCTTCCCACTAGACAACCAGAGCTCTTTTGTAGGACACAGTAGGACCTCAGTAAACATATTCTAACTGAATAATTAATTCTAAAACTCAGATCATCTATCCTTGGGAACAATGGCTGTATCAGAGTCAGTCTTTACCCTCATGACAATGTAAGAGACATTAGTCAAAATCTCAGCTAATTATAACACAAGAATAGTAATAATTACCACACAAAGAAAGGTTTTCACATGTAGCTATGGAGATTTAGAGGTGATGGAACACATTGGTATTTGGGAATAAGGATGAAGTTGGTGAAGGAAAAGATCCAGTATGAAAAGTAACATATACGAACTTTGTAAGCAAACTAGTATTTTTTTTTTTAATACATGGAAGAGAAGGCATTTGGGATTGGTCTTTGAAGGTGAATCAAATTTTGATAGACTGAGATGGAGAAGGGAAGTTGCAAGAAGAGTGGTGGTAGGAAGGGGCTCAATAAATAGGCAGACACAGAAACTTCAATAGCACAGTTGCTGCTGAATTAGTTTTGACTCGAGTGAAAAACTATGCTTTTGAGCACAGCTTTGCATCATAGATCTTTCAAAGGCTGTAATCAAGATGTTTAACTGCATTTTACTGATTATGCATAGGCATTTGACTTTGTGAATCATTACAAATTATGGCTAGCATTGAAAATAATGGGAATCTCAGAACACTTATGCTCCTGGGAAACAGATACAGATCGTGAAGCTATTGTCTAAACAAAACAAAGGAACATTGACTGCATGGTTTAAATTAAGGAGACGTGCGCATCAGGACTTTATTCTTTCTCCATACCTATTCACTCTGTACAGTGAGCAAATAATTGGAGAAGCTGCACAAGATGAAGAAGAATACAGCTTCAGAACTGGAGGAAGACTCATTAAGAACCTGTTACGCAGATGACACAGCAAATTGTTTGTATAGAGTGAAGAAGACTTAAAGTACTTACTGCAGAAGATCAAAGATTACAACTTTCAATATGGATTACATATAAACATTAGAGGGAAAAAAAATCCTTCCTACTTGGACCAGGAAGCAGTCATCAGAACAGAGCAAGGAAATACTGCATGGTTCAAAATTAGAAAAGGAATGTGTCAGGGATTTGCTCTGTCTCCATACCTTTTCAATCTGTATGAAGAACAGAACATACAAGAGGCTGGAATTTATAAGGAGGAATGTGGCATCATGATTGGAGGAAGACCCATCAACAATCTATGTTATGCAGCTGACACAACCCTACTTGCTGAAACTGAGGAAGTCCTAAAGCATTTGCTGCAAGGGTCAAGGACTGTAATTGGCAATATGAAAATTCTTACCACTGGGCTGATTTGCAGCACCATGATAGATGGAGAAAAGATTGAAATTGTTAACAATTTCAGATTGCTCAGTTCCGCAATCAACAATCTTGGTACTATTGTCGTTATTATGTGCTGTGACTCGTAGTGACTCGATGTGCAACAAACCTAAACTCTGCTCTATCCTGTACCAATCTTACTGTCTCTGACACACCTTACCCCAGTCATTGAGTCACTCCATCTCATCCAGGATCTTTCTCTTTTATGCTGTCCCTCTCCCCTCCCAAGAATGTCATCCCTATCCAAGCACTGGTCCCTCCTTGCAACATGTCCAAAGTATCTCAGATGAAGCTTCAGAATCCTTACCTCCAAGGAGTAACCTGGTTTCACCCTCTCCAGGATGAACCTGTTTGTCCTCTTAGAAGTCCACAGTATATTCAATACTCTTCTCCAGCACCATAGCTCAAAGTCATCAATTCTCCTTTTCTCATTCTTAGTCATTGTTCAACTTTCTGAGGCATAGCAAGTAATTGCAAAGACTATGGCCTGGATCAGGCACACCTTAGTCTCCAGACCTACATCATTGCTCTTCAGTACTTTTGGTACTAGCAATTAAGAAATTAAATTATATTAAATTAGGAAAATGTCTTGTCAGGGAACACTCTAGAGTGCTTAAGAGCAAAGCTGTCACTGTAGAGTTGGACAAGGAATTGAACAATGACAAAGAATGACTGGATAGAAATTGATGTCTTTGATTTGTGCTGAGGTGAATATTGAACATACCATGGATTGCCAAGGTAAACAGATCTGTCTTGGAGAGAATGAAACCAAACTGCTCCTTGGATATAGGATACTGAGTTTCCATCTCATATACTTTGGGCATATTGCCAGAAAGTAACAGTTGTTGGAAAAGTATATCATGCTTGGAAGGGTCAAGGGACAGTACAGAGGAGGAAGACCTTGGATAAGATGGGTTGACGCCATAACTGGAATAATGAGGATAGATGTGTCAAAGACAGTAAGATGAGTTCAGGACAGAGCAGAGTTATCATGCATAGGGTCACTATGAGTCATAGCTGACTTGATGACACATAACAACAACAACAACAACAGACCAATAGACAACATCATAGAGATAAGATTACAAGATTGAAGTTGCTAATTATTTTCTTTTTCTTGGATCCACAATCCATATCCACGGTAGCAGTAGTCAATAATTCAAAACATGTATTACATTTTGAAAATCTGCTGGCAAGGACCTCCCCAAACTTCTAAAGAGTAATGATGTCAGCTTAAAGATTAAAATGTGCCTGATCTAAGCCATGGTACTTTCAATTAGATCCTTGTGCATCTGAAAGTTGGACATTGAATGGGTATGACAGAGGAATTGATGCCTTTGTATTGTGGTGTTGAAGAAGAGTATTGAATATCCTATGGACTGTCAAAAGAACTAACAAATTTGCCTTGAAAGAAGCACAATCAGAGTGCTCCTTAGAGGCAAGGATGGTAAAAGTTAGTCTTGGTTACTTTAGGCATATTTTTAGGAAGAATCAGTTCCCGGAGAAAGAAAGATAGAGGATCAGTGAAGGGAAGGAAGACCCTCAATGAGGTGGATGAATACACTGATTACTACATTGGGCTCAAGCATTATCAGAATCAGGAAGATGGCACAGGACAGGTGTGTTATTCATAGAGTCATTATGAATTATAGCAGTCTCATGGTGCCTAACAATGACAACAATACTCTTATGGAAGAGATTGCCAGGTCTGTCTTTCATACTGTCATTGAGTATATGAAATCTTAAATCTTTTAGTTAGCAAGCTGTTCACACCCCTGGGTCCTTACAACACATTCAGGAAGTGGTTAAGTTGTCCAGTTTGGTTTAAACATAAAATGTAGGGAATAGGAAGGGACTGTGTTCAGGAGTCTAAGGAAGACCTTGAATGTGGGAGAACAGAGTGAGTCTGGCTTTCTAGAAACCACAGAGAGTTATGACATAACAGCTGTATTTGGGGAGATGAATTGAAAGAATTGAAAAAAGGAGGTAGGAGAACATTCTTCCCTATTGCCCTTCAGCTACTCCATTCCCTGTAACCTTACCAACCCTGAAAGTGGGACGATTTCATAAAATTCAGATGGGCTCTGTAGCAACAAGAGCTGGTCTGGGACTTTAAAAACCAAATCCATTGTCATTAAGTTCATTCTGACTGCTCTAGACCCTCAGTTGGCTTTCCAACCTGTAAATCTTAACAGGAGCACACGTCCTCATTCTTCTGTAGAGAAGTTGGATGATTGGAACTACTGACCTTTAGGTTAGCAGTCCAACAATTAACGTGCTACACCACCACAACACCAGGGTTCCTTTATCCTGGAGAGAGATCCAAGAGAATTTGAAGTGCTCCATTTTATTTTTCTGTCTTGAATCAACAATTTCCAAAGCCTGTGAAAAGAGCCCAAGAGAGCTGTGGGAGAGAGCTTAATTGGGAGTTTGAAAGGAGCCACCCAATTTATGCAGACACTCTCCAGAGGCTAATTACAGCCGGCAGGGCTGGCTATAGACTCCTGCCAGTCTCACAGCTCCCTGACCAGCTGCTGGGGCTGCCTCATACAGAGCTACAGTCATTTTAGGCACCCTCTGGGTGGAATTTATAAAGCATTCCATTATTTTAAAAATCATCGCATGGAATTTCTATTTGTTTTGCTCCTTCCACTTTTGTTCAGAGGAATTGTTAATGGTCTTGAACTTCATTTGTTGAGACTTTGTGTGTGTGTGTGTGTGTGTGTTTGTGTGTGTGTGAGAAAGGTCAATGCCCAAAACTTAATGGCATGGGATCTCAGCACCAAGTCTACTTACCAAGCCATGAAGACTGATGTCTGTCTCAGGGATTTCTCCCTGGTAATTAATGCCTGAATGTCTGTATATTGGAATATGGCTGCAATTGAATTGTTGATGTCCACCGAGTATCTGAGAGAATCTGTAGTGTAGCAGTGTTTGCAACTTGACCATCAGCCCAAAGGTTAGCACTTTGAACCTATCAGCTGCCCCCCCAGGGGAACTGATGTGTAGTCAGTCAAAATTCACAGCTTTGGACAATATATGGGGCAGTTTTGTTGCTCTCCAGGGTCTCAATGAATTTGAATTGGCTCAATGGCAGTGAGTTTGCATTTTGATTGTTGTTGTTATGTTCTGTTGTGTTGGAACTGGCCCATTGCTGGCCCTCCAGTGAGCTCCCAGAGGCGGTAAGTTGCACAAGGGGATTGGCTACCTTTCTCCTGCAGAGCAACTGGTGGATTCGAACTACATGCCAGCTAGATGGCAGTGCAGCTCCTTACCACCAGGTCACCATAGCTCTGGGTTTAGGTGGTTGTTGTTGTTATGTGTTGTCAAATCAAGTATAACCAGTGGTGACCTTACGAATGAACAGTAGATATGAACTCTGTACTATCCTGTGCCACCCTCCAATCTCTAACACATTGCTGCAATCACTGTGTCAACCAACCTGGTTCAAGGTCTTCCTCTCCTTCACAATCCCTCCACCTTTTCAAGCATCATGTCCCTCTATAGAATAATCTCTCCTAGCAATGTGTCCAAAGTTTGTAAGACAAAACTTCACCATTTTTGCCATGGAATATTCAATGTAACATTCATCTGGATAATGAATACAGATGACAGAAGAAGAATTTATGCCTTTGAGTTGTGGTGTTGGAGCAGAGTACTAAATACCCCATGGATTGCCAAAAGAAACATATGTCTTGGAGAAGGTGCAGCCATTGTGCCCTTCAGAGGCAAAGACGATAAAACTTTAGAGTATGTTGCTAGGAGAGGCTATTCCTTGGAGAAGGACCGCATGCTTGAAAAGGTGGAGGGTCAGCAAAGAAGAGGAAGACCTTCAACCAGAGGATTAACACAGTGACGCAGCAATGAGCTTGAGTGTGTCAGAGATTGTGAGGATGCCACAGGGTAGGAGATGATGGTTTATAGCCTCACTATGAGTCATACTTGACTCAGGGACACCTAACAACAACAGAAACTTCAGAATAACATGGAAGAAAGTTCAAAGTCTTCATTAAGTGGTTAAAGTGATCTGACGACACCTTGGTCAAGCTCTTAGTCATTTTCAGTAACTACATCCCTCACAGAGACCCAACCTGATCTCAGTCTGACTCACTTCCTTCTTGTTCCCAGGGCAAGTTTCAAAGCACTTTCTTGTGTAGCTCTGTGGATTGGATTGGGGTCCTGCTAATAAGCAATGGAAATGATGAGGCCCACCAGAGGGAAAGAGCTAAGAGGGCTGCGAAAAGCACAAGCTCTGGACTCTGTGCCAATTATTAGCAAGTCTAATGAACTGTGGGTAGTAGAGCAAGAGCCCAGGAAGCCCTGAGCAGCGTGCAAAGACAAATACTATGCAGTCAGGATGCTCTCCAACTTGGGGACTAGGGTGTGAAAAAGTCACCAATTCAAAATAAGTAGTAGGAGAAGAAAGGACATTTGAGGCTAGTTTCTCAGCTGAATGCCTCCAAACAATCACAGTTTCCAAATTTCTTCCTTTTACACAATTGTGCTCTTCACACTCTCTTGCTATTTTCAGACTTGTGAGTTGATAAGGGGTTTGAGTTTCTGCTATCTGGAGCCTGATTAGTTTAATGGAGTCGTGATCCATTCTCTCTTTTCCTCCTAGAACAGGAGGCTTGAACGCAGGGCTGTGTGTGAAGCAGCTGATGAGTGGGAACAGGGCAAAGAGGGACAGTGTGTGGCTCCATGTCAGGGCTGGTGGTATTTGTCTGGAACGATAGTGACTTATGGTAATTTGAGACCTCAGAGAACGGAAAAGAATGGAAAAGAGCAGCTGACATTTATAGGGCAACTGAAGCATTTCTCATGATGGGGAAGTCTGTAACTTTTACTCCTTCAATTGATATTCATCCAACCAACCCACTGAGATTTATTAACCTCTCACTACATTGAAGGCACAGTATGGACACCAGGGTAGATAATAAGCGTGATTAAAATGATGGCTTGCATTAATGAACACTTATTGTTAATGAGCATTAATGTGACTGGTGCCATTCTAATTGCCTTGTGTGTAATAACTCATTTAATCTCATCAAGAAGTCTAGAAGTTAGGAAATGCTGTCATCCTATTCCTCCGGTTGAGAACTCAAATCACAGAGAGATTCAGAGATCACAATGAAGGTAGGTGGTAGTGCTGAGTTTTGAGCATCAAGGAGTCTTGCTTTGAATGGTTCATGAGCTTGGCTGCCAATCTGAAAGTCTGAGGTTCATCTGCCCACAGGTGTATCAGGATAAAAACCAACCACTGAAAACTCTGTGGAGCACAATTTTACACTAAATTTGTGGAATATCTGAGTGGAGGTGAACTCAACAAGTGGTAGCCTGGCTCTGGGACCTCAATTCTTAACCAGAGTTCCCTGCTGTCTCTTGGCCAGGGATGGGGTCTTACTCTGCTATGTCTCCTTGGATCCCATGAAATTAAGCAGCTGTGGTCATTACTGTTGATTTCAAGAAGGCCTTGTTTTATCATCACTATCTTTCACGCACTTATCTTTGAACAACATTTTCTGAAGATAATATAAACAGACATACACACATAAATAATAAAAAGGAAAAAATGTCTGTGAGTAGCTATTAGTTGAACAGAGAAATAGCTTTACCATGTCTTCTTCTCTTCTCAACTCTATACTGTTTAGAAAATCTCACTGAAACCATTTTTGTTGTCAATAAGTGCCACCCAGTTGATTATAATTCATAGTGACCCGATGAACAACAGATTGGAATCTTGCCCTATTTTGCACCATTGTTAAGATCTCCATCACCTTCAAGCTCATTGGTGTAGTCACTATTCCAATCTATCACCTCGAGGATTTTCTTTTCCCACTCTGATCCTCTGCCTTTCACAATGGGATGTGTTTTTCCAAAGATTGCTTCCTCTTGATAACATGCACAAAGTATGTGAGCAGACTTCCTCTATCCTTGCCTCGAAGGAGCACCCTGGTCACATTTCCTCCAAGGCAGTGATAGTAACATTATAGGTACCACGAGTTGTTTGTGGTTATTTTTGTCAAGTGCCATCGAGTTGACAACAACTCAGAATGATTCTATGAGCAACAGCTCTGAACCTTGCCATATCCTGAGCCACCATCACCATCTCCAGCACAATCTGATCCCTTTACCACAGTCACTGTCAACCCATCTCATCCAGGGTCTTTCTCTCCTGGGCTGAACCTTTACCCTTCCAAGCATGATGTTCTTTCCAAGCACTGGCCCCTCCTGGCAACATGCACGGAGTATGTGAGATGGAGTTTGAAAATCTTATAACATTATGGACAACAGACTTGAACTGTGTCCTATCCTGTGCCATCCTCAGAATCTCTGATACACTTGAAATTGCTGCAATTTCAAAACTCTATGCCCTTATGAACAGACCTGAACCCTGTTCTATCCTGTGCCATCCTCACCATCTCTGATAAACTTGTGCCCATTGCTGCAGTCACTGTCAGTCCGTCTCACTGTGGGTCTTCCTCTCTTTCACACTGTCTTTATTGAGAACACTAACCTACAACACACCTCTATGTTTAAATAGTTAATTGGAGAAATATGGTTCCAAATATTGGGAAGTAAACTATAATCAAGAATGTACTAGTTTTAAAGACGTTGAAAAGCATAACTAATGTAAAATTGGATAAAACATATAGATGGTGTGCTAAGAGAGTATCACTAGTATGGTTATATCTGCCTGTGGTGACAAATCTGAAAAAAAGATATTTGTTGGTGCAAAATTGACAATAGTTAAATTCATTTAAGGTCAAGTCCATATTCTTTTGTATTTTCAACACTCCCTGCTTCAAAGAGCGAGGGAGGTAGAAAATACATATACATATCATAAGCTAATGTCAAATTCTGACAGGCGTGTCTATGACTAACAAGATACATACTTTGGGGCATCAAATGGTGTGACTATTTTTGGCATCAAATGCACTGTACATAGGGCAGAACTTCAAAAGCAGTCTCCTCTCTTCTTCCCACACACAAACCTCCGGGTACTCCGGAGTTGTCTTTAAATTTAATCAACTCACTTCTAAGAGGAGATATGCTTCTGTTCCCAGGCTATCAAAGCTTCTTTATGTTTCTCTAGTGTAAGTCATTTGGTCAAGCAAACAGTGTTTGGGTACTGACAAAAAGGTTGGGGTTCAAGTCTATTTAGAGGCCTCTCAAAAGAAATGTTGGTAATCTACCTCAAAGAAACATTCACTGAAACCCCCGTGTTTTGTTTTTATGTATCATCCAGTTGCAGCTGATCCTTAGCTGACCCTCCAGTGGTTTTCAGAGGCAATGAATTGCACGGGAGGAGAGCACCCATCTTTCCCCCATGGGGCAGTTGGTGGATTCAAACTGCATGCCTTTGGGTTGGCAGCACAGCTCCTTATCACTAGGCCACTCAATCTCACAAAAACTCTACTGAGCCTTTAACAAGTTGGAAATGTAAACACTATATGTGATACGGCCATTCGACTATTAGGCATATATGGAAGTAAGGACTGTGATGTGAATAGGTATATTCTCCCATGTTCATTGCAGCACTATTGACAATCACAAGAAAGATAGAAACAGCACAGTGATGCATGCAAACACTGGATCACTACCCAACATTAAATAACAACTGGCCTAGTGGCAAGAAGCTGCACTGCAATCTCATGGTTAAATCTACCAGCTGCTTCATGGGACAAGGATTGGCAGTCTCTTCTCATGCAAATAACTGCCTCTGAGAACCCACGGGAGGATCAGCTACAGGTCGGATCAGACTCGACAGTACACAACAACAATAAAAATATCTCATAGCTTGGATGAATCTGGAGGAAGTTATACTGAGTGAAGTTTAATCACAAAAGGACAAATATTGTGTCAGACTGGTACTCTAAAATGTCCAGAAAAAGGGAGCTCTGGGGGCTTAGTGACAAAAATCTGTACTGCAATCCCAGAGGTACGCGGTTCGAATCCACCAGATACTCTCCTGGAGAATGTGGGACACTCTCCTCCTGTATCAGTCAGAACTGATTTGATGGTACACACACACAAATAATGAAATAAAATAATGTCCAGAAAAGGTTTTAAAAACCCCAAAACATTCCTTGAAGGTGGCAGGGGAAAGAAGGGTAAGTAAATCATGAATTAGGGGGTAGACATATATTAACTTGGGTGAAAGGAAAGTAAAAGACAATAAGGGGGATGTCTGCACAGATGATCAAAGTGAAGCTAGGCCCTGAGAGGAGCACGGGAGGTAAGGCTAACGTGGTAAACACTACTCCATACACAATCCTGCATTAACGATTATATCCAGGATCCAGGAGTAGACCACAGATACACAAGGTGAATCGGAGTGGGTGGGTGAATGAAACCAAATAGATATAGGTAGATTTATCAGATGGTATTTCTATGTATTTCTTTATATGTGTTGCAAATACATCCATGAATATAGCAGAACATACAGGGGACAAGCTCTGGTGTCCTGGTGGTAAGGAGCTATGTTGTCAACCCAAAGAAAACTGGTTTGGATCCACTAGCTCTTCTGAAGGAGAAAGATGGGCCGTCTTCTGCCATGTGATTTCTAGCCTCTGAAAACCCACTAGAAGGTCAGCTATGACTAAAGGTATGTAACACCTCCACCAACACAAAACAGCAGACAAGATTATAAAAACTTCTTAATCATAATCAAACACCTTAAGGGAATGAAAAGCTGGGCCTGGAGAATAAGGACCACAATCTCAAGGGAACTCAAGATCAAATGACATAACATAGTCCACAAAGAGAATATCTCTCCAGGGGTGAAGTCGGAGGGAGAGAGAAAATGTGGTGGCATCTGGGGTCTCAAAACTTGTGAATGAACGAGCAGCCATCTAATGTGCAATTTTTGGTCTCTCCACAAAGAAAAGAGGAATGAAGAAAGTGAAAGACATTTGGAAACTGTTAGTCAAAGGGCTAATGGACCACATGAATCTCAACCTCCATGATCTTGAGACCGGAAGGACTAGATAGCACCCAGCCACCACAGTCCACTACTCTGAAAGGGGATGTAATAGGAGGTTCTGGACACAGATAGAAGCATGTGGAACAAAATGAAACATATTAAAAAAAAAAGGGGGGGGCTGAGGCTAAGCTTCCAGCTCTGGTAAAGTCTGGGGACCTACGAGAGACCTTTAGAGACCCTTCAAGCCTGGAGCTGAGCTCACCTCTGGTTTTTTTTTTCTTGGACATGGGTGTAGAGGAGTTAAAAACTTGCCATTTCTTAGAAAGGGATTTCAGGAACAGGAAGGTTAGTCTGATGGATTCATCTAGCAACTATGACTGTAGAAGAAATCCTGAGTCAAGCTTTATTGTCTGGGACTTGGTGGTTGGAGAAAAAATTAGAATGTGATTGCTGTCTGTAGTTTAGCCACCTTTATGAGATAAGGCTCATAGAGTGCTTAGTAATTCAACTTGTTGTTGTTGTTATGTGCTGTCAAGTCGCCTGCGACTCACAGCAAGCCTATGTACAGCAGCCCTAAACTCTGCCCTATCCTGTGCCAATCTCACCATCTCCAACACACCTATCCCCATTACCCCAGTCAGTGAATCAAACCATGTCATTGAGGGTCTTCCTCTCCTGTGCTGTCCCTCCACCCTCCTAAGCATGACGTCCCTCTCCAAGGACCAGTCCCTCCTCTCAACATGTCCAAAGTATGTCAGACAAAGCTTCCGGTTCCTTGCCTTCAAGTAGCAGCCCGGCTTCACCCTCTCCAGGACAAACCTGTTCGCTTTCCTAGCAGTCCATGGTATATTCAATACTCTTCTCCAACACCACAGCTCAAAGGCATCAATTTTCCTTCTTTCATCCCTAGTCATTGTCCAATTCTATGATGCATAACAAGTGATTGCAAAGACCATGGCATCTATCAGGTGCACCTTAGTCTTCAGACAGACATCCTTGCACTTCAGCACTTTAGAGAGGTCTCTAACCACAGACTTTCCCATCGCAATACATCTTTTAATTTCCCGGCTGCTGGTGTCAAGAGTGTTAACTGTGGATCCAAGCAACCCAAACTGTGAAAAATCTCAATCTCTTCACCATCTATTATGATACTGCCAATAGGCCCAGTGGTGAGAATCTTTGTTTTCTTGATATTGAGTCTCAATCCATACTGAAGACTGCAGTCGCTGACCTTCCACAGCAAGTGCTTTAGGTCCTCCGCAATTTCAACAAGCAGGGTTGTATCATCTGCTTAATGCAGATTGTTGAGGATTCTTCCTCAAATCCTGATGCCACATTTCTCCTCATAGAGCCCAGCCTCCCGGATAGCCTGTTCTGCATAAAAATTGAAAAGGTATGGAGATAGGATGCATCCCTGGCATATACCCTTCCCAATTTTGAACCATGTAGTGTTTCCTTGCTCTGTTCTGACGACTGCCTCCTGGTTCAAGTATAGGTTTCACATCAGCACGATCAAGTGTTTTGGGATTCCCATTCTTCTCAGAGTTTGCCACAGTTTGTTATGATCCACACAGTCAAAGCCTTTGCTTAATCAATGAAACAAAGATAGACATTCTTCTGGTACTCCTTTCTTTCAGCCAAGATCCATCTAACATTAGCTACAATATCCCTAGTACCAGGACCCATCTAAACCCAGCCTGGACTTCTGGTAGTTCTTTGTTGATGTGCTATTCCAGTTGTTTTTGTATAATCTTCAGCAAAATCTTGCTTTCATGAGATATTAATTATATTGTTTGATAATTTCCACACCCTGTTGAATCCTCTTTCTTTTGAATGGGAACAAATACATATCTCTTCCAATCAGTTGGCCAACTTGTTGTTCTCCAGATTTCTTGACACAACTTGGTGAGCACATTTAGGGCAGCATCTGTCAGTTGAAACATGTCAGTTGGTATACCATCAATTCAACTTAGTCATGGTAATAGAGTTGCAGTTAAATAAATGTTGTTCTCATGTCCCATTGAATTAATTACAACCCCGAGCGATCCTATAAACCCAAAGAAGTTTTCGTTGTTAGGTGCTGTTGAGTACGACTTATAGAGACTCTATGAACAACAGATCTGAACCTCGCCCTATCCTGCCTATGCCATCCTCATCATCCCTGAATTGAACCCATCATTGCAGACGTTGTGTCTGTCAGTGAACCACACAGATAGTAGCTGTCAATGAATCTTTGATTCAGGTAGCCTTCTTTTTCACAGAACAGAATGATGCCTGATCCAGTATCATTGTGATGGTCACAGTCATGTTTGAGTTCATCATGGTATCTACTGTCCCTACTCATTGCAGAGAAGATCTCCCTCATCTTTGTGGACATTTTGCTTCACACAACATGATTAATCTCTCCTGAAGACTAAAGCAAATGGGCCATACAAGTTCTGTTTTGATCTCTAACATTTTGACTAGCTTGTTTTTGGAGCTAGGGAGCTCTGTTGGCCTAGTGGTAAAGGAGTTGTGCTGCCAGGCTAAAGGCAGACAGTTTAAACATTCCAGCTGCCCCATGGGAGAAAGATGAATATTCTCCTCCCATGTGACTTACGGCCTCTAAACACCCACTAGAGGGTCAGCCATTTGAGTTGATTCCAACTTGACAGTAGTGAGTTGTTAAAATTTTTGAAAGCAGATCAAGGGTCTTTCCTCTTGGTCTGTTTTAGTTCCACATGAACGTTCTTTTCATTATGGTTCTGCTGTTATTTGAAATATCAGTGGCATAGCTTCCAACATCACAGCAATGCACTGTGCTGTGTGCAAAAATGATTGGTTAGGTAACACAGCCCTTTCCCTTTTTGTGAAATCATCAGCTGAAAATTGTGATTTTCCCTATCATCTAGAGGAGTTATCTGAAACCAAATCTCTGGCATCGGGAAGTCACCTAAATGTGGGATGGTGCTTATCATATAAACCCATTCTTACAACACTCTGTCAACATTGGAAGATAAGTTATCTTTTAAAGCTACTTTTCATTAAGATGAAAAAAAGAAATCCAAGGCTCATAGCATGACTATTTGACATGAGGTCTGAAAATGTCTCAGAACATCCTGTCATAGAATTCTAGGCGAGAGATTGGCTTTAAAACTGTACTCTGAAGAACATGACAAAATGATATAACCAGATGTGACATTTCAATTCCACAATCATGTACCATTCAGGTGGCCCTTGCTGATTTCCAAGAGCTGACATTATTAATCTATAAAAGCTGACACTTTACTGTAGTGGTGTACAGTAGCCGCTTGATGCTGGTGGTCCAATTTCATTCATCTCTGCTATGTCATTCAGCCTCATTAGCAATTATGTTATTTCTATAGATACTCAGATTCTCATCTTCACTAAAAGGTGGGCAATCTTGTCAAGCAGATTTGGTAGAAAAAAGGTATTTTAAACACAGTCATTGACAAGGTTGGTTGCAGCCTGTCTGAAACTGCTCATGGCTGCTGACAGAAGAACTGGAGTTAATCTTGGTGGTGCAGTTGTTAATGTTCTCAGCTGCTAACTGAAAGATCAGTGTTTCCAACCTACCAGGGCTCTGAGAAAAATTACCTGATGAACTGGTACAACAAAGATCCTTCAGAATAAACAAGCAAGCCTGGCTTCAACTGTGTACAACTATTGTTAACATACAAGTGGATGCTTTTGAGTATGTGGCAAGTTTTCTTAAGTACAAAGCACTCTCTTGAGATCTTGTTACACTGTGAATTGGCTTAGACTTCCTCTTCGCAATTGGTATTATAACCTGGAGTCCCTGAGCACTGTCTCATCACAGTGGTTTGAACTGATAGGTTTGTCATTAGCATTTGTAATGGCATCATCAAGCTGGCCTGCTGCATTCATTATGCTCTCAGAGCCTTGTGACTCATCATCATTTTTAAATTAACTTTTACCTGTTAAATAATGAGAACATTCTTTTTTTTTTTAATATCACAGAGGTTTTGTCCAGGAGACTTTCTTTTTGATTATTAAGACAACCCTTTCTCCCCCTCTTTCACAGTGTAATGAAAGAAAACCGATCCAATGCCTACATAATGCAGGATTTCATTATATCCTACTTGATGAGAAAAACTATTTACACAGAGATGAAGTAGTACCTTCAGAAGATTATTTCATATGAATGAAATGTGGGTTTTATGTAACAAAATAAATCTTTTCCCACTTCATAAACTAGTTATGTCAACTATTTTGGAAATCAAGATATTTCCTTGTTTTATAGAACTCTGTCTCAGTATATCTCTTGTAACCAAAAGCATTTGGATGCATGTTAGTGTTATTCTATGTATATTACAATCTCTTTTCTGTCTCCAACTTAAGTGAACTCAAGTTACTCTAGTAAAGATATTTTAAACCTTGAGCACCACTAGATTCTTTCTGAGAATTCAAAAAAGATAGCTGAACAAAAACCCTTTAAGTTCTGCTTCATTACTTTTCATGTTCAAAAGTAGCATAATGTTATTATTGTTGTTAGGCACAACTGAATTGGTTCCAACTCAGTGAATGTACATAAAGCGAAGGTCCAACTGATGTACAATCGAAGGTCCTACCTGATCTTGTGCCATAATCATGATAGTTGCTGTGTTTTGGCCCATTGTTGCAGTTACTTTCTCAATATATCTCTCCTGAGGATTGTCTTCTTTTTCACTGACCTACTTACATGATGTGCTTTTCCAGGGACTGATCCTTCCTGATAACATATCCACATTAGATGAAACAGAATCTCTCCATCTTCACTTCTAAGGAGCACCTGACTGTACTCCTTCCAAGACATTTATTCATTCTTTTAGTAGCCATGCTATACACAATATTCTTTGCCAAAACCATAATTCAAACGTATTACTTTTTTCAGTCTTCTTTACTCATTGCCCGGTCTTCGAAGTGATTAAAAATACCATGGTTTGGGTCAGGTAATCCTTAGTCTTCAAAGTAATATTTTTGTTTCTGAACACTTAAAGAGGTATTTTGCAACAAGCTTGCCAGTGAAATTCTTGGCAAATTCAAGATTTTCTACAGTGTTATTTATTGGTGGAGTTGTGAAGAGTTTGTTTTTTTCACAGATACCAGTAACTTTTAAGTTCCATCAGTAAGTCTTTGAGCTTAATCAGGAAGTGCTTCAAGTCCTCTTTTGTTTTCAGCAAGCAAATTTTGTCATTTGCATATTCCACTTTGTTAGTGATTCTTTCTCTAATCATGTTCTTCTCTAGTCATGTTCTTTTTCCTATAGATCAGAATTTTTTTAATCATTTGTTCTGTATTTTGACGGAGTAGTATGGTGAAGAAATACAATACTAATGCACACTTTTCTCAGTTTTTAAACCATTCAGTATATCCTTACTCTGTTTAAATGATTGCTTTTTGGTCTACATACAGGTTGCATGTTGTTGTTATGTGCTGTCAAGTCGCTTGCGACTCATAGCCACACTATGTACAACAGCTCTAAACTCTGCTCTGTCCTGTGCCAATCTCATTATCTCTGACACACTCATCCCGATTGCCCCAGTCACCAAATCAATCCACCTCCCAGAGGGCCTTCCCCTCCTGCGCCTGCCTTCCACCCTTCCAAGCATGATGTCCTTCTCCAAGGACCAGTCTCTCCTAGGAGCACAATTAAGTGTTAAGCAATTTCCATACTTCACAATGATAACTGTAATTATATTATAATCCACATAGTTAACAAAACATATGAAAACATCTTTTGGGTATTTTCTGCTTTTAGCCCAAATCTTTTTTATATCAGTGATGTATCTTATTCTGCATCCACTTCTGAATCTGGCTTGAATTTCTAGTAGTTTCTTGTCTATGTCTAGCTACAGCTGTTTTTTAATTATCTTCAGCAAAATTTTACTTGCTAGAGAAGAGTGTTGAATATACAATGGACTGCTGGGAGAACAGATACGTTCGCCCAGGAGAAGATGAAACCAGGAAGCTCCTTGGAGGCAAAGATTCTGAAGCTTTGTCTGACATACTTTGGACATATTACAAGGAGGGACTCATCCTTGGAGAGGGGCATCATGCTTGGGAGAGTGGAAAGACAGCACAGGAAAGGAAGACACTTGATGAGATGGATTGATTAAGTCACTGGGACAGTGAGGGTAGAAGTGTCAAAGACAATAAGATTGGCACAGGATAGAACAGGGTTTAGGGCTCTTGTACATATGGTTGCTATGAGTTGCAAGCGGCTTGATGGCACATAAAAGCTTCAACCTGAATGTGTATTGGAGCAGTTAATGGTCTGTACACACACACACACACACACACACACACACACACACACACATACACACACACACACAGAGTTGCTATGAGTCACTAGTGACTCGATGGCACATAACAGCAACAAATATTTGTTGTTGTATACTGTGGAGTTGAAACTGACCCATAGCTGACCCTCTGGTGGGTTTTCAGAGGCAGCTAATCACATGGGAGGAGACTGCCCATCCTTCTTCTCCCACACAGCAATTGGTGGTCTCAAACAGCATGTCATTGGGATTGTAACACAACTTTTCTTACCACTAGGAAATTAAAAGGCGTATTGCCATGGGAAAGTCTGCTGTTAGGGACCTCTCCAAAGTACTGAAGAGCAATGGTGTCTCTCTGGAGACTAAGGAGCGTCTGATACAGGCCATGGTCTTCGCAATCACTTGTCATGCATCAGAGTTGGACAATGACCAGAGAGGATAGATGGAGAATTATGGTTGTTTTTTTTTACCTTTCGATATAGAAGGAGAATTGATGCCTTTGAGCTGTGGTGCTGGAGAAGAGTATTGAGAATACCATGGACTGCTAGGAAAACAAACAGATTTGTCCTGGAAAGGGTTAAACCAGGTGGCTCCTTGGAGGCAAGGATTCTGAGGCTCCGTCTAACATACTTTGGACATGTTGTGAGGAGAGACCGGTCCTTAGAGAGGGACATCATGTTTGGAAGGGTGGAGGGACGGCGCAGGAGAGGAAGGCCCTCTATGAGGTGGATTGATTCAGTGACTGGGATAATTGGGATGGGAGTGTCGGAGACAGTGTGATTGGCACAGGACAGAGCGGAGTTTAGGGCTGTTGTACATAGGGTCGCTATGAGTCGCAAGTGACTCGACGGCACATAACAACAACAACAACAGGCCATCAGAGCTCTCTTATACTCACTCTCTCCTCTCTCTCTCACTATATATATTCCATATGTCATATATATACAGTCCATATATAATATGTGTTGCTGTTTTCAGGTGTCATCAAATTGACTTATGGTAACACTATGAATAAAAGATCTGAACCCTGATCTATCCTCTGCCATGTTCACACTTATTAACATGCAAGAGCCCATTGTGACAGTAACTGTCAATCCACCTGGCCAAAGGTCCTCTTCTTTGTTGACCGTCCACCCTTCCCAGTATCATGTCCTTCACCAAGGAATAGCCCTCCTAGCAACATACCAAAAGTATATGAGGTGAAACTTAATCATTCTTGCTTCCAAAGAGCAATCCAGCTGCACGCTCTCCAAGACATATCTATTTGTTCTCTTGGCCATCCATGGGATATTCAGTGTTCTTCTCCAACACTACAGCTCAAAGGCGTCAATTCTTTCCCTATTATCCCTATTCATTGTTCAGCTGTCAGACATATAGCAAGTAATCAGAAAGACTATAGCCTAAATTAGAAGCACCTTAGTCCTCAAACTGACATCACTACTCAATAATTTGGAGAAGTCCCTTACTGCAGATTTTCCTAGTGCAATGCATCTCCTTATTTCCTGACTTCTGGTACCAGGTGTGTTAATTGTGGATCCAAGCAAGATGAAGCTGTTGACAGTTTCAATCTCCTCTCCATCCATCATGATGTTGTCTATCAGTCTAGTGGTAAGAAACTTTGTTTTCTTGACATTATGATGCAATTCATACTGAGGGCTTTATTCGTTCATCTTCTGCAACAAGTGGTTCAAGTTCTCTTTACTTTCAGCAAGCAAGGTTGTCCCATCTGCATAACACAGGTTATTGATGAGTCCCCCTCCAATTCTAATGTCACACTCCTCTTATCAGAGTCCAGCTATGGAGACAGAAGACAATCCTGCCATACTCCCTTTTTAATTTTAAACCTTTTAGTATTCTACTGCTCTGTTTGCACAACAGCCTCCTGGTCGGTATTTAGGTTTCACATTAGCATAATTAAGTGCTCTGGGACTTCCATTTTACTCAATGACATCCACAACTTGTTATGATCCACACAGTTACATGGCTTTGCATAGTTAATAAAGCACAAATGGGCATTCTTCTGGTATTCCTTACTTTCAGCCAGGATTCATCTGACCTCAGCAGTGAGATCCCTGGTGCCATGGTTTCTTCTAAATCCTGCTTGAACTTCTGGCAGTTCCCTATCTATGGTCTATTCTTGTGATTTTTGAATGATCTTCAGCAGTATTTTGCTTGTATGTGATATTAATGATATTGTTTGATAGTTTACACATTCAGTTTGTTCATCTTCCTTGAGAATAAAAACAAATATGAACCTCTTCCGATCTGTTGGCCAGACAGCTGTGCTCCAAATTTCCTGGCATAGACTGTTTGGGTGTTTTTAATTTTGTTAACAATTAAGTGTAAACTGATCGGCCATTGTGATTTCATTAACGATCCCAGCTGTGGGCTGGACGCCTCTTTTTTAAGCAATTAGGAACTGGTGGGCGGGCCTTTGTATATGTAATCTCTATAATCCATACATGTTGTAAGGTGAGATCAGTCCCTGGTGAGGGATGTCCTGCTTAGGAGGGTGGAGGGACAGTGCAGGAGAGGAAGACCTTCAATGAGATGGATTGATTCCATCACTGGGGTAATGGGGATAGGTAAGTCAGAGACAATAAGGTTGGCAAGAGATAGGGCAGGGTTTAGGGCTGTTTTACACAGGGTTGCTATGAGTCACAAGTGACTCAATGACACATGATAATAACAACAAATCCATCTATTTTATCATAATATATATATATATATATATATATATATATATATATATAATCACTATGCATGTTGTTGAAATAAGAAATTGTGCAGTTAATTACTTAATATGTCTCTTCTAGCAGTAATCTTTATAACTTAGCTCAAAGACATTTTGTTAGGTGCCGTCAAACGGACTACAACTCATACTGATCCTATGAACAACAAATCTTCATTTTGTCTTAACCCACATCATTTTCATGACCTGAATTATGCTCAAACATATTGTTATAGTCATTGTGTCAATCAACTTGTAGAACTATGCATATGTAAAGTGTTTGTGGTCAACCAAGGGATTCTGATGGCTTGATAGTAATGTAAATAAAGTATAGGACACATTTGCAGGATAGAACAATGATAAGAAAGTACATAGAATGGTAACATGGGGATTAGTCAGTTTTGCCAGCATGCTGGCCTAAAAAGAAGCCATACCACAGGCAGAAGAGGGGATCTCACTGCCGTCCAGGAAGAAGTGTTGTGACTACAGCACATCCTTTTGACTGAAGATCTCTGAGCATGGAGGCAAGGATAGTGAATCTTCATCTTACATATTTTTGGTATCTTGTTAGAAGGGGTAGTTCCTTGGAAAAGGACATTACACTTGGAAAGGTGGAGAGTCAGAGAAAGAAAGGTAGACCCTGAATGAGATGGATTGACATAGTGATTGTAGCAATGGATTTAGTTGTATCAGCGATGATGAGGATGGCACAGGAGAGTGCAAGGTTCAGGTGCATTGTTCATAGGGTTGCGATTAGAAACATGGTGACACTGGAGGTGGCACGTGATGACTGGGAACAGTGGTGGAAAGATACCAGCATGAGCTGGAGAAGAGGCTTCCTAGCCCAAGGAACAAGGAAGTGAGTTTGGTTTTAGTTGGTATGTACCCTTAACAGAATTGTGTATGTTTTTAATTCACCATGAGTTGGAATTGACTCAAAGGCAATCACCGACACTAGGTGTTGCTAAGTCCCTGTTAAGACATGCTGGGCTATATATTGGTTTCATCTTTGCCCGATTTTGAAATACTGTAAGAAATAAAAAAGGGTAGGAGGATAAGGAGAAAGCAGGAAGAAGAGGAGAGGAAAGGGAAGAAAGAAGGAAGCAATTTAAAGATATAGAGCCCTATCTTCACATTTAACAGCCTTATCTATCAGGCAATAGGTGAATAATGCATTTTCATAAACACAAGCAACACTTTCTAAATTTCTAGTGAGGAAAATGGTTGACTAACCCTGTTATGCTGAGCTAAATCAATCTGCAGTGAAGTTCTCTATTCTTGCCTTGATCTCCTGAGATTTCCAGTCATTTATTTTAAAGGGGCCCCAGTGAGTCTTATGATATTTTTCTAACACAGTGGCACAAGAGACTGGTAGACATCACGGTTTTGTGGTAGATCCAAGAGATTTGGATGAAAAAGACTGTGATTACTTTTAAAATGTTGCCCCAGGGCTCAGGAAACTCCAAAAGCCCTTCAAGCTCTTTGAGGGTGGGGGATACTTAAGAAAAAATAGAAAAGTTACTTCAAAAAGAAAATGACTTACTATAAGTGGGCCCCGGTTGTTCTCTCGGTACTTGTTCTGGAAGAAAATGTAAACGACGGTGGCAGCCAAGGAATAGAGGAAGGCGAAGACAGCGACGGTGACAAAGAATTCTGCTGAAGATGAGAAGTCTCCAATCAAGGCCAGCTTCTGCCGCTCCTTGCCTTCACAGGTAGGAACCTCAAAAGTCACCTGGTGCAACCTAAATGACCAAGATTCAAGAAAAAGAAATTGTAATATGGTACGGGAAGGACATTGGATGACTTATGTCTGTATCTTCTAAAGCAAAATCAGGTGCAACTTTTAAGTTTTCACAGAACGTCTAAATGAGCATTTCATTAAAACACCTCATAGAGAGCAGCTGTAGATGTGGAAATAAATATGGTAGTTAAACACTGCTTACTTGTGTTTAATAATAACTAGTCATACTGAAGAGAAGAGATGGACTAGAAAACAGAATGTGAAAGGATTCTAAATTAGAGTTACAGCATTCCACTGTTTTAGATGCCCTCGTCACAGACAGCAAAGTGTTTGGCTACTAACTGAGAGGTCAGTGAGTTATTCCATAAATCATCTTATTCCATACACTGCTCTAAATTTTTGGGAGAAATTTCTGGTAGTCTGATTTTGTAGAGATTTAACCTTAGAAACCCTATGGGGATGGTTCTAGTGTGTCCTAGAGTCACTATGAGTCAGAAGCAACAAGACATCAGAGAGTGTTGTATTCCTCAGCTGAAATTTTCCCATTCCCGCACATTATTTTTAGAATAAAACCTCATCATTTCCTGAACATGCCCCACGTATATCTCCAGCATTATCCCTTGCCCCTCCATCCGTCCAGCCCAACCACATTGGCATATATTCTGTTTCTCTTTGTGTCAAGAATTATTAGGGTTTTGTCACTGGCTATTCTCTTATCCTTAAGGACTTTCCTCTGACATCTTTCAGAGTTTGTCCCTATTTGGTAACTGAGTGTCCTCTCAATTGTCATCTTCTAAGGGAGACCTCACTTGGCTACTAATCTAAAGTAGCTCCTTTCTCTGTTGTTGTGTGCTGTTCAGTTGGAACAGACCTATAGCTGACCCTTTAGTGAGTTTTCAGAAGCAGTTAACTGCAAGGAAGAAGGCTGCCCATCCTTCTCCTGTAGAGCAGCCGGTGGACATGAACCATGTGCCTTCCAGAGTGCAGCACAATTTCTTACCACTATGTCTTAAACATTTCTATTATACCTCCATTTAAAATGTCATTTATCAACAGCAAAACTATCTGGTAATATGTTAGGTTACAGATTATTCGGGAGCCTGGGGTGTGTGAGAAGTGTAGCATCAGGACTGGAGGAAGTCTCATCAAGCATTATACAGATGACACAACCCTGCTTGCTGAAACTGAGGAGGACCTGAAGCACTTGCTGCAGAGGGTCAAGGACTGCAGCCTTCAATATGGATTGAGGCTCAATATCAAGAAGACTAAGATTCTCACCACTGGGTCAATTGGCAGCATCAGGATGGATGGTAAAGAAATTGAGATTCTTCACAGCTTTAGTTTGCTCAGCTCCACAGTCAACACTCTCGGCACCAGTAGTCAGGAAATTAAAAGGCATATTTCCATGGGAAAGTCTGCTGTTAGGGACCTCTCCAAAGTACTGAAGATCAATGGTGTCACTCTCGAGGCTAAGATACACTTAATATGGGCCATGGTCTTGGCAATCACTTGCTATGTATCAGAGAGCTGGAAAATGACTAGGGAGGATAGAAAGAAAATGGATGCCTTTGAGCTGTGGTGTTGGAGAAATGTGTTGAATATACTATGAACTGCTAAGAAAATGAACAGGTTTGACCTGGAGAGGGTTAAACCAGGCTGCTCCTTGGAGGCAAGGATTCTGAAGCTTTATCTGACACACTGGACATGTTTCAGAAGGGATCAGTCTTTGGAGGAGGACATCATGCTTGGGAGTGTCGAGGGACAGCGCAGGAGAGGAAGACCCTCTATGAGGTAGATTGATTCAGTGACTGGGGTAATCAGGGTGGCTGTGTCAGAGACAGTGAGATTGACAGTGGATAGAGCAGGGTTTAGGGCTGTTGTACATAGGGTCTGTATGAGTCACAGACAACTCAACGGCACATAACAACAACAATAATATGCCCTCAGGAATGTGCCCTTCATATATTGGTGGTCTTCTCTGTATGTCTTGAATGCATGACACATATTATATACTCAGTGTACAGAACTTAAACACATAGAGTAAAATTCTTGAGTATAAAAGGACTGTTAGGCTGATTAAGCTTTGTATCTTCTCTTTTACATAGAAAGTTCTATCAGCAAAGCATTTAGGAACATTATATTACTGAATAGAGAAAATGATGTTTGGAAAATACTTTTAGGTCTGAAGATGACACTTAACGAAGATAATTTGTGTTAGAATCATAACAGCAGCTTGTGATGTGAACTAGAACTAAGTAGAGAAGGGTAATTGAAATAGTAGCCAAATTCTTCTTCAGAAAATGACAAAATTATTCCTTAAATATTAGAGAAGCACTAGAAAACAGACTTGAGTGAGACCTATTTATGTCAATAAAGTGCCACTTAGAAAATTATCTATGAAAGTGGTAGTGATTGTACAACCTGATGAACCTTGCCTCCGGGGACCAGTGAACCTGATAAATTACCAACTTGTGTTCATTTACTAATGAACTTGTTAATGAGCTTGTGTTTATTAAGTCATTTACTTACTAAACAAAACATGATTCCATGGAATATGCTTATTGTATAAATTCTCTTGGCAGTTAGGATAACAATGATTATGATAAAACAATAGTAATAGTAGCAACTGATCTATAGCAGACTTTGTGTTAACTGTTTTATTTGCATTACTTTATGCAGTGCTTAAGACAAACCTATGATGGAGCATTTTCAATGACCCCTCTTTTTAGAAATGAGGTCACAGAGACTTAGAAAGAGCCCTTCAACTTCCGCCAGGACATGCTCAAAGTTCATGAGCTTAAGGCAAGCAAGAGGCAGCAACAGAAGTCAGTGTTTTACATCTTCTGCCCTATGTTTACTACTATTGTTGTTGCTGTGTGCCATCAAGTTGCCTGAAACTCATAGCAATGCTATGTACAATAGCTCTGAACCTGACTTATCTTGAGCCTATCTCATCATCTCTCACAGATCTAATCCCATTTCTTCAATTACTGAGTCAATCCTTCTAATCCTGGGTTTTTCTCTTCTGCCCTATCCCTCCACACTCCTATGCACGATGTCCTTCTCCAAAGACTAGTCCCTCATGATGAAGTCCCCAAAGTATGTGAGTTGGATCTTCAAAATCTTTGCCTCCAGGGAGCAGCTTGGTTTCACCCTCTCCACCACAGAACTGTTGGTTATCCTGGCTGTCCATCATATGTTCAACCCTCTCTTCCAATACCACAATTCAAAGGCATCAATCCTTCAATAATCCTTAGTCCAGCTCTCTGATGAAAGTAATTGCGAAGACCATGGCCTGTATCAGGAACACCTTAGTCTCTAGACTGACATAGTTGCTTTTCAGTACTCTAATGAGGTCCCGGAAAGCAGACTTGCCCAGTGCAGTTCATCTTGTGATTTTCTGACTGTTAATGCCAGGAGTGTTGATTGTGGAAGTAAGCAAATGGAAGTTGTTAACAACCTCAATCTCTTCTCTGTCTATCATGAAGCTACCAATTGGCCCCGTGGAGAGAATCTTTGTTTTCTTAATGTTGAGCTTCAATCTATAAGGCACCTAAAAACTCTTCCAGCCTTAATCTACTATCTAGCTCCAAACTATGAAACTGATACCTTCACATTTAAGTATCTGTTAGAGCAGCAGTACCAAATTCTGTCTTAGCTGTCTAACACAGCTCTAACAGAAATACTGCAAGTGGACAGCTTTAACAAACAGCTTATTTTCTCACAGTTAAAGAGGACAGAAGTCTAAATTGAGTATGTCAGCTCCAGGTAAGTCTCTCTCTCTGTATCATCTCTGGAGGACGGTCCTTGTCTCTTTGAGCTTCTGTTCCTGAATAACCCTCACGTGGGCTGGCATCTTTCTATCACCATCCCTGTTTCTCTTGCTTGGTTAATCTAGTAGATATCTCAAAAGAGATTGCTTTAAGACACAACCTCTACAAATTCTGCCCTATTAACATAACAAAATCAATCTACTTCTCCAGGCAAATGCCTTAAGATTCTTAATGCATATTTTTCGAGGGACAAAATTCAATCTGTAACAGTGCACAACTTTAATAAAATGTATGAAAATGGAAACTGGTCATGATGGTTATACTGTAGAACCTTCCTCTTTCCATTGACAAAGATATTAAAGCATGTTTCTCAACACTGTAATGTATTCAGAAGTAAAAGGGATTTTAAAAGTAGTGTCTTTATTCCTCTGATATAGATGATGTTTAGAAAATGTACAGTTTTTTTTGTGATTCTTTTAAATGTGTCATTCATTCACCCAATTTTAACAAGCGCACACCAAGGATCACACAATAGATAGAGGCAGAGGAAGGAGTGGAAACAAAGGAGAGATGGAATAGCCTCTGACTGTTGTGAACTAACGAGTTTGATTAAAGGTGGCATATTTTGAGGGGAATCTTGAATTAGTCTAGGGGAGATGGCGTGTAAACACATAATAGGCTGGCTATGCATAAGTTGGAAACAGAGAAGAAGGATCAATAGTTGGAAAACATGGACTTGGTGACAGAAATGATGCTGGAGACAGAATGATAAAATTCTGTACAATTAATGATCTGTTATTACAAATACTTAATATAAGCAACATAAACACAGACTTCACCTGATGGTATGCTTAGAAATCAGTTCAGCTACCTCTGTGGGAAGAATCACTGGAAAAGCTCAATATCACCTGTGAAAACTAGGCCAGGTGCTGATTGTGAAACAGACCACCAACAAATTCAAGCTGAAATTGAAGAAAATTAAATCAAATCCATAGGACTCAAAATTTGACAGTGAGCCAATTCCACTCAAATTTCAAACCTTTCTCAGGAACAGGTCTGAGGCCTTGAACACCAATGAACGAAGACCAGATGACCTGTGGGAGGATATCAGTAATATCATACACGAAGAATGAAAAAGATCATTACAAAGGAAGAGAGGAAGAAAATCCAAAATAGATGTCAGAAAAGACTCTAAATATTGCACTAAAATGCCAAGAAATTAAGGAGCTGAACAGATGTCAAAAGGCAGTGAGGTTTCCCTCACAGATCAAAGTATTATAATAAAATGTACAAAGAGCTGGAGTCAGAAAATCAAAAGGGCTAAAACTCACTCAGCGTTTCTTAAGCTGAAGGAATTTAAGAACAAACTCAAGCCTTGGGTTGCAATTCTTAAGGATGTTACGGGTAGAATATTGAATGATCCAGGAAACATGAAACGAAAATAGAAGGAGCATACAGAATCACTGTACCAAAAGGAATTATCTGACACAGAAGAATTTAATGAAACAATGTATGAGCAAGAGCCTGTGGTGATGAAGGAAGAAGTTCAAGCTGCTCTGAAGGAATTGGCAAAAACCAAAGCTCCAGGAATTGACGGCATACCAACTGACATATTTCAACAAACAGATGCTGCCCTGAATGTGCTCATTGAGTTGTGCCAAGAAATCTGGAGAAAAACTACCTGGCCAATTGATTGGGAGAGATCTATATTTGTTCTAATTCTAAAGAAAGGTGACCCAAGAGAGTGTGGAAATTATCAAATGTTTTCATCAATAACACATGCAAGAAAGATTGCGCTTAAATTTATCCCAAAACACCGGGAACTACAAACACATTGACAGGGAACTGCCAGATGTGCAGGCTGAATTGAGAAGAGGTTGCGGTACTAAGGATATTATAGCTAATGTTAGATGGATCTTGACCAAAAGCAGAATGTACCAGAGCAATGTCTGTTTCATTGACTATTCAAAGGCATTTGTCTGTGTGGATCACAATAAACTGTGGCTAACTCTGAGTAGAATGGGAATCTAAAAAAAAAAGAAAAGAAAAAAAGAATGAGAATCTCAGAACCCTTGATTGCACTTATGCGAAACCTATACTTGGACCAGGAGGCAGTCATCACAACAGACCAAGGAAAAATAGCATGGTTTAAAATGGAGATAGGTGTATGACCAAGGATATATAGTATCTTCATACCTTTGCAATCTATATGTGGAACAGATCATCCAGGAGGTGGGGCTCTGTAAGAAGGAATGTGGCATCAAGACTGGAGGAAGGCACATCAACAAGCTGCTATTCAAATGACACAACCTTGCTTGCTGAAACTGAGGAGGACCTAAAGCATTTGTTACAGAATGTCAAAGACTGCAGCCTTCAATATGGATGAAAGCTCAACATCAAGAAAACAAAGATTTTCACCACTGGGCCGATTAACATTATCATGATGAATGGTGAAGAGATTGAGACTGTTAACAGCTTTAGTTTGCTTGGCTCCACAATGAACACTCTTGGTACCATCAATCAGGAAATCAAAAGATGAATTGTATTGGGAAAGTCTGCTATCAGGAACATCTCCAGAGTACTGAAAAGCAACAATGTCAGTAGAGAGACTAAGGTGTGCCTGGTCCAGGCCATGGTTTTTGCAATTACTTGCTATGCATCAGATGACTAGGGATGATAGAAGGAGAATTGATGCCTTTGAGCTGTGGTGCTGGAGAAGAGTATTGAAAATACCATGAATTGCTAAGAGAACAAACAAGTTTGTCTTGGAGAGGGTGAAATCAGGCTGCTCCTTGGAGGCAAGTATTACAAAATTCTTTCTGACATACTTTGGGCATGGTGCAAGGAGGGACCAGTCCTTAGAGACAGACATTATTCTGGGGTAAGTGAAGGAACAGTGCAGGAGTGGGAGACTCTTGATGAGATGGATTGACTCAGTGACTCGATTAATGGTGGTAGGTGTGTCAGAGGCAATGAGGTTGGCTCAGGTCAGAGCAGGGTTCAGAGCTGTTGTACGTAGTGTTGCTATGAGTTGCAAGCGACTTGATGAAACATAACAATAACACTATAATTTAAAAGACATATCATAAGTGTTACCAAGCGTGTGGAGAAAACTGCAACTCATCTACTCTACTGGTAGAATTTTTAAATGGTACAGATTACATTCCTTGGGAACTGTCTGACACTTCTTCAAATGCTAAACACAGACTTGCCCTATCAACCAGCAATCCTGGTCCTAGGTACACATCCAAATGTAATGAAAGCATATATCCATGTCAAATCTTATACTTGAAGGCTCTTACTAGCATTATTTATAATAATCAAAAGGTGGAAACAGTGAAAATGAATGTCCTTCAAATAATGAATGGATAAATGATATGTGACATAATTATATAGTGGAATATGATTCAGTAATAAAATATAATTAAGTAAAAATTACCACCGTATGGATGAGCTCTGAAAACATTGCACTAAGCAATAAAAGTCAGTCACAAAGTAGCACATATTACATTATATGAAATGTCCTACGCTGGTAAAATCACAAAACCAAAAAGTAGATGAGAGCCTCAGAATGGTGGCAAAGGGATGCAGGGCTCCTTTGGAGTGTAATAAGAAGGTTCTAAAATTGACTGTGGTGATACGACCCAAACTCTGAGTGTCCTAAAATGTGAGTATTCTCAAGTGACTTCTACCAGTTAAACAGGGGAGTTATATAGTTTATAAACTATTACAAAATGATAGGGAAGAATATATATCAAAAACCTGCAAAGGCAAGGAGCCCAGCACATGGAGGAATGTGAAATATGTCTTGTGCACCCAGAGCATACAAATCAGGGGTGAGTGGAGCAGAATTAGATGGAGAAGGATCTGTTGGTGGTCTCTGCTGCTGGACCATGGACGACAGTTTAAGGCTTTGAGTCTTTATCTTTACTCAGCTTTTGAAAAAGTTTTCTCATAATACACACCATCTGAAATGAAAACAGTGAGCAGAGCCATGCCACCTGTCACAACTATTTAGAGCCACACACACTCACGTTCCAGGGGTCAGGATGCACCACAAGATCTGCCACACTTCTAACATCAGTCTCATCACCTGACATACACAAACTGTGCCTACAACTTCCATGTGATGAAGGCTACAGGGGAAAAGAAAGCAATGGGGTTTTTCCTGTGCAACCAGCAGAGTTATCAGTGTTATCTTCTTGCCCTCTTACTGACTGTGCTGACTTTTAGGAATTGTTAACATGTTTATTAGCACAGAATACAATAATTCATGAATAATCTCCTGTGCTTATCAATATTGATCTATAACATGGTATTTAACCCACTAGCCATACTAGGTTGAAGTTAGGAAAAAGAGGCGAAATGAAATTGTAATCCAGTGTCTTTTCATTGAAGGGGCTTTGCTCTGCCTTTGAATTGATTATGACTCATGGTGAGTGACCTTTCATTGGGTTCTAAGGAGGTAAATATTTGTGGGTCACAATGTGGTCAAGCAAACCTTTTGGCAGAGATGGTGAGGATAAGGCAAGGTTTGGATCTGTTGTTCATAGGGTTCTGAGTCGTAGCTGACTTGACAACATCTCACAACAGCAATAAATATTTACGGGAAGATATAGCTTATCTTTCTCTCTTGGAGCAGATGATTATTCACACCACTGTTCTTGTTTAGCAGCTCAACAGGTAAATGCTATGCAGTGAGAAACAGTGCAGGGTTGAAGAGCAGGTTGGCTGCTAACAGTCTGAGCACAATTCAGATCACAGAGGCTTTCAGATGCTCTAAGACAATACGAGGGAGCTCAAGAGGCCGGCTCACTGCTCAGTGTGCTACTAATCAAAACCCGGATGGTTTCAATCCACTAGACAGAAGGTCCTCAGGAGAAAGATGAGCACTTTCCTCCTGTGTGATTTACAGCCTCTGACATTTCACTTGAGGGTCAGTTATGAGTTGGCTCCAACTTCATAGCAACAAATTTGATTTTTTTAAAATGATGCTATGTACTGGTAAACAAATACGATAGAGTTAATGTTAAAGAAAAACTTAAAACACATGGCTGTCATGTCAGGACTGACATACAATTGACACTTTATGGATTTTGGGTGAACGATAATTTTCACAGGAAGAGGTTGCCCATCTTTGCTCCAAGAAGAAGGGGGTGAATTTGAATCGACTGCCTTTGGATTGAGAACACAACATCTTAGCCACTAGGCCACCAGAACATCTATTAATATAAAGATTAATGTTACTTTAAGCAATAAGTAATTGTATTCACAAATGTTTAGATTGAGACACGTACTTTTTTTTTTTTTTAAAGAGAGCCACATGTGGTTAGTAACTGTAATAACTCTGGAAGCAAATAAATTTCACTTAGAACCTCAGGGAGGAAAATCCCTATTTGGTTTAGATAGAGCATGACAGCTGATGTGTAGCTGGAATCAGTATGCTGACTGAATTCACCTCTGATCTTGTGAGCAAATAGTCAGGGAGCAATTGCTGAGGCTGCAAAAAGTACCAAATCCAATTTGTTGATTTCAAATGCATCATTCTCTTTTTGACTGCCTGACCCAATCAAGGCATAATTGAAATTCATTGTCGTTTTCTGCCTTGCTGTATCAATGAAAGGCCTCCATTTCTGTGGTATTTAACTTTTTCACCACTTCAGTACAGTTTTTATGACATTTTACATACATCTGCTTTATATATTGCACCTTTTGAAATAATCATCTGAGACCAGATTGACAACAGTAACTCCAAAGTGTGGATGAGAAGTTTAGGAGGCAGTGGATTTAAGACAATAGTAGTGAAATAACCTGGAAAAGGAAAACAGGGATTATGTCACAGCACGAGTGATATAATCAGCTCACTGCATTAGATATAGAGAAGCTGTGGAAGTGGTGTCTATTTTGGGAATATGTACTTTTACCAAAGGGAAAAAGAAAGTAAAAATGAAATGTTTTATTGATGTTTCAATTAAGCTAAAATAACTGCTCACTGCCAGCAGTTTTTGAGGCTTAAAAAAATATAAACTATATGTATACCTTCAGGGAGATCTAGGTGGGCTAGTGGTAAGAAACTGCACTTCAATCCTGAAGGCTCATGGTTTGAATCCACCAGCTGCTCCATGGGAAATGGATGGGCAATCTCCCCCCACGCAATCAATTAACTGCCTCTGAAAACCTGCTGGAGGGTCAACTACGGGTCAGTACCCCTTGATAGTATACAACAACAACAGCACAACCTTCTTCAGGGAATTAGAAATGCTTTATTAATAAAAACATTTTTTTATAATCATCACCATCAACCTATTGTGTTCTCCAGCACCGTGGCAAGTCCTTTACTTACTTGCAGCTCCCTACAACCAGGAGAAGATAAAATAGATGAATGGGACCTTTTAAGAATCAAATCCCTATGCACATCCAAAAACTTTTCCAACAGGGTAAAAAGGGAAGCCACAGACTGGGAAAAA